>NW_011494871.1:1289034-1294959 GCF_000754665.1 Bison bison bison
CCAGGGGGCCAGAACACACGGACTCCCCTTGGGCCTGGCTCCCCACTTTCTTGCTCTGTGACTGGGTGGTGGACTGTCCCATTTGGGCCTGGCTCCCTTCTCTGTAAGGCGGTGGCAGGCGCTGTACCGCAGGGTGGTCCAAGGATGAGAGGAGGGGCTGTGCTAGTGCCCTCAGGAGGCCCCTGGCCCAGGATGCAGGGCCCTGGGTGTGTGAGGTGCCGTCCTGGGAAGGAGGTGGAGCTGGGCAGGGTGCAGACTGCAAACCCCAGGAGAGCTGGGCCGTACCTCAGGCCTGAGGAGCGTTTCTGTCTGGAATTCTGCTTTAAAAGGGCTCCTCCACCTTCCTTCTGTTAGCTGATTTTAAAGGCGGTCTCTTCTTTTGTGAACAATTAGCTCCCTCTGGTCCACCTCAGCCTTTGTTTCTGGGGGGTCACCCCGTTCCCCGCCTCCCCACCCCGCATCCCTGCACTGTCCCGTCTGTGTCACCTGTGGGGACCCAGGAATGCAGCGGGTGTCTGCACTCGAGGGACTCACCAGATGGCTGTAGCAACACTTGGCTTCTCCTCGTCCGTTTTTAGAGCCTTCTGTCTCAATGGAATGAGAAATAGTAAAAATAGCCCAAGCAGGCGCTTCAGAGGTATCTTAAATTATTCTCCGCTCATCTTTCTTCCTATGGTGCGAGTATCTTTAGCTTCTGTAGAGGGACAGAGAAAAGAAAAGAAAAGAAAATTCCTGGTCGCCACGAGTGCTATTTCTACCCAGGGGTATGTTGTATTTCTGTAGAAATAGCTTGGGGGCTGGGAGCCTGTGCTAGTGGAGAGCCAGCTCTTCTGCCTCTCAGTGCGTCAGCAGAGGGGGTGCGCCTCCTCTGAAGCAGCCGCATCCCGCCCCTGAACTCCCCCACCCCCACCATCGGCTTCTGGAGAAATGGCCCAAGGGACTGGGCTCAGACCTGTGACAGACAGGAGCCAGAGGGGTGCACCCGTGGTGACAGGGCCTTAAGAGGGGACACCTTCTGTGTGGCCGTGCTGGTCTGCTGCTTGGGGGTGTCCCCATCCAGCAGCACCTACCTTTGGCCATGTGAGCCTGTCAGGAGTTTGAGGTTGCCTCTCTGTTTTCTCATGAAAATGCTTCCTCCTGTTGTTCAGTGTTGGTGCTCTAGGACAACAGAACCTACAATATCAACTCAGCAGAGTGAGCGAAGTCCTTTCTGATGAATGTGTGTGAGTCTTTCTGTAGTGGGGAGGACGATTGGGTGCGGGGTGGGCCTGTAGTCACCCACAGGCTGACAGGGGCAGGCCTGGCCTCTGACCCAGGAGCCGGGGGCAGCCAGCCTGCATCCTGGAGCCTGGGTAAGTCCCCCCTCACCCTACCACCCGCTGCCCAGGCTCCTTGGCGTGCATGGCTGTCCATTAGGACAGCGGCCTGCGTTCATTGTCTGGGGGTTTACCTCTCTGCTCCTTCGCTCCTGGGTCACTCCCAGTTGGGGTGGAGCTGGGGGAGACCATGGCTGGGGACTGCCCCCAGCTTCTGTGTTTTTACACACATAGCAGGAGCCACGCAGTGCCACTTGGCTTCTCTATTCCTTATTCAGGATGAAAGGTTCTATAAAGGATGGAAGAGGAGCCGACAGTCCACAGTTTCAAGCAGGACAGAGAGTGGTTCTGAAGGGGAATGTGTCCTGGTGGAGGTCGAGAAAATGTTTGTTCAGGAGCCGGAGGGCGTGGTGGGCTTCCTGGAGGAGGGGCTTCTTAGGGGGCGGAGCCGGCTGTGCAGGAAGGGGAGTGGGGGCCCTGGGAAGAGCGAGTCCAGGGAAGGGGGTGAAAGGAAGCCCATGGGGACAGGAGGGACTGGCTGTGCTCACGGGTGGGCTGGCATCTGGTCGTCGCCGTGCACGAGAGTCTCGGCTCTGATATCCTAACAGTCAGTACCCAGTCCAGAGCCTGACACCCACCCTACTGAGGCCTCAGGTGGGACCCAGGGTCAGGGGGAGATGGGCCTTCCCTGGCCCAGCTCTGCTCTAGTGCTTCCGGATTCCAGACGACAGTGGTCCACTTGGGGGGTCCGTTCAGTGGTCCACTCAGGGGTCCGTCCAGCTGTCTACGCCAGCAGCCCAGAGTCTGCACTGCTGGGGCTGGACAGGAGGGAGGTTGGGCTGGTGGGTGCTCAGAGACGGTGGATGTGGGGGTGGCGGGAAGGGGGGTGACCAGGGTGGGATTGTAAGCCGGGCTGCCTGAGGAGGTGGTGGTGCTGACAGAGAGCAGACGGTCAGAGAAGGAGCCAGTTTTGTTAGAGGATGAACCTGGCCTCAGACACGCTGCCTCCGGCCCAGATTGTCACAGGGTGGTCTGGGAGGACAGTCAGTCTGGAGGGAAGCCCGGGGTGTCTGTGTGCAAGGCATGTTGGGGCTCAGTGGGGTGAGGGCAGAGTGGGAGGGGCAGGGTGGAGGTGTGGGGAGAAGGGGGACCCTCAATGGAGTCAGGTGCTGCCTCCAAGCGTCTTGGGGTTCAGAGAAGATGAGACCCCCAAAGGGTCCCAAATGGTCTTTTTCCTTTTAGAGGTGGGGTCACTGAAATTCAAGGAGACCCAAGAGAGGAGAGAGGAAACCAGCACGTGAGCCATGAGCAAAGGCAGGTGTTGGAAGCTTCAGGAGAATGCTTTGTCCTCTTGGTACTGTCTCCTGACATCTTGGGGTCCCGGTGTCCCTGGTGGTGATGAAGGCCTCCACTCGGGTATTCCTCACCAAAAGCAGACTTGATGAGGTTTAGAGGTAGCCTCAACTTTGCCCAGATGGACAGGGCCGGTCTCAGCACCATCTGGGGTCAGGGCTCAGGTACTGGAAACAATGAGAGGAGAAAGCCCCCGAGTCAGCAGAGCCCTGCCCCAGCCACAGCTGGGCCACTGGTAACAGAGGTGAGGGCCGCTCCACCTTTGCTCTGTGGCAGTGGTAACCGGGGTGGGGGTAGGGCCGGGAGCCCTCCCTGGGCTGCGGTGCCAGAGTGGGACCCACCGGGACTGCTGGGCTGACGCCCTGGGCTTGGGTTTCGGGGGTGGGGACCTCCGGCAGGCGGGTTGGCAGGCAGCCCAGGTTCTGGAATGTGCGCTCTGCCTGGTGGGCTCACAGCTTGGCATCAGGTTCCTCCAGGACTGCAGGGAACAAAGGCAAGTGGCTCCAGGGCTAATTAGCTGGTGAAAGCCCTGGGGTGGGGACTGGGGGCCCAGGCGCGCTCCCCTGCCTCTGGGGAGCCTGCTTGAACACTCTTGGGGTGGGGGTCCTCCAGGCCAAATGGTGCAGCTAGGATCGGAGTCAGGGGAGGAGGTGCTGCTCGGCCCACGGGGTGGCCAGCAGTGACCCGGGTCCAGGAGAGGGCCCTGGGCGCCCGTCTTGCTGTCCTGGCCCCTGACCTGCGGGGTCACAGGGGTGTGTGCAGAGACAGCCTCCCACCCCGCACTGGTGGCCAGCCGCATTTGGGCTGGGGCCCGGCCATGGCTTCATGTCTTGTGGAGCGAGGCTCTGTGCGTGCCGTGTGCTGTCCTGTGTTTAATGTTCCCGTGGGGGCGGCTGAAACGAGGGCCAGGCTGTGGAAGGCTGCAGGGCTCCTGGGACACCAGCCAAATTCTTGGGGGAACGTGTGTCTGGATTTAGTGGAGTCTTAGGTTCGAGAGAGTCAAAAGGTCTTGAATATTTGGTGGGAAAAATAAGAGTGATTTTTCATTCAAAATCATCCAACTCAGGGCAACTCAGATTTACATGATTAAGAACACTGTTTATTTAACAAAAGTATTTACAACAGGAATCTTCTAAGAAGAAGTCTTTCTCAAAGGCTGTGAAACCTAAGAAGGTGTTTAACTTACAGCTTTTAAGGTGTTCATCTCATTTAGAAAGCAAGGCCTCCCTTCTTCTGGCCAGGGTCCCTGGGAGAAGCTCTCAAAGTGGATAAAGGGATGGGTTTGCTGCTGCTGCTGCTAAGTCACTTCAGTCGTGTCCGACTCTGTGTGACCCCATGGACGGCAGCCCACCAGGCTCCACCGTCCCTGGGATTCTCAAGGCAAGAACACTGGAGTGGGTTGCCATTTCCTTCTCCAATACATGAAAGTGAAAAGTGAAAGTGAAGTCGCTCAGTCATGTCCGACTCTTCGCGACCCCATGGACTGCAGCCTACCAGGCTCCTCCATCCATGGGATTTGCCAGGCAAGAGTACTGGAGTGGGGTGCCATTGCCTTCTCCGATGGGTTTGCTAATCAGGTTTTAACACAAAACTCAACTCTTTCCTGGGCACAGCCCCTTGCACCTGTTCCCAATTCAGTATTTCCTCTTTCAGTGCTCCCTCAAGATTCAAGATGTAGGACCAACTCTAGAGGCCTCCATAGGGCTTCATGGAGGAAATAGATGTTGAAAATATTCTCCTCAAAAGTTCTTCAAAACTGCTCCCAAATTGGTTGAAGGTGATGATTGTTTTTCTAAAAGGATGAAAGAATCAGTGCTTATTAGTGCATCCGGGAAGGTTTGCTGGTGGCAGAACCTGGCTGTTCAGGGTGATCACTGAGCAGCCCCTGGCCTGGGAGGGTCTCTGGCCTCGCCTGCCAGCCCCTGCCCCCAGACAGCTGGTTCTGCCTTTTGACCGGACCTCTGGGGACGTGTCAGGACAGGGCCTGGGAACAAGCAGGCACCCCTGAGTGGAGAGTCTGAGTCTCTCTTTGTTCTGTCCTGAGTGTTCTCCACACACCCCCCAACTCCATCTCCTCGGCTGCTAATCCACGCCGAGGTCCTGGACCACCCTTGGGACTCCTCAAGTTTTCTCTGTGAAGCATGTGAGGTGATTTGACAGCTGGAGACCTTCCTGTTAACAGCCATTATAATAAAACATTCCCTCAAACCAAATTTGACAATTATTAACATGTTTAAACAGAAAACGATGTTTACTAAGGCATTCTTCCTGGGCTTAACATATCCTGTGAGGAGGGCGGGGTGGGGGAGTGGGGTAAGTGGAAACCTCGGCTCTACCTATGGTTCAAGGTAAAGTCAGAGCCGCTGCTTTTGGTGAGCAGTGCAGAAACCCTTTGACACGTGTCGTGGGTAGTGACAGCCGCCTCACTGGGGCACTCGGATCCCAAACTGGCCCCCACCTGCCCCCCGCCCTGAGACTCTGACAGGGCAGCTCTGCTCAGGAGGCGAGACCCAGGGACGGGCAAGAGGGGCAGGGCCCAGAGGCAGGCCCCGATCTGCTGCCCCAGGGCACCCCGGCACCCACACAGCCAGTGCGGTGCTTGCTCACTGCCTCGTAGCAGTGGTTTAACTTGTGTGGGGCTTAGACGTCTGAATTATTTAAGGCTGTGAACCTTCCTGGTGAGGTTGGGGGTGCTGCGCCTGGCTAGGCGAGCCCTGCTTTCCTTGTCCTGAGGTGCACATGCCGAGGCCCTGGTCTCCCAGCCTCCATGGAGTCTTGCAGCAGCTGGATGGGTGGGGGGTGGGCCCGGGCTGCTGTGCTGGGCGAGGAAGTGACAGACCGCGTCTCACCTCCAGGGCCCACAGGCCAACGGCTTCCACACGTTTACACACACAATGCCACTATTTACTTCTTTAACAAAAGAAAAAGAAGCGTGTGTAGATGCGGCGTGGGGAGCAGAGGAAGGGGGCACCGCCTCTTGCTGAGACCATGGGTCGCAGACCTGTCTGAGGATAGTCTCCGGGCGACAAGTGTTCACCCTGTGCCGGGCCCCGTTCTAAGGGCTGTACATGTGCCTGCTCACTTAATCGCCACACCAGCAGGTGTGTCACACCGCTTTGCAGTGAGGAAGCTGAGGCCTGCAAGGTGGCGACTTATATGGCTGGTGTGTAGTGGGGGCAGAGCAGGGGTGACAGGCAGGTGGTGCGGCTCAGAGCGGGGTGCTCACCGGGGAAGGGGCGCACCCCAGGAGGAAGGA
>NW_011494871.1:1295062-1297725 GCF_000754665.1 Bison bison bison
CGGGGTGAGGATGCTGGACACGTCTGCCTCCAGGGTGGCCTCTTCACAGGGCTTTTGCAGGACGGCCCAGGGTGGGCTCCTGACATCAGGCCTTGGGGAGAGCACTGCTCCTCTGGGTGATGGCTGTGGAAGGATTTTGAGCACAGAGGTTAAACAGACAGAACGTGACATTTCACACTTCACAGCGCAGCACTCAGCATGGAGCGCCTCCACTCTGTGCTCCCATCACTGCCCCCACCTCCAGAACCTCTATCCCTTCCCAAAGTGGCACTCTGACCCCATGAGACAGGAGTTCACCACGTGCCCCTCCCCAGCCCTTGGCATGCCAGTTCTACGCGCCTGACTGCTCTAGGGGCCTCGTGCAAAGTGGAATCATACCGTGTGTGTCATTTTGTGTCTGACTCAGTTCACACGGTGTGACGTCTCCATGTTCGTGCATGTTGTAGTCACTGGCAGAGTCCCCTCCCTTTCTGAGACTGAGTGATGTTCCACCTTCGTCTCTGTGGATGCATGGTTGCTCCCACCACCTGGCTGCTGCGGGTTGAGGGACTTTAGGTTGGGAAGTGATGTGTCAGGTCTGCATCTGCCAGGCACAGAGGTGCCAAGCAGACAGATCCGAGGCCATGTCTGTCTCACATTCCCTGCTCTGAGCGACTCTGCAGGAATGTCTGTCAAAGGTAGAGAGTAATCTTACATCTTAGAATTGAAGTAAGGGATTAAATGAGAAAGGATTGAGATAAAATGACATATGAAGAAACACAAGCCGTAAAGCATGGCATGAATACCGGCTCTTACCCCCATTGTTGTCTCTGTGTTTCTGGGCAAACTGCTTCTGAACTCAGAATCCAGTCATTACGACAGCTTCATTACGACATAGTTCCCTCCTCAGAGCTCTGCAAACCTAGATTTCCTGCAGCCGTCTCCATGCTCAGGTGAATGTATGTGAGATGTCTGAAGTTCACTTTGCACAGAAGCTCTTTTTTCAGTGTAAAGGCACCCATGTATTTCAGGTGGCTCTGTGTCCTAGCTCACCTTGGGATTGTGCTTGAGTGGAGAAAGATTGGAATCCCTGACCACATTAAAATACTTCATCATGGAAAACCTAAGACACAGAGCCGAGGAGTGAAGAGGAGTGTGAGCACTGGTGAGTCCGTCAACCGACTCCACAGCGACTATGCTCTGCTGCTTTGCCCACGCTCTCCTTTTATACAGGTAAAGAAATACCTGGAGCAATGTTCCGTTTTACTCCTGCTTGCTTCAGACTGCATCTCTAAGAACTATGGACATTTCTTAGGTGACATGAGGCCAGTGTTAGAATTAGTAACACTGATCTACTTACATAACTAAATTACCCTGATTGGCTTAAAATTGTTCCCCGATGCTTGGTTGTTCCCATGGGGCTGCGGGTCTCCGCTCAGCAGGCTGTGACAAAACATGAGAGCTGGGCTGGCGTGAACGGCAGACAGCCACTTCTCACAGCTCTGGAGGCTGAAAGGTCCACAGTCAAGGTGCTGACTGATTAGGGATCTGGTGAGACCATTCCCTTGGCTGGCAGACGGCCGCCTTCTTGCCGTGGCCTCACGTGACAGAGGGCTCTGGTCCCCAGCTCGTCTTATAAGGGCACCAGTGCCATCATGGGGCCCTGCCCTCATCATCTCATCTAAACCCAGCTGCCTACCGAAGATCCGCCTCCAAATGCTGTGATGCTGGGGGTTGGGGTTCAGCTCGTGAACGCGGTGGGGACACAGACGTCCAGCCCGGAGCACCCACACCCTCTGACACACGGCACTTGTTCATGACGTCCCTTGAGTCTTTGCACACAGAGCAGACCATGCCCCTCACGAACTCCCGCAGAACCTGGGCTGCTCCACAGTGTCCCCTGTTCTGACCTTGTCCTCTGGCTCCATGTTCAGCCCTTGAACTCGCCCTCTCACGGCCGTGTTCCCTTCAGGTGGAGGTTGGCTCTGGAGGGCCAGTTGCCTTCAGGCTCACCGTGTGCGGCAGGAATGCATCCCAGGTGCTCTGCTCGCCTGTGCCCGGAGCCCCGACACCTGCTCATCCAGCTCACTGCTGCTGAGGGTCACGGTGGGCTCCGAGTCATCTTTCAGATATGCCGTCAAAGTTATGGTTCTTCTTATTCAGAATTGAGACAATTAAAAGGTTTACAACATACACATAAGCAAAAGAAATAAAAGCATCTTAACATCCTAGCCCTTGATAGCTGCCATTGAAGTTTTGATGTGGGATCTTCTACTATTTCTTTATCTTATGTATAATTACATTATAACCACATCTTCCCACTTACTGTGAATAGCTTTTTATGTGAAATATTCTTTTACTGTGTCATTGGCTGTCTAGTCCTCGAACACTAGAATCACTATTAACGCACCACTTTTGTACAAGTTGTGAACATTGTGAATCCCCTGTCCAGAATGCTTATTTGGATTTGGCCCCAAAGCTCTTGGAGAGGACAGACCACTGCCTGTCTACTTCCTAGAATGACTGCTGTCTCTTCTGGGGTGAGGTGGGGTGGGGGGATGTGGAGGTGTTGGGGGTGATGGGGGGTCATGGAGGGTTGAGGTGATGGAGGGACTGGAGGGTTGGGGTGATGGAGGGACTGGAGGGCTGGGGTGATGGGGGGTCATGGAGGGTTGAGGTGATGG
>NW_011494871.1:1297825-1298117 GCF_000754665.1 Bison bison bison
GCATTGGTCATAGAAAACACCCTCTTCCAAACAACACAAGAGAAGACTCTACACATGGACATCACCAGATGGTCAACACTGAAATCAGACTGATTATGTACTTGCAGCCAAAGATGGAGAAGCTCTATACAGGCAGCAAAAACAAGACTGGGAGCTGACTGTGGCTCAGATCATGAACTCCTTATTGCCAAATTCAGAGTTAAATCGAAGAAAGTAGGGAAAACCACTAGACTATTCAGGTATGACCTAAATCAAATCCCTTATGATTATATAGTGGAAGTGAGAAATAGAT
>NW_011494871.1:1298217-1304036 GCF_000754665.1 Bison bison bison
GGGGGCACATGGAGGGTTGGGGTGATAGGGCAGGGTGGGGGCTCAGGGTGATGAGGGCATGGTGGGGGGTGCCGTGGGGGGAGGGCTGTAGACTGGGTGCCCTCTGAAAGCTTTCTGAGGTGCTGAGAACAGTCTTGTGTCTTGCCTGACATCGTGCTGGTCTGGGACCTGTCCCAGTGACGGCCGATTCCCTGTACTCAGCCTGTACTCACTCCCGCAGTGTCTCCCGGGAGCTTCTTGGAGCTGCTCGCCCTCCCAGACGGGCTCAACCAGAACTTGCACTTTAACCAGATGCCCTGGGGTGAAGTGGGAGAATCACTTCCTAGAGCACTTTTACCCAATTATCGCCTAGAAATGCTGGTCCATTTGTGAAAAGAGATTCACGTGGGAGGAGCGTGCTAAGTTCAGCTGAGGGTGGAGAAGTGCTTGGTAGGGAGCTCCCCGGCTGTCTCCTTCCCCTGGATGCAGAGGGCCAGTCGGGCCAGGGGCTGGCTTCTGCGGTTCAGGAGCAGCTTAGCAACTGAATGGCTTCAGCAAGTTAGCAGCGGTCTTGGTTTCCTCCTCCGTGTGATGGAGACTATGTTCTTTCACAGGTATGGTGCAAGGTCTATGTGAGGCAGGAGCACAGTGCCTGGCATGCCGTCCGCACTCAGTCAGCTGGGCTGTGCCCACAAGTGCACAATAAGGTGGTGTTGAGAGCGAAGGGCAACTGGTGAACATTGCTTTGGGGAATCCCAGGATGTTGAACTCTTTTCCTCCTACTTTTTCAGCCACCGATCAGTTTTAACAGCTGGTTCTATGTAGAGAATGCAACAAAAACTGTTTTGGATTAAACACATCCATGTTAAGCTCAGAGCAGCCACCCACTATGTACCATATGCTGTCTTATTCTTTAACCAAATGAGGGGAAAAAAAGGAACAGCCCACTTCCCCTCACTCTTTTTAAAAAGGTCTTTCTCTTCAGTACAGGCTGAGGCTTAAATGTGCTTTGATTCCAGAAATTGTGTTTACCAAGTATTGATACCTTCATCTTTAAGAAGATCTGGCTGGTTCAGTTCTGTTTCATTCCCAAGGGAGTCCCCGTGGGGTACACCCTTGAATGTTTTCTGAAGTCAGTGAGATGGAACCACTACCAGATGCAGTGTGAACTTTTCCAACCCCTAAAATAAATACTTGTGAACGAAGCTCAGTGGCATGAAGATCACAATGTTGAAGGGTTAATACACAATGGCGAGTTTCTTACCGATGGACCTCCTGACAGTCAGATGTTGGATTCTTGTCCTGGGACTGAACCTGGATGAGTCAGGTGCTCTGGAGTGAAGTGCCCCCTCACGTGGACAGCACTCTCTGGGGGGCGCTATTTGGCTCTGGTGAAAGGAATCTGTGAACACACTTACCTGCATGAATATGCAGTCACATGTCACCGTGTCCTGGTTATTTTGTGTCTCTTTAGTTTTCTGCGCTTCCGGCTCATACTTCAAACTCAGCTTCTTACAGCAACGTTCCAACTCCTTCCCATGCCATGACTCTCCCCTCCCCCGAAGGAAAGACAGCCCTGTGCTGCTGACCTAAACCCCGGGCTTGCTGGCTGTCAGGGATGCACAGGTCTCCTGACCTCAGACCACAGAGAGCTGCTTGCTTCCTTTGGAGGTGTCTGTTGCACCTCCACCCACTTATCCTTTGAATGACTATATTTTCAAAATCAGTTTGTGATCTTCATTGTCCCAGCTTGTAGATTCTTAGGAATAACTTTCTCAGACCTCATGAGACAACTGAGGAAGCTTCAGGGCAGCCTTTTCCTGAAGCTGAGTCAGTGCAGCGAGGGGAGGGTTCCTGCCTGCCTTCAGAGCGGCCCCATGGGGAGGCCCCATCGTTGTCTGACTGGCCACTTGGTCTGAGGACCTGGAAGGAGGAATTTTTTTTTGTAAATATCAGTTCAGTTCAGCTCAGTCGCTCAGTCATGTCCGACTCTTTGCGACCCCATGCACACCAGGCCTGCATGTCCATCACCACTCCTGGAGCTTGCTCAAACTCATGTCCATCGAGTCAGTGATGCCATCAAACCATCTCATCCCCTGTTATCCCCTTCTCCCAATGACTCAGTTCTTCCCATCAGGTGACCAAAGGTATTGGAGTTTCAGCTTCAGATTCAGTCCTTCCAGTGAATATTCAGGACTGATTTCCTTTAGGATGGACTGGTTTTATCTCCTTGCAGTCCAAAGGACTCTCAAGAATCTTCTCCAATACCATGGTTCAGAAGCATCAATTCTTTGGCACTCAGCTTTCTTTATAGTCCAACTCTCACATCCATACTGGAAAAACCATAGCTCTGACTAGATGGACCTTTGTCGGTAAAGTAATGTCTGCAAATATTCTGCCTAGGTTTGTCATAGCTTCTCTGGTGGCTCAGAGAGTAGAGCATCTGCATGCAATGCTAGAGACCTGGGTTCCATCCCTGGGTGAGGAAGATCCCCTGGAGAAGGAAATGGCAACCCACTCCAGTATTCTTGCCTGGAAAACCCCATGGATGGAAAAGCTTTGTAGGCTACAGTCCATGGGGTCACAAAGAGTCAGACACGACTTCACTTTCACTTTCTTCCAAGGAGCAAGCATCTTTTAATTTCATGGCTGCAGTCCGTCTAGTCAAGGCTATGGTTTTTCCAGTGGTCATGTATGGATGTGAGAGTTGGACTATAAAGAAAGCTGAGCGGTGAAGAATTGATGCTTTTGAACTGTGGTGTTGGAGAAGACTCTTGAGAGTTCCTTGGACTGCAAGGAGATCCAACCAGTCCATCCTAAAGGAGATCAGTCCTGAATATTCATTGGAAGGACTGATGCTGAAGCTGAAACTCCAATACTTTGGACACCTGATGTGAAGAGCTGACTCATTTGAAAAGACCCTGATGCTGGGAAAGATTGGGAGCAGGAGGAGAAGGGGAAGACAGAGGATGAGATGGTGGGATGGCATCACTGACTCAATGGACATGGGTTTGGGTGAACTCTGGGAGTTAGTGTTGGACAGGGAAGCCTGGGGTTCATGGGGTCGCAAAGAATCGGACACGACTGAGTGACTGAACTGAAGTGAAAGTGAAAGTGAAGTCGCTCAGTCGTGTCCAACTCTTTGCGACCCCATGGACTGTAGCCTGCTGCTGCTGCTGGTAAGTTGCTTCAGTCGTGTCCAACTCTGTGCGACCCCATAGACAGAAGCCCACTGGGCTCCCCCGTCCCTGGGATTCTCCAGGCAAGAATACTGGAGTGGGCTGCCATTGCCTTCTCCAGGGGATCTTCCAGACCCAGGGATCCAACCCAGGTCTCCCGCATTCCAAGCAGACGCTTTAATCTCTGAGCCACCAGGGAAGCCCGAACTGAACTGCACTGAACTGAAGTCACCATCTGCAGTGATTTTGGAGCCCTCCCAAAATAAAGTCTCTCACTGTTTCCATTGTTTCCCCATCTATTTGCCATGAGGTGATGGGACCAGATGCCATGATCTTAGTTTTGTAAATATCGCTCAGCTGCAAAAGTTTTTGTTTGGGGCATTTATAATGAAAGCCATTAGCTGGGGAATGTCACCATTTTACTGTTAGACAAACAGGATGACTCCAGCTACATCGACATTCCATTGCTTGTTAGTAATAACGCCGTGCAAACGTTCACCCAAAGGCCGTTTGCACCTGGGGCTCCTTTTTAAAAATTGTAGTATAAACATGAAATTGTACATAGCATGAAATTTACCATTTTAACCATTCTGAAGTGTATAGTCAGTGGCGTTGAGCACATGCACATCGTCGTGCACCCATCCCCACCCTCGTCTCCAGAACACTTTCATCTTTCTCACGAGAACCTCTGTCTCCACTGAACACCACCTCTCTATCCACTCCACCCTCCTGCCCATGGTGACCGCTGTCCTACTCTCTGTCTGTATGAATTTGACTTTCAGGTGTTGCATCCATGTGGAATCACCCAGTATTCATCTTTTGTGACTGGCTCATTCCATGCAGCGTGTCTTCAAGGCTTGTCCCTGGTGTGGCCTGTGTCAGGGTGTCCCTGTCTCTCTAGGGCTGAGCAGCATTCCACCCTGTGTTTATATCGCATCGTGACCGTCTGTTCGTTGGCCAGTGGGCACTTGTGTTGCTTCTACTGTTTGGCTTTTGTGAATAATGCTGCTGTGAACTTGTTTGTGCAGGTATTTGTTTGAATCTCTGCTTTCACTTCTTTTTAATATACACCCAAAGGTAGGTTTTCTGGATTATACAGTAATTCTATTCTATTTTTGAGGAACCTCCATATTGTTTTCTACAGGGCTATACCATTTTATATTCCCACCAGCAGTGCACAAGGGTTCCAATCTCTTCACATTCTTAATTACTCTTGTTGTTTTCTGCGTTTTTTTCTTTAATAGTAGCCATCCTAGTGAGTGTAAAGTTGTATCTCATTGTGGTTTTGATTTGCATTTCCCTAAAGACCAGTGGAGGAGCTACCACATGCCCAAGGTCAGGAGTGGTGGCTGAGAGGAACAACCCCACATCCAAGGAGTGGTGGCTGCACGGGCGCAGGAGGGCTGAGAGGTGCTACTTCACGTTCAAGGTCAGGAGGGGCAACTGTGAGGAGATACTCCTCATCCAAGTTAAGGAGCAGTGGCTGTGCTTTGCTGGAGCAGCCATGAAGAGATACCCCACATCTAAGGTAAGAGAAACCCAAGTAAGATGGTAGATGTTGTGAGAGGGCATCAGAGGGCAGACACAGTGAAACCATAATCACAGAAAACTAGCCAATCTGATCACATGGACCACAGCCTTGTCTAACTCGATGAAACTAAGCCATGCCGTGTACACCACCCAGGACGGGCGAGTCATGGTGGAGAGGTCTGAAAGAATGTGGTCCACTGGAGAAGGGAATGGTAAACCACTTCAGTATTCTTGCCTTGAGAACCCCATGTCAGTATGAAAAGGCAAAATGATAGGATACTGAAAGAGGAACTCCCTGGGTCGGTAGGTGTCCAATATGCTACTGGAGATCAGTGGAGAAATAATTCCAGAAAGAATGAAGGGATGGAGCCAAAGCAAAAACAATGCCCAGTTGTGGATGTGACTGGTGATAGAAGCTAGGTCTGATGCTGTAAAGAGCAATATTGCATAGGAACCTGGAATGTGAGGTCCATGAATCAAGGCAAATTGGAAGTGGTCAAATAGGAGATGGCAAGAGTGAATGTCGACATTCTAGGGATCAGCGAACTAAAATGGATTGGAATGGGTGAATTTAACTCAGATGACCATTATATCTACTACTGTGAGCAGGAATCCCTTAGAAGAAATGGAGTAGCCATCATGGTCAACAAGAGTCCAAAATGCAGTACTTGGATGCAATTCTCAAAAACGACAGAATGATCTCTGTTCGTTTCCAAGGCAAACCATTCAATATCACAGCAATCCAAGTCTATGCCCCAACCAATAATGCTGAATAAGCTGAAGTTGAACGGTTCTATGAAGACCTACAAGACCTTTTAGAACTAACACCCCCAAAAGATGTCCTTTTCATTATAGGTGACTGGAATGCAAAAGTAGGAAGTCAAGAAACACCTGGAGTAATAGGCAAATTTGGCTTTGGAGTACGGAATGAAGCAGGCTAATAGAGTTTTCCCAAGAGAACGCATTGGTCATAGAAAACACCCTCTTCCAACAACACAAGAGAAGACTCTACACATGGACATCACCAGATGGTCAACACTGAAATCAGACTGATTATGTTCTTTGCAGCCAAAGATGGAGAAGCTCTATACAGGCAGCAAAAACAAGACTGGGAGCTGACTGTGGCTCAGA
>NW_011494871.1:1304136-1304984 GCF_000754665.1 Bison bison bison
GTTAAATCGAAGAAAGTAGGGAAAACCACTAGACTATTCAGGTATGACCTAAATCAAATCCCTTATGATTATATAGTGGAAGTGAGAAATAGATTTAAGAGACTAGATCTGATAGACAGAGTGCCTGATGAACTATGCACAGAGGTTCATGACATGGTACAGGAGACAGATCAAGACCATCCCCATGGCAAAGAAATGCAGAAAAGCAAAATGGCTGTCTGAGGAGGCCTTACAAATAACTGTGAAAAGAAGACAAGTGAAAAGCAAAAGAGAAAAGGAAAGATATAAGTATCTGAGTGCAGAGTTCCAAAGAATAGCAAGGAGAGATATGAAAGCCTTCCTCAGTGATCAATGCAAAGAAATAGAGGAAAACAAAGGAATGGAAAAGACTCGAGACCTCTTCAAGAAAATTAGAGATACCAAGGGAACATTTCATGCAAAGATGGGCTCGATAAAGCAGAAGATATTAAGAAGAGGTGGAAAGAATACACAGGAGAACTGTACAGAAAAGATCTTCACGACCCAGATAGTCATGATGGTGTGATCACTCACCTAGAGCCAGACATCCTGGAATGTGAAGTCAAGTGGGCCTTAGAAAGCATCACTACGAACAAAGCTAGTGGAGATGATGGAATTCCAGTGGAGCTATTTCAAATCCTGAAAGATGATGCTGTAAAAGTGCTGCACTCAATATGTCAGCAAATTTGGAGAACTCAGCAGTGGCCACAGGACTGGAAGAGGTCAGCTTTCATTCCAATCCCAAAGAAAGGCAATGCCAAAGAATGCTCAAACTACTGCACAATTGCACTCATCTCACACGCTAGTAAAATAATGCTCAAAATTCTCTA
>NW_011494871.1:1305084-1305330 GCF_000754665.1 Bison bison bison
TCATGGTCAACAAAAGAGTCCAAAATGCAGTACTTGGATGCAATTCTCAAAAACGACAGAATGATCTCTGTTCGTTTCCAAGGCAAACCATTCAATATCACAGTAATCCAAGTCTATGCCCCAACCAGTAACGCTGAAGAAGCTGAAGTTGAATGGTTCTATGAAGACCTTACAAGACCTTTTAGAACTAACACCCCCAAAAGATGTCCTTTTCATTATAGGTGACTGGAATGCAAAAGTAGGAAG
>NW_011494871.1:1305871-1334099 GCF_000754665.1 Bison bison bison
CAAGATTGCCAGGAGAAATATCAATAACCTCAGATATGCAGATGACACCACCCTTATGGCAGAAAGTGAAGAGGAACTAAAAAGCCTCTTGATGAAAGTGAAAGAGGAGAGTGAAAAAGTTGGCTTAAAGCTCAACATTCAGAAAATTAAGATCATGGCATCCAGTCCCATCACTTCATGGGAAATAGAGGGGGAAATAGTGGAAACAGTGTCACACTTTATTTTGGGGGGCTCCAAAATCACTGCAGATGGTGATTGCAGCCATGAAATTAAAAGACACTTAATCCTTAGAAGGAAAGTTATTTCCAACCTAGATAGCATATTCAAAAGCAGAGACATTACTTTGCCAACAAAGGTCCATCTAGTCAAGGCTATGGTTTTTCCAGTGATCATTATGGATGTGAAAGTTGGACTGTGAAGAAAGCTGAGCACTGAAGAATTGATGCTTTTGAACTGTGGTGTTGGAGAAGACTCTTGAGAGTCCCTTGGATGGCAAGGAGGTCCAACCAGTCCATCTTAAAGGAGATCAGTCCTGGGTGTTTTTTGGAAGGACTGATGCTAAAGCTGAAATTCCAATACTTGGCCACCTCATGTGAAGAGTTGACTCATTGGAAAAGACCGAGATGCTGGAAGAGATTGGGGGCAGGAGGAGAAAGGGACGACAGAGGTTGAGATGGCTGGATGGCATCACAGACTTGATGGACATGAGTTTGAGTGAACTCTGGGAGTTGGTGATGGATGGGAAGGCCTAGCGTGCTGCGATTTTTGGGGTTGCAAAGAGTCAGACACAACTGAGTGACTGAACTGAACTGAACTGAAAGACCAGCGAGGTTGAACATCTTTTCATGAGCTTACTGTCCATTTGCATATCTTCTTCTGAATACGTCCTTTGCCCATTTTGGAATCAGGTTGTTGTTGTTAGTTGCTGTTTTGGACGTGAGAGCGTGAGAGCAACTCCATCAGTTTGCCACCCCGCATCTCCTAACCTTTGTGAGTGCAGTGTGGTCTCAGACAGGTACTAAGTTCTGTTCTGATGGCAGCGCCAGGTAAAAGGACTTGGTATTTTCTGGTAGACTGGTTACTTGGGCTTTACCGATCAGTGTTACAGGGCTGCAAAGCAGATTGTAGGAAGCCAGGGGGGCCAGTGGATGCCCCCACAAAGCAGCATGGTAAGCTCTCTGATCAGAAAATCCCCTCTCCCCGGTGTACCAGCCCTCTGGTCCTCTCTTCAGTTCTCAGAGCTCATCTAAGTACTGGGAAGAAAGTTGCCCCTGGAACAAAAACACACTTTGGCACTTAGGGCCTTTCCAGATAAAACTCTACATTCCTTTTTTTCAGCATTTCTTTGAAACTGAGGACTTAACGTGATTTAGACTTGTGAAAGCCATGGCTAACATGCACTCTTCTTCCACCGCGACATGGACCTTTACTCCACGTGCTCTCTAAACACAGATAATCACCATGGCAACCACCGTGTTTCACGACTCTCACACATACACTTGCACCTTCCTTAAAGAAACACAGAGCTCAACAGTGTAGAATTAGAACAGTAAATCACTGGGATGTTTTTTATTTGTTGTTACATAGTTGTCAGGATCTTGAGAAGAGCTGGACATTGTCATCTGCTATCAGTTGTACTTGGGAAAAGTAGCTGTTTGGCTGGGCCCTTTGACACCTTTCCAGAAAGTGGGGTGTTGTTTGTAATGTGCAAGGCATGACCGATGGATGTCCAGATTGTCAGGGTTAGAGACTTTCAAGGCAGAAAGTCTCACTAAGAACACCAAGTGCTGAGCAGTATGCATTTCTACACGTCCACTGGGCCAGTCCTCCGCACTTACATCACAGTTACGGTCACTCACATGTTGCTTAGAGTTTGCACAAACACGCTTTTCGGGTAGCATCTAATTTTATCTTTGGTTGTATTTGGAAACATGCCTGACAGTTTTGCTGTGCTTTCAAAAATCTCTCTCTTTCTTGGCGATGTGAACAAGCCTTTTGCTGCCCTGAGAATACTTGGTGAGCAGTCTGCAGAGTGAAGCCCAGATGAAGCTTTCCTCAGGAGGTGTCTCCAAGGGTCTTCTGAGTAACTTGGGGCCCTGAGCCCTGGCGTGGTCAAGACCCACAAGCTGTGGGCAGGAGCCCCATGTGCTCTTAGCAGATCACCTGCCCTGGGTTTTGAATGTCTCACGGTGTTCTGTCCATGGATGGAGAGAACTGTCCTTCTGTAATAACTGCATGTGATGAGAATGGGTTTTCCCTCTCGCTAATGAATTGTAGCTGTGATTTCTCCCACGTTAAACGCTCTGTCTTTGGAATACAAATGTTTCAATGGGAGAGAAGAAAGGACCCTCTTCTCCTTGATTGTTTTCTTTTAAATTAAAAGTAGTAATAAATCTAACTCAACCCAAATAACTGCTGAACATTTCGTATTAACATAGCAGTGAAGATGAACTTGGGCAGCTGTGATAAATGTCTCTGTGTGCTTAGACTGGACTGCCTCCAAACCCTTCACTCCCACACCAATTTGGAAAGGCCTACCTGAGGTTTTTATATCCTTAGCCTGAAGATTCATTTTTCATTTGCGAGATAGAGCCCCTGCGTTTCAAGGACAGCTATGCTATACTTCTGTAGAAAGTACACAGAGATAATGTTGGAATGAGGAACTTTTTTTTAACCCAGTGAATATACTATTTGCCTTCTAAACCTATCGCATGTCTGCTTTTCTGTGTTTTCTGTGATTTGATTATAAGCTCTGTAAGCCTAAGTTCCATGAGGTGAGAAATAAATCAGATGTCAGTCTCTGTTAAACGTGTACTTACCATGGGGGAACAGGAACAGCGGAGACATTGTTCGGGCCCTCCCACTGCTGTCCCATCGGGCAAGATGGCGCATGGAACACCAGTGCAGGACAGATGCTCCGAGCCTGGCTGCCGAGAGCAGAGTCTCTGCTCTCTGTTCACAGGCTGCTAGGCAGGGCTGCCACCTGAACAGGTGCACGAAAAGTGGATAGAATTTGGAGGAAGACCAAGTGATGACATGAAGATTCAGATGTTGATGGGCTTCTGAAATAATCACTACTTATTAATTTCTGTGTGTGAAAGCGCCCTGGATACTGGATGGTATAAAGAGTTTGTATTCACAGAGTTTCGTTTACTTCAGTTGAGAGTGAAGAGAGTACTGGTGGGGAATCGGGTCTTCCTTGAGGCTCCTGTGTGCCATGAGCCTGCCTGCCTCGGGGACTTGCCAAGAACGCCTGCCTCCTGGAGGGTCCTCCTCCCTGAAGACCTCAGGTCAAACACTGCTTGTTCAGGAGCGCCTCCTCTGACATCTCTGGGGAGGCTATAGCTCAGTGCCTCATCAGCATCCTTAATCCTGGTCCTGCCCTTTCTAGCAGCAGTCACAACTGTCTTTTTATTTTTTTATTGAGGTATAATTGACGCACGACATTATATTAGTTTCAGGTGTATGGCGTAGTGACCCAGTATTTGTACACACTGTGCAATGCTTACAGTAAATCTAGTTAACCGTCCGTCAGCGTGCGTAGTTACATAATTTGTTTTCTCTCAGAACTTTTCAGATCTTAGCAACTCTCAAATATGCAGACAGAATTGTTAACTGTAGTTGCCATGCTGTACGTCACACCCCAGGGCTCATTTATCTCATAGCTGAAAGTTTGTATCTTTTGATGTATCTTTTGACCTTTACCTGTTTTCCCCACCCCCACACCTTGACTGTCATTTGTGTGACTGCATAGTGATCTGTGAACTCCTGAGGACTGGGAGCTCCATGAGGGCAGGTGTTGGGCCCTGAGTCTCTGGTCCTGGGATCCAGTACCTAGAGCAGGTCTGCTTTCCTCTCCGCCGAGGGCCTGAGCCCTATCCTGTCACACTCTTGGCAGAGGCCCCTTCCGCTTCTGGCTTCCGGAGCCTCCCAGGTGTCCACTCTTCCCTCACTGGCACATGTTGTTCCCCTGGGTGGGGGTACCTTTGGCTCCTGTCTTCCATCTGGGATATGATACTCATTCTCCAGACCCACCCCAGTTTCTCCCTCCACCAGGACTCCTCCAGTGGGCTTAGTGGTCCCTCTCCTGTCAGCTGCACCAGGTGGATTTCCCCACTGGGGTCTTACCATGCTGTCCTGCAGCGCTCACTTCACACATCTATCTCGCTTGCTGGACCAAGTCCCTGGAGGATGCAGAGCACGCCACTCATGTCATTGTCTCTGTTTTGTCTCCATCCTTAAATACAGTGTCTGTCACAATAAATATTTTGAATGAATAAAAATTTCTCTTATTAGTTATCCATGTCCCAGGAATTTACTAAAATAAATTCCCAGGAATGTCAGCTCCTGTTCTGACTAGGTGCTGGGCCCTCAGACACCTATAAATGATGTGGTCAAACCCCTTCCAGGGAAAGCCGCAGAGATGGGTGTTTTTGCCTGTTCCCTCTTCGCTGAGCCTGGGGACAGCTGTGGAGAGCACGCGTGTGCCTGTTCAGGACTCGAGGATGAAGCCCCCGTTGGCTTTCAGAGCAGGATATCTTGGTGGCCCAGCTGCTGGATGGGAGCCTTCAAAGCTGGGATGCATGGCGGAGCACCTCCTTGGGGCCAGGCTGGATGTTGGAGATCTCTCTGGCTCTCACGGTGTCCTGTGGGCTGGGACTCATGCTGCGAGTACGACAGCGTTTCCTGTCCTGTTCCGTGGGGTTATCTTCTCACTCATTGTGTGTGGGCACATTCTGGATTTCCCTCAAAGAAATTACTCCATGTGTAGCTATGTATTTGGTGCCTCTGAGGAAGCTGGGCAGTTTATTTTTGAGTCTGATGGAAGTACTTTATGATTATCCTGTAGTGTATCTGATGTCGGTTTTGGCTGTTTGTCCCAGTCTATTGAGACCTTCTGAATCTTGATCCTGTTATGCAACATATTGTATAAGGTCACCCGTTGGCTCAAATATTGTGTTTTCTGCATTTTTTTTTTAACCTGAAGCGTCCACAAAGTCAGGCCCATGAACTGACTTAACGTATTGTTGCTATTTAGCATACCGTTGGCAATTCAACAGTTTAGCCTATTGTTGGCAGTTCAGATTGACCTCGCTCTGTTGATTAACAATCTTTGGCAGTTCAATAAGCTAGAAATCTACAAGGCTTTATTTGTATCTTTAAATTTTTATCCCCACCCGTACAATATATCACAGGAGACTTGGCTAAACACCTGACTGAGAGGAAGTTCGCAGGTGTCTGCAGCCTTCCCTTCCGTCCCGCCCTGGTACCTTGGCCAGTGAGTCATAATGGGCCTCCTTTGTCGAGTCTCACTTCTGGTGCAACAGTGCTGCTTCCAGTGACTACCTCCTCACTTATGAAAGTGTTTTCTACCCTCTATTTAATAACGTACTCAAGAATTTTTCTGGAGGCTGACATAAGCTCTTAAATGACCATTTTTAGCCATTTTTCTCAATCTTTTCCTTTGTTGGGAAGTCAGGGCACTTGCCTGTTTCTAAATGTTTTGCACCTCGTCTGTTCTCTCTGAAGTTGAAATACAATGATTCTGTCATCATATTTGCACATTCTTTTAGCGTTTTGAGTGCAATCCACTTAGACCTAGAGACTTGAATTCATTTAAATCGGCGGGTTATATCTCTTACTGTTGTTGTTCATTTTGATTTTTAATTCCCTGAAGCATTTTTATTTTGCCCTTTCATTGTTGAGACCCTCTTCCTTGAGGGCTCAGAAACATGCCTGCTTTATTTATCACTGTTTCCACAACCGCTCTTAATAAACATGTATTAGATGATGGAATGAAAGTTAAATTGCACATGGACTCTGCTTACTAGGCTGGTAACCCCATGAAGACCATTAAGGGGTGGATCCCTTGTAATTTTTAAATATTTCCTTTGCCTCAATTATGTATTATTTTTGTTTGTTTGTTTTCCTATAGTTTTTTTTTAACTTCAAAAAATAAATTAGTTCCCCCTGAATTTCTGATAATACCTTAAAACGCAAACTTTACTTTTAAAACCAGCTTCTTTTCATTAACAATAATGTACATGTTCATTTCCAGTAAGAATATTCTCATTAAATATGTTCTCAACGTTTAAATAATATTTTCCCTTATAAAATCTGGATCTGTGACCTCAAAAAATTCACCAAAATGATTATAATATGGTTCCAGTCATGTGCCTCCAAGTTGCTGGCAGTCAATAAGAAGTATCATCATAAAATATCACCATAAAATCATCTCTCTGCTCAGTCTTATGTAACCTCATTCTTTGCTTATATGAATGCCTATACTTAATGGTTTTTATATAGATGAAGAATGCCACTTTGATTCAGAGTGATTTACAGCCTCACCTTCTTTATTAGTGCCTTTGTCCTTAAACCAGGGGCAAAGTGGAAAACACAACAATTACAGGTTAAAACTCAGGAGAACCTATACTTAAAATTGGATACTTGTACCTGAAAAAAGTCCCTTTTTGGGATGTCAGATAGAATAAAAGAAGATCATAAATGTTGACTGTAGTAATAAGATCAATGTCTCACCTGTGGAGCATGCATGGGGTGGGGGAGGGTCAGATGGGGACTAGTCCATGATGAGTCCTATAGCCGCCGACGGTGATACCGTTAGGGTCTCCTCTCATCTCATTTCATGAGAAGCAAATCCCTGTGCCCTCAAGTGTTGGCTCTACAGCCTTGGGCAGTGGGCGGGGATCGGGTAGAGGCCAGGTGAGTGACACATGCCACCACAGAAATGAAGAGAAGGGACCGGGAATGAACTGGGGGCACTCTGAATTCCATGTCAAAATAAGAGGATGAGATGGAGAAAAAATCAGGAAGATGGGTGTGATCACAAGAGAGGGGGTGGTTGGCCCTACGCAGAGGGGCCTCTGGGACCTGGGGTTTGGGGAAGGTGGTCTCTGCCTCTCCTTCCCCTCGGCCAGCTGTGGGCCTTGGCCTCTGCTGAAGCTCCGTGCGCGGGAGGCAGAAGGCTGGCTGATGCTCTCATTCCCTGCGGGCCCCCTTTCTTGGTTGACATGGCATTTTAGCGGAGCAAACATGTCCACCCTGAAACTGAGAGGATGTTGCTGAGGACGGCATCCTGCCGCCCAGACTGGACGGGACCTGGGGATAAGCTGACCTCTGAAGGGCAGGGGCTGCACCAGGCTTTCCCCTCTGGAGCGCGTGGTTCCCAGAGCCCAGGGACCAATTCTTACGATCCTTCTCCTTCAGAATCCCATCGTGTGAGAGGGCAGGGCTGGGGTGCTGTCTCCCATGTGTCTGGAGCTGGTGCTCGCCTGGCAGTGAGGTGTCTGAGGTCATTTCCAGGCCAAGTGCCTCCGTTTCCCAGTCAGCCTTCTGCATGTAAACCAGCCTCTGGACCTTGGCTCACCGGCTTATTGGGGAGCACCTGTTCAGGTGTGTGTTTCTTTCCTTAACACATTAGTACAATTAAAAAGATACTAATCAATCACTTTTTTCCCATCCTTGGGTTATAATATTAATTTAAAATTTAGGCTTTGTTTTATCATTTTTGAAGTGAAAGTCGTTCAATCATGTTGGACTCTTTGCAACTGCATGGTCTATACAGTCCATGAGACTCTCCAGGCCAGAATACTGGAGTGGGTAGCCTTTCCCTTTTCCAGCAGATCTTCCCAACCCAGGAATCAAACCGGGGTCTTCTACATTGCAGGTGGATTCTTTACCAACTGAGCTATCTGAGAAGCCCTTTATCATTTTTAAGGGGTCATATTCTATTCGAATGGTCATCTCCTCACCATTTTGGTGGAAGTCAAGCCACCATCAGTCCAAGGTGCTGAAAGTCCAGCCACTTCATCCATTGCTCCCAGCCTTCGTGTCCAGCTATTGGGAGCCAGCCCTTCTGCTTCTGGGGGCCTTTCCCACCTGCATTTGGCTTTCTCAGCCCTCACTGTGCAGGGTCTCCAGCACGAGACCTCTGGGAAGGAATAGTTGAGGTGGAGCAGGTGAATGGAAGCAGAATTGTGGCAGGTGTGGAGTCAGGAGGTCACAGAGGGAGGTGCACACTGTTGAAAAGTCTCCTATTTTGTGGAAACATCCAAACTTGACAAGCCCCCCAAAGTTACACATTCTGAAAACAAAATAATGTTGAGTTCTCTTGTGTCAGTTTCAGGTAATTTTCCTATTTGGGTTATGAAAACAGAGATTCCTATTAGAGCGTCTGCTCACATTTATCAGAAGAGGAAGCTCACGGAGGATTTTCTCTGCTGTGTATGTGTTCACTTCTGAAAGTAATCGTTTGCTGTCTTCATTTGTGTTCAGCTCAAACAACATGCTTCACTAGAAATGTACGTCACACGCAGGCAGTCTCTTTGGTAGCTTCCGTGCCATGTGGGGAGCCCAGATCACTTAGGTTAATCAAAATAGCACCCTTTGTGTGTGCCACTTGGTTGCAGAAATCTCTAGTTAACTACATATTTAACGACCTTTGGGGCTTCCCTGATAACTCAGCTGGTAAAGAATCTGCCTGCAATGCAGGAGACCCTGGTTCGCTTCCTGGGTTGGGAAGATCCCTTGGAGAAGGGAAAGGCCACCCCCTCCAGTACTATGGCCTGGAGAATTCCATGGACTGTTTAGGAGCCTCCCTCACCCCCCAACTCTGGCACCCCAGGTCTGGCTGCACCGTTTGGTCTCCTGTGTCGAGTGAAGCGCCTACCATGTTGAGTTTGGAAGGTATAGAGTCAAGTCTGTGTATCCAGAGTGCTGTGCAAAAGTAAGCTGCCAGCCCCTGGAGACCCCACAGCACACATCTTTCAATAGCACAGTCATCAAGAGAACCACGCCAGCACACGAGAGCTCAGGGTCTGGGTGGGTGTGCTGCACACAGACGTTTCCCTGATGGTGACGGCCTTAAATCCCGACTGTTTACAGTTCAGACATCTTCTCGAGGGACCGTCAGTGAGAAGGCAGGCAGTAGGAGGTGGCCGAGTGCCTTTCAGGAGGTGAGGGCTTTCCATGATGGACTGTCTGAGGGATTTCAAAACAGGGATATCCAAAGATTTTTATTACCAAAGTAGAATTAAGCAACGAATTCTTGAGACTCTCCATAAATCAGAAATTACCACCCCCCAACAAAATAAAAATATCTGGCCGAGCTTTGGGGAGTGAAGTATTAATTTATCTAAGTGACATGTTGACTGCAGGGCGCTCTCAGGAGACCTCTCTTCCCCCTTCCAGCTGAGATGTCCGACCGTCCCTCCTTCCTGCCTTTGGAATTTGTAACACGTTGTAAAAGGCCCATTCCAATTCTATCACAGGGAATGGAATCCAAGGAGTTCACAGTTACTTCAGCTCTCTGAACTTATAAAAACATGTTAGTGAAAGAAGTACTGTACTTTATGATTAAGAGAGATGTTAAAGTTTCAAAAATTGTAATTACGATGGAAATGTAACAGTTCCTCCAAGTTCTTGTCTCTGATTTATATACAACTTCCAGCAAGTTACTTTGGTTCTGTGGGCTTCGTTTCCCTGTCTGTGAGAAGGAATGTGTTTTTTGAGCTTAAGTGCTAATGCTTCTTTATTTTGATTGTTTATTCAATATCTCGGTTACTTTGACACTGGCTTAAAAAAAAAAAAAAGCTGAAGGAAATTGAAGAAGTCACCGTGGTCCCCAAACTTTGGATTTTTGTGTGTTAACCATTTTTAATCTGCGAGGCTTTAGGAGAGATCATGGCAACATATTCCGACCATGTTTGCTGTCTCTTTGGCACGTGTGTGTGCTTGTACGAGCGTGTGTAGGTCACTTCCAACTGGTAGGAAGTGATACCCTTCATGCACCTGATGGCTCGAAGTGTCTCTTAGACTCTTTGCTGTTTCAGTACAGTGCAGACTCTAAGTTTAATAGGAAATACTTAAATAAATGAATTTAAAAAATGGTGGTATATTCAAAATGAATGAATATTATAATTTTAGTCCTATTTTTGTTCAATAAGTAAGCTGTTAAGATTTTCAGCTAAGATAAATGGAATTTTCCATCCATATCTTTTGAACAAACATGGGAGCTCGCTGTGGAGGTTCGTGGGCTCTTGGTTTCTAGGGCCCAGGATGGCACTTGACAGGGGACACAGGGCTGGCCCCAGAGCTCCTCGGTGGTGAGGAGGGAGTCTCAATGACCCCCTTTGGGCAGCAACGTGTACATCAGGATGAAAGCACTTGTAAACCTGAACACGACAAAATTCTGATTTCTCTTCATCATTTCTCCTAAGCTTTAAACAATAACAGCTGTCAAGTCATTTCAGAAATTCCTGTTCTGATGTTTAGGTGCCGCTTGCCTCTCTCTTGTTCGGAGAGCCAGGGTCCACGACCGTGGTGGGGGGAGAGTGGTCCAGCCCGGCAAGAGGGGATGTCCTCGTGGGCCAGGATTACCGGGCGAGAGTCCGCCTGCTGGGTGTCTCTGCAGGCGGGCAGGCGTGGTAAGCCGGCAGCAGATGCAGAACCATGTTGGTTCCTGGCGCACACTGCGTTTCTCATTTTGTACAGCGTTTTCCACCTAAGGATATTGATAGGTGTCAGGGAATGACGCCAATATTTACGAAGTGCACATGTTACGGTATCTATGTACAGAAGTGACCCTGGATGTTGAGAAGTCTTCAGATGAGGATTACACACGTTTGGAAGAACAGTGTCTCTCTTCACCACGTAATAGCAGATGATTTGTTCCGCTTCTTCCTTTGCACAAGCAGAGGTTTTTCAAGATTTAGTTAGTTAAAATGTTCATGCCTTTCACTCCTTCAGCATAGGTTTTATTTTTTTTTTGCATAAAATTATGAAGTTATAATGTCCTAATTGTGAAAAGGAAACAACAGCTTGAAACATAGAACCATCTCACTGTAAATGACTAAAGTGGTGGAGAATCTGGAAAAAACCTATTCAATTTCCACCTTAAAAATTATTGTTTAGCTTTATGTAGCACAGCTACACAACACAAATATGAATCTTCTAAGGGCCAAATCATGTTTTCTGAGACTAGCTACAGTGCAAGTTTCTCATAAAATTATTATGAGGAGTGACCTTAAGTGAATGCCTTGCTAGTTAAGTTGGCAAAAATCTTATTTCATAACACGAAAGTTGGTAAGACCTCCACTGTAAATGGCCAGGTCAGTGCTTCTAAACTTCTAAATCTAAGATAATTTGAGGCTGATGGGAAGGTGTCCTTCAGAATACTGCAGGCAGTTTAGAATATATCTGAGCGCTTTCACTCACAGCAGAACGTCTCAGCACGCCTACGGACTCACAAGCAGCCTGGTCAGGTTAGCGTCTCAGAGGGCTGGTACTTAAGCTTGCCTTGGACTAGTTTTTCACATGTTATTAAAAAATAGGTTTCAATGGCTTAGTTGGGTTTGAGAAGAGAAAGTGAATTCACAATGGCTTAGTCGGGTTTGAGAAGAGAAAGTGAATTCAGTTATAGGGCCATGCCAAGATGGAAAACATGCTTTGATTCAATATGAAAAATAGCCAGAATTCTTTTTAGTGTGTTTGCATAACAAAAATAGTTGGTGCTATGAATTTCATTTTTGCCAAAATTGTGGCATTCACCAGGGGAAAAAATGGCACATGAGCCCTTTATGTGGATAAATTTATGCTCTGAGTCTCGAGGTCACGTGGTGAGGGAGGCTGCGTTGTGAGGGAGGCTGCATTAGGGCTTGTCTCTCTAGCAGAGAGGTGGAGCCTCTGTGAGGTCATCTTATATGAAACAGCTCTTTAATGCGACTGTCTTGATTTTGGAGACAGCGAGATGGCTTTGTTTTGGATGCTAATGATTATTTCCTCCCTTTTATCTGTATTGTGTTAATTTAGATGCTGTTTAGATGTTTTACCTGTGCCCTTTATGGGGAAGGCGGTGTCCACAGTTTTGTCAACTAACCATGCAGTTTATGGAACACAGATATCTCCCAGCTCCTGTTTGCTGGTTGATTTCTCGTGATTTCTTGTGAATGCAGCCTGCTGTCCACTCAGCTGGGACAGTGCCTCTCTGAAGATGCCTGTCTTGAGGGTGTGGTGACTTTCTCTGGCCTTGGGTTTTGCCAGCAGCTCTCAGTGGTGTCCTCCTGGCACAGGGATGTGTTTCCGTGATGCTGAAACTTTGAACCTGGGCCTTCGCAGTGACAACAACACTGCTTCTGCTTGGGATTTCTCCAGAGCCCTCATCCTTCCACATTCTCCTCTGAGCGCCAGCCCCTCCTCCCACCAACCCCGCGGTCTCCATTCTCCTCTGACTGGTTGGGACCCCTGGGGACTCGCATCAGGGCAGGTCCTCATCCTAAACCCTCATGAAGGGCCCGGGAGGTGTTGGGTGCTGTGTGGGTCTTGCTCCCAACCTTCCAGGAGCTCCGGTGGGTGGGAACACATACCTGCAGGGGCCCCTTGTCGCTGCAGCAGGGCCAGTGGAGAAGGTGGGCGGAGGTGGGGGGCGGTTGTTACACAAACCAGCGTCCTGCCCATAGAAGGGAGAGGGTGGTGGGACTTTGGGCTCCGCCTTGTGTTGAAACAAATACATGTGTTTGAACATGCGAGTTGTTGCATAAATGAATAACTTTGTCAAACTATTGATGAAAAGGAATTAAGGCAAAAAGTATAATATAATATCTAGTAGGATACATGATAGGAAAGCAGCCTACCAGTTTAGGACTTTCTGTCCGTGGGACCGTGTGTCTATTCTATGGATCTCTTGCTTCTGTGGAACGTCTGGAAGGTTGTTGCATGGCTGCTTGTCTCTGAAAGAAAGTTCCTGTTAAAGTATGTACACTGTGAGGAGAGATCAGTCGTGATGCCAGAGTGGGAAGAAGCCTGGGCCGTGCTGTCTGTCCGCAGGTCCTCCTCCTGAGGGTGTTCGGATGCGGGAAGTCAGGATGTGTGTGCCCAGCCTCCATATAGTTATCCAGCTATCCCGAGGTTTACCAGCAGGGAATAATGTATCATTTCAGAGGTTTACTAGCTGTCTGTCCCTTTGTTTTGTAGATGTAAAGATTAAAAAAACAATACAACATAAAACCCAAACTCCCATCCCCCACCGCAATCCAACCCTACCATTGGCCAGGAAAAGGAAAACAGAAACCCTCCTCAAAAATGCTTCCCAAATACTTTGGCTTTGCCTGAATTGGTGTATTTGGTACCAGAAGACTGGCTTCCCAGGTGGCTCAGATGGTAAAGAATCTGCCTGCAATGCATCCCCAGGTCAATTCCTGCAATGCAGACCTGGGTTGGGAGGATCTCCTGGAGAAGGGCATGGCAACCCACTCTAGTATTCTTGCCTGGAGAGTCCCATGGACAGAGGAGCCTGTCACCAGAAGAGTTTTACTTCAGGATTTTGGAAACAAGTTTTAAACTATTCAACAAAAATGGATTTTTAACATTTTGTATTTGTGTGAAAATATCCACAATTCTCTTCCTCGATGGTCTTCTAAGCACATAACTGTTGTTCAGTCGCTCAGTCATGTCCAACTCTTTATGACCCCATGGACTACAGCACACAAGGCTTTCCTGTCTTTCACCATCTCCTTGCTCAAACTCATGTCCACTAAGTCAGTGATGCCATCCAACTATCTCATCCTTTGTTGCCCCCTTCTCCTCCTGCCCTTGATCTTTCCCAGCATCAGGGTCTTTTTCAGTGAGTTGGCTCTTTGAATCAGGTGGCCAGAGTATTGGAGCTTCTTCTTCAGCATGAGTCCTTCCCATGAATATTCAGGGTTGATTTCCTTTAGGACTGACTGGTTTGATCTCCTTGCAGTCCAAGGGACTCTCAAGAGTCTTTCCCAACACCACAATTTGAAAAAATCAATTCTTTGTATCTCAGCCTTTATGGTCCAGCTCTTACATCCCTACATGGCTACTAGAAAAACCATAGCTTTGACTATATCGACCTTTGTTGACAAAGTAATGTCTCTTATGCTGTCTAGGTTTGTCATAGCTTTTCTCTGAGGAGCAAGTGTCTTTTAATTTCATGTTTGCAGTCCTCATCTGCAGTGATTTTGGAGCCCAAGAATATAAAGTCTCTCACTGTTTCCATTGTTTCCCCATCTATTTGTCATGAAGTGGTGGGACCAGATGCATGATCTTTTGGTCTCCATCAGTTCTTTATCACTGTGCTTTATGGGTGTACCAATCGCACCATTCTCTAAATACCTGTTGTCTTAAACACTCCAAGTACTTGCATTATTTCTGAAGAATATTATCTAGTCTGTCTGTGAAACTGCTTACAGAATTCCTTGTCTTTCTGCCTCAGTAGAGCGACCTTCAAACCTTGATTTTCGTGTTCCAGACCCCTCTGTCTTTCATTTTCTGTTGCATTGACTGAAGAAAGGCCCCTGGTTTCTGCTGTCACTGGTTTAACTATTTGGATTAAATCCTAGTCTACCATGTTTATCTCCTGAAGTTACTTTTCCTGTGCAGATCATGGTGTATACGTGTAATAAATAACCCTGACCAGACTGGACCTGAATATGTGAATTTCTTCACCTTGTCCATCTTTAGTAATGAATGGTGAAGCTTGTATAAGAGAAGGAAAGAGTTTTTTGAACACATTGAGTTTGATCAAATGTGGTGTTTGTTTAGTCTGTTTGTTGCTAACTCTGAGAGCAGCAACTACGAATCCAATCTTTGATGATTTCTGTAACTGAAAAAAAAAAGTAAATAAAACTGACAGGCTGCCTAGAGGCTACAGATTTTATCCAAATATCTAGGTGGGTGTATGGGTCTGGAGCTGAGCAGGGCTTTGGGGAGAGGTGGCCATGGGAGCGGCCTGGGTGGATGGGGCCACGGGCTGTCACCACGGCGGTGGCCAAGGTTCAGGGTTGGCCCTTTCTTCTCCCTGCCTGGTGACCTTGGCCGCATCACACAACTTAGTCAGTGTCCTTGGCTGTCAGATGAGAAAAACTGTCCCACTGTGAGGTTTAGAGTTAGAGGAGGTGGCCTTTGTATAATGCCGGCTGACACAATGCCCGGCAGCAGGAGGCCCTTCTCCCCTGAGACCCCATTGCCTCTCCGGGGTCCTCTCCAGAGGCTTTGTGACTTTCTGCCTTGTGGTTTATTCTGCATTTAATGCCAGCTCTTTAGAGACAAGGTCTGTGTCGGATTCATCTTTGTCCCTTCTATAGTTTCTAGGGGACAAAATATTCTGTGACTGTTTGTTGAATGACTGTATGACTGAGTGATCCCGCGTAAATGAGGTTTAAATATTTTTACCATTCCTGGTAGGGGTTTTAAGACTTGATGCCTGATGCTGGCTGACAGGATGTGTGCTGTGAACATGGAAGTGTGTTGTGTGCCCAGATCTGGATTTCACAGGTGTAGCTGGTGAATTGTTGCAGATTCAAGTGTCCATGTGCCTCAAAGCTAGAATCTGGGCAGATCGTAAAGAACCAACGAGTTTGTCCCACAGGGAGTGCCTGACTTTTCTGCAGTGGATCTGTCACGGGCTGCAGGTCTTTGTGAAAGGGATTTGAGAAATTTGTACAATTTCTCCACCAGTGAGTGATAAAGGGGCCCACGTTTTTTCATCATAACGAATCATTATGTGTTCAACTGCTTCAAAGTCTTGCTCTACTCTTTGAGATTCTGAGGCGACTGATGGCTTGTCCACACGTCACCTTGTTTCTGAGTCCACCAGAAGTTCAAAGAGCTGTCCTTTGCTCGCCTTTGGCCTCAGAGAGATCTGGGTAGACATGATCACCTCGTGTGCCCGTGGAGCCAGGGAGCCTTGAGAACATTGCACTCATCTGATTGTTAGTGGTACTGGGACACATCACACATTTAGACATGTCAGTTGACTTTGTCTTAGTGTCTTCAATCACAGATTTGCCTCCTATACTAATATTTTTTATCTTACTTAAGTATTAATTGTGTGTAGTTTTTGTGTGGTGATCCCTCTGCTCCCAAAGAGGGACTCAGACTAAAGTGTCAACCATGTCTTGCTTTCTTTACTAGGATGAACCGCTCTGATACCATCTCAGATACGAGCAGCTCTGTGTCATTGTGGAGACGCATAAAGTGGTCCAGGTCTGTATGGGTCCCTCTTTCAGCCACTTTCTTTACAATTACAGTATTCTACTCTACCTTCTCATTACTTTTCTGAGTTTATATTACCTTCTAGTAAATCGCTGTGTAAAATAAAATCAAGGAATTAAAAAAAAATGATTGAGAATATAAATCACATGGACTTCTCAGGTGGTAGTAGTGGCCTGCCAATGCAGGAGACTGAGATGTGAGTTTGATCCCTAAGTCAGCAATATCCCCTGGAAGAGAGCATGGCAACCCACTCCAGTATTCTTGTTTGGAGAATCCCATGGACAGAGCAGCCTGGTGGGCTACAGTCCATGGGGTCACAAAGAGTCAGACACGACTGAAGTGACTTAGCGCATGCACACACACACACACACACACACACACAACATGGCTCTAATGCTATGGAGAAAATGAGCACTGAAGAGAAAATGGATTCACTGTAACTGCTGTGAGGGAGGGTTAGCATCTTGCCCTGTTGAGTTGACTCGTGCCTTTGGTGAGACCTCGGTGGAGCGGTCAGTTCTGAGCCATTTGGGATCGCCATCTTGGAGCCATGATTTCAGTGTGGGGGTGTTGGTGCCACAGACTCTCTAGCTGGTGTACCCACCTTTCAGGACAAAACACTTTGTTTTCAATACAGGTCCTTGAAAACATGGTACTTGGAAGTCATCTGATTTCTGGATTAAATTGTAAGGAATCCATGTTTTGCTGTAAATGTGATGTGGAAGAAAAAAATTCAAAGGTATCTTGCGGCTCAACTGAAACCAAACACATCAACTATGGAGGTAGGAAGAACTAAAATGGTAAATGGAAAGGAACTTGGGGAGTGAACCAGGTGGTGGGTAGGGGCATGAACCATGCCTCCATGGCTTCATTTTTATTTTGTTCTCCTTTTGAAACCAGTTAGGTTAAGAGAACTTGGTAACAGAAAGTAACATTGAATTCCCAGAAATGAACTGCATTTTTCTATTCTTGCTGCTTCTTTTCCTGTTTTTTGGTCTCAGACTTGTTTTTTTCATGCAATTACGTGAGAGTGAGTGGTGTAGTTCATTAGCTCAGCCAGTAGAGGGGAATGACATCTGTGCCCACTCATAACGGTGTGAAGTCTTCTCCAGTCCCCTTTGTTATGCTCCGGCGTGGTCATAGCGTGGCCTTGCAGATCAGCGCTGGCCAGGGAGGGCAGGGCCCGTGATACGTGGGGAGGCGGCCTTCATTTTCTGAACTGTGTTCCCGTAACTCCTTTGTTTTTATGGCTGTTTCTGACATCTGTTTCTCTGTCTCTGCCACTACATCCTTGTCCTTCTTTCAGTGTGTTTGTCTCTTGGCGAGAGCCTGGTATGTCCAGTGCCCATTAAACCTAACAACCTCTTAGGTACCTCTTTTCTGGAACAATGATTTTCACAAAAATCCTGTTTATGGAGGAAAGATACTAGATGATATCATTTGTTAAACCACCTATTCACCCTAGATGTCAGAACTTCTATTCCTGGCCGAGGCAAGTCCATAAGCAATCTCCTAGACTTGAAGCCCCAGCCACTTCATTTCGTAGAGCTTGTCGGTCACCTGTGTAGGTTCTCTGCTCTGACACTGGGGCCACTGCCTCATACCAGATGGCCCCCCAAGCTCCATCAAGGAGGCACCATGATGTTTGAGTGGCATTGTTTGTTGGAGTTAGCTGTTCTTTGTGAACTGTCCTCTCTGAGCAGTATTCTTTTCTTCTGTGTCTTAAGTTATTTTGTGATTTAGATCAGGAACAAAATATTGAATAGGAATTGCCAGTAACATTAGTTGATTTCATTTTCGGCTCTGAGAGTCAAGGTGGATTCTTTCAGCACTAGATCACATCCCGTGCATTCCACTGGGCGAAGTTCTCCAAGTTGCTGGGGTCTGGGTCTGCCCTGGGAGGGGGAGGGAGCTCTTGGCGGGGAGGGGCGCTCGCTCCCCCAGCCAAGAGAAGAGACCTTCTCCAGTTACGGGGGTGGGTCCAGGTCTGAGGACTCCTGCTTGGCAAGGTAGACGAAAGAATGTGTTTATTAGGAACTGGCTGCAGAGCATAAATGGATGTTGAAATAGACCAGAACCAGGCGAAGCGGCCCACCAGCAGATAGCCATAAAATAAGGTTACAAAACAGAGCACATCCTTGCCCTGCCTGCCTGCTCTGAGCCTGGGGTCAGGCCCTCCGCCCGAGCCCCGCTTCCCAGCTGGTGCGCGCCTCACTCACATAGCCTCTCGGCCTTTCTCCCTGGCCCAGGCTTAGCCAAGGTGTCATGTCTCACCCTCTCGTTTGTAATATTTATTTCGGATTATTTGTCTGTGGGCCGGCTGCCTTTGAGCTCTTCTAGACGAGACCCAGGCTCTGTTCTGACATGCTGGGCTTCCTGGGAGGAGGACAGCGGGGAGGAATCGCCTGAGTGTGCTGTGGAATTCTCAATGCAGAAACCCCAAACCCACCACCGCCCCTCTTTCTTCCACAGATAATTCACCTCTTAAAACAGTGTCTTGACTCTGGCCCTTTCCAAGCCGTCTTCTGAGAAGAAAGGAAGTTTGCTTGTTCTCTGGGTTGCAGCCTCCGTCGCCAAGTCCAAACACAAGAAGAAATGACTGGGAATCAGACCATGGGGATACCACACTGCATGTTGCAGACGTGTGGCCTGGAGGCAGTTTGGGACTCACTCTTCAACACCAGTCAGGTCTTCTCCGAGTGTCCACTTCCCACAGGGTTGGTGTATGGCCGTGCCCAAGGGGAGACAGAAGTTTGCTTTAATAACAAGATGAGTCAAGTACGTTTGCTTTTCCCCATCCTTTTCTATGGCTTATAGAACATCTGGGAATTTTTAAAACTCCCTACCATAGCACAAATAGAGCCTTAAATATAATAATGTCATCAAGTCCTTGTGATTTTATGAGATAGAGGTAATTATGAAGAAAGTAACTGTCAAGTTCATGAGGCCGTCCCCGTAATGATGGCTTTTAAGGTCTTGAGTACAGTGCTTTTCAGTGTAAAGATAACACCTGATTACTCAGTCTTCTACGGCCAGCAGCAGTAACTTATACGTGTGAAACTGAGCACAGGGCTTCCTGAAGAGAGCATTTCATTATTATTTTTGGCCATTTCAAGGACTCGTTACAAATTCAGAATTGGAGTTAACCCCGGGAAAGTATGTCAGAATTGCTGGGGGAATAAAGGAAGGAAAAGAAATATGAACTTTGTTTTCTGTACATGTGAAGATTTAGGGACAGTAAATACAGCAAGTCTTGTGATTCAGACCCAATTTACTGTTCTAACTTTTTGGGAAAAAAAATGAAAAAAGGAGGAGGAATAATAAATTTCCTGTATTTTTTTATGGCAGCTATAAATGTCTTCTTAAATAGGGCACCTGTTCAAAGGAATTTTTTCTTGTATGTAATGCTAGAGTGATGAAGCCAATGGAAAAACTTTGGAAGAATAAAATTCCAAGATTTGATACTTTCTGGGGAGGAGGCTGGAAAGGCAGTGATCTTTTAAGTTTTATTCTCTTGCAATTTTTTTACTCACTGAAAACCATTTTCTAGTGATGGAAACACACTAGGGACAAGGAGAGAAGCTTTAGTCCACCTGTTCATGCTCGTACTCAGCTACCCCGCCTTCCAGAACCTCCAGTAAAATGTCTGTCGTGGCTGATCAGTGTGTGCGCCTCAGAGACTCTCTCAGTGCATCAGGGCTTTGGAGCGTTGATCAGGGCTAAGTTCAGTGGGATAGGAAGTTGGAGTTTCTCTGTATTGAATTGGATACCTTCTTTATTGATTCACGTACATTTTGTGGAGAACCATGCAAAACCCTTTTAGAATTCAGACTGGAAAATATATTAAAACCTTCACACTAGTAAGATATTACTTTCCTCCCATCCATCCATTTGTTCATCTATCTGTCTATCCATCTGTCCATCCATCCATCCATCTATCCATCCATCCTCCCATCCATCCATCTGTCCATCCATCCACCCATCTGTCCATCCATCCATCCATCTGTCCATCCATCCATCCACCCATTCATTCATCCATCTGTCCATCCATCCTCCCATCCATCCATCTGTCCATCCATCCATTCATCTTTCCATCCATCCATCATCTATCCATCTATCCTTCATCTATCCACCCATCCATCCTCCCATCCATCCATCTGAAGTTATGGAATATATGTTACTGGTTGACTTACTTTTTTGCTTAGCCTAACTGACGGAAAACTGAGAGTTAAGTTTATAACTTAGAAGCTATATGCTCAACTTCTGTAACAAAAATAATAGTTATAATAGTTAAGATTTATTGAGTACTTACTAGGCTTCTTCCAAGGTACTAAGGAAACACTTTACATAATTCTGTCATTTAAGCCTTATTACTGCCCTGTGGTAAGACCAGCACAATCCCTATTCAGCAGGCGATAGAGCTGAGGGTCACTGAGGCAGTTGTCTTGTGTGGGTGACAGCTAGTTAGTGTTGGAGCCCATGTTCAGATCCTAGCAGCCTATCCCAAGTCCTGGGCTCATAACAGTGCCTGAACCTCCTTCAGCCTGGGTCCTCTGTCACAACATCATCATTCATAGTCTGGTTCTTTTATAATTCTTTGACAGGTCAGTTATAAGAGGGTCATTTGTTGTTAAGTGCTTCAGAGTTGCTTTAAGGTCAGATGTGAGACAAATAAGAGGAGCATTATACATAAAGTCAGTGATTATTTCATCTGACTAGTGCTTGCCCACTTTTTATCTTTGGAGGACCAGCTCCTCTCCTTAGCATGGGTTTCTACATGGAGCTGAGTTCCTTATTCCTTTTATCTGTAATCATTTAGGTTTTAAAATCATTTTGAATGATAAAGCATTTCAATCATGAAATGTAAATATTTTAATAGATGGCCCATGTGTGAATTTAGTTGCTTCAGTCCTGTCCAACTCTTTGTAATCCCATGGACTGTAGCCCTCCAGGCTCCTCTGTCCATGGGATTCTCCAGGCAAGAATACTGGAGTGGGTTGCCATGCCCTCCAGGGGATCTTCCCGACCCAGGGATCAAACTCATGTCTCTTGTCTCTCCTGCATTGTAGGCAGATACTTTATTCACTGAGTCACCTGGGAAGGCACCACCAAGATAAAAGAGTTGTTAACTTATAATTTCTCACTAAAAATAAATAAGATATAAAGATTTATTTAAAGCCACCTTCTTTCTCATCCTTCTTCCTCTTGCCTTTCACAGAGGAAAACCATCCTGAAATCACCAGAGACATCCTGGCATTGATTACTTTCCATACATCTTTTGGGACTTTCCCCTAAGTTTATATCCACATAAATATGTTATTGATATGCTTTAAAATGTGCTTAATTGATACTATATGATTTGGCTACTTGTTTTCACTTTATGTGATGTTTTTTGGGATAGATATATATAAACATAATCCATTTATTTTAAGTGCTCTATAATATTCCCTAATATTAATCAGCAACTTTTATCCATTTCCTTCCAATGGACAGATGGTTTTGCTATTGCTGTCCACATTGCAGAGCGTTCCTGTGGTTTTCTGATAGGATTTGAGTATGAGTGTGGTGAGGGTTGGTAACCAGAGGGAAATTGCACTGGGAAGTACATGGTCATCTTTAATGCTGACCCAGCCAAATCGCTAAGAATTTGAACCAGTGGCACTCTGGCAGAAGGCCTGGGAGCCAGCCTGTCTTCCTGTCCCTGCAGCACTGTGTGGGGTGAGACCCACTAAGTTTTGTCAATCAGGCAGAGGTAGGTATTCTCTTTCCTGTAGCATGCATTCCCCGATTAGTAGTTCAGTTCAGTTCAGTTGCTTGGTCATGTCTGACTCTTTGTGACCCCATGGACTGCAGCACACCAGGCTTCCTAGATTACTAGAGAGGGCTTGAAATATTTAATTCTGCGGCATTTATTGGGCTTTCATCATCTCTGAAATTCTGATTTTATATAATTTGCTTATTGCTGAGTTAATTTCATATTGATTGGTTGTATTCTTATATATCCTGGATAAAAAATCTTTTGTGAGTTACATGGTTTGAATTGTAAATATCTCTCTCTTGTGGATTAGCTCTTCACTTTGATTGTAGTATCTTTTGTTATGAAGAAGTTTTAATTTAATTTACTTTTATTTTTAAATTGGTTTTTATTTCTTTTAAAATTTATCTTTGGCCACACCATACCCCGTGTGGTACCTTAGTTTCCGACCAAGGATCAAACCCATGCCCCCCTGCTTTGGAAGTGCAGAGTCTTAACACTGGATGGCCAGGGAAGTCTCCCAGAGGTTTTAATTTTAATACCATCAAATGTGTTCATCTTTTTATGATTTTTTTGTTTTAAGTAAGTTTTCCATGCTACAGTATCATAAAGATAAGCTCTTATGCATTTGTCAAGTTTTTTGTGTCTCACATTTAGGACTATAACTCATGTTCAAGTTCTTTCTGGAACTTATGTTTAGATCTTGCTGAAAATAGACAAAAGAAGTACTTGGAATAGAGAATAACACGTTAGGGAATGATTGCTAGTTCTTTAAGTTCAAGAAGTTCTTTAAGCTTCTAATATAAATTGGATCTATTTATTTCATTCTTTTTCATAAATTCCATCTTTATATCTCTGTATGATTCATTATTGATAATTTCCTCAAACCTTCTAACTTAATACTTTTTCATTAACCTGTGGGTAATCTTCAACTGGACCTATTGAATTTTGTATTCTAATCATTGTTTTTACTTGTGGAAGTTTTCGTTGGCTCCTGTAAGTACTGCACATTCTTTATAAGGTTATAAGACATTCTTGGACATCTTGTTTGTTTAAGTATCCCCGTGTGATGGTCTCTGTAAAGTGTCCTGTTACCTGCTGTTCTAGGCGTTCCACTTGTCTGTGTGCTCTTTGTTTCGACTCCTATTGCCGCGATTCTTTCTTCACGTGTTTTGTATTTTAGGGCTGTGAGATCATCTTTAGCAGAACTTTAGCTGTTGAGATCCTGTTGGGTCTGAGGTTGGTGGGCCTTTCCCAGAATAATTTTATGCCTGTTTTTGTGAGAATTACTGAAGGTGGTCCTGTTGTTTACAGGATTCCTAGAGTATGTTGGTGGGCCATTTTAAAACCTCACAAACCCGTGTTTTGTTGTCTGGGATTTATAGTCTTCGGTGGTTGCTGTTGTTTGCCTTCCATAGCCCAGGATGAGACAGACAAGAATTTGTATCCTTGTGGAAGGGTCCTTGTCCATCTCTTCACTGGGGACATAGTCCTGGGTGTCTGGCCCTTCGCAGTGAGTTGGTCTGAGCTCCCACTGTGGCTGGGACCATTGCCTGCTTCCTGTTATGTGGGTGTGATAACCTGGCCCCACGGTGGCAACACCTCACCCTGCTGGGCCCTGGGGTGATGGGTCACCTCGGGGATTTCAGCCATCTCCTTATACTAGGTGCCTTGAGTTTTCTCTTTCTTTCTTCAAGCTCAGCTCTAGTTGATTTGGTTTTACTTTTTAACCTACCCGCTCTGGGTACTCATGGTGAAATAATGTTTGGGTCATCTGAGTTGCTGGTATCTGCAACAGGAGCTTGACTCTTTCACACTCTGTTCAGGGAGCAGAGCCCCATGGACCCCCATGGACCCCCAGGCACTCCCAGCCTTAGGACAAGCTTCTCTGGAGTTTCCAGATTCTGGCTCTTCTGGAGAAATCATCCTAGTCTGCTTGTTGAGGGCTTGTCTCAAGATCTCGTGCATTGAATGTCTTTGGGCCCCATTTACCCTGTGAACTGTGACGGCGCAAATCCAGCCCTGTCTCCCAATACCCTCTCTTCAAGTGCTGAACCCCGTATCTGTCTGCTTTCCCGTTGTGATCTGCCATTAAGATGTCATTTCCCTTTCATATTTCTTTAGTCTCAAATCAGCTTCTAAAATCTCAACGTTTCTTTCAAAGATACCTCTCCTGTCTTCCTTTATTTTGATTTCATTATTAAAAAACACTCCCCATCTGATAATAGGTCTAAACCTGCTTTTCCAGCCAGTCTAGTTTCTCTTTGATTATTCAAGCAGACGGAGTTCCTCGGTGCAGAGTATTCTGGGCACCAGCCTTTTAAAGCCCAGGCTTCACGTTTGGGTCTGTCTGTAGTTATTTCATCATGTTATTTCTTTTTCTCAGCTCAAGATTGTGGCACATTCTCTTTTTAATAAATGCCTCTGTCATTCAAAACTGTTCAGTGGGGGCACCTGCTCTGGACAAGATATTTTTCTAGATCCTTGGGAGACACCTGTGAATGAGACAATTCTCCTTTTCTGTCATAATTAATAAAACTTTACGATCCTCCTAAGGATAAAATCACAGTTCATGTCTCCGAAACCTAATAGTCAAATCCTAACATAATTCATGAAACTGGCTGTGCTGGTGTGAGAGCTTGTGGGTTTGGGCACCTCTGCAGCTGCTGGACAAGCAGGGCTCAAGCCCTTTCAGACCCTCCTGGCCCCTGAACTTAGGCTGTAGGGTCGTGAGCCTCACTGTCAGCATCAGCCCACAGCCCAGCACAGCCCAGCACCCGTGGGCTTTGCAACCCCATGTCTGTGTCCCAGCCTCCTGGCTGCTTAAAAGCCCGTGGGTGGGAGGGGCATCTACTTCCTACAGGAGGGTCCTGGCCTGTGTGGAGCCCCCACGCCAGCCTGCTTTCCAAGGCTGCCACCTGTCCCAACTGCTACTGGCCCCATGTGGCCGGTATCCACTGAATCCCCACCAATGGGGCTGGGGAGTGGGCGCCAGGCTGGGGGTAGGCCCTGAGCCCCCCACTCTTTCCCTCCGGGAGGAGGGAGAGAAGCAGCAGTGCCATCCTCACTGGGTTCCCCCCCAGAGACAGCAGGAGCAAGCGTGTGTTGGGGGAACGTGCCCCTAGTGAGGACCCTCCCAGTGTAGCTCTTAGAATCTGGGGGTCAGCATTGGCCTAATTACAGTTTCAACAAAATTCATGCTCTCAGCATTGTGGAGATACTATAATTTATTGTAGTTTTACTCTTTCAAACTTTGGGAGCATCAGTGGCTGCTGCTCAATTTAAAGGCTGATATAATGATGTGTCAGGGCTCCCCAGGTGGCTCGGATGGTAAAGAATCCGCCTGCAACACAGGAGACACAAGTTCAATCCCTGGGTCAGGAAGATCCCCTAGAAAAGGAAATGGTTACCCACTCCAGTATTCTTGCCTGGAGAATTCCACAGACAGAGGAGCCTGGTGGGCTACAGTCTATAGGGTCGCAAAGAGTCAGATACAACTGAAGCGACTGAGCATGCACACACAGAATGTGTTGGGTAGTTTTTGATTTTATCATAAAACTGAAACGAGGACACAGGGGTTGGATTGAAATCTCTTGGAGAAAATACAACACAGAATAATATGAGTTTTCAATGATGTCATAGATGCTGAAATAGTTCCTGATCGACACAGTGGCTTTTGGTGTATTTTGTTCCCAAGAGCTCCAGGCTCTGGTTTAGGTTTACCAAAATCTCGGCCTCTACTCTCGAAAGTCTCTGTTTGCAGAAACTTGCATTTTGGGAGAGTTTTCAAAACTTTTTCATTTTCCCTTTTCCCAAGTGTTTCTGCCTTCCTTGGCCTCCAATGCATGCTGCCTACTGCGGAGACTGACATTGGTTCTCAGAGAGTGTTAATTTATTCTGACAGTAATTCCTGGCAGTACAGTCCTGGTCCACTTTCCTCCTTGTCTTGTATACACCATGTCATCTTTGTCATTTTAACAGTGTTGAGTTCAATAGAACTGTTAATTTTGCTTAAGTTTCATATTGATCTGGATCTACATTTCTCCCGATTATGAATCCAAGGATAGATTTTTTACTTTACCATTTATTTTGCTGATTAGATAACTTAGTGAAGTAAGAATTTGAGACACCACTGAGCAGCTTCATGTGTTAGCAAATTAGCCAACACAAGCACCTAAAACCCCGTTGCTAAAGCTCTGTTCAGACCAGACACCATGTTCCGCTGGGCCTGCGTTGTGAGATTTGAAGCAGAATCCTACTCAGTGAGGACTGTAGCTGATTGTCAGTCAGGGGAAAAGCGAGAAAATGGAGAAAGTGAAAACCTTTGAACACGGACCTGATAAGACTTCAAAACTATGGGAGGATTTCTTGGCCTCCCTTAAGAATAATAGTAAAAATGATGATCCCAGAAATTGTGTAAGTTTGCAATAACCTGCTGACGGCGAGAGTCTCCTGGAGGTGTTATCATGCTACTCTGAGAGACGGTTTATGGAGGTGGTTTTATGATACATTCCTGAAAAGCCTCCAGATTTCAAGTATGCAATATAAACCTCCTTATGAAAACTGCAGGACTCACCCATTTTATAAATAGTACCACACCTACCTCAGATTAAATAGGATTTCCACATTGCAGCGTGGCCAGTGAACCGTAAGAGGCGGACGCAGGAAGCCTGCTGGCAGGTCTGTATGTCCGGATCTGTCTGGTGATTTAGGTGGGACAGCCTTGAACCTGCGGCCTCACAGTTCCTTTAGGCTCTTAAAAGTGAGTGAAGACCCGAGAGCCTTTGTCGGTGTGAGTTATACCTATCAACATGGACCGTCTTGAACAATGAAACTGAGAAAAACTTAAATTACAATATACATGAGATTGAGCCCCAGGCGTGTCAGACCAGAGGGCCAGCACTCACCATGTTGCCTCAGGAAAAGCTCGCTTGCCTCCTGGAAGATGAGAGGGGAGGCATGTGGTGCCCACCGAGGTCAGGAGCAGGGTTTGACCTCCTAGACTCCCTGAGAGGGTGCCCAGACCACACTGGGGAATCACTGGTTTAAAGGACTTGATGTTGTTATTTAACACTCATCCATACCTCGCAGGAACTTGGTTAGTAATAGATGGTGAATTATTTTAGAACCTGGTTTCTGATCATGCTGTTGGGGTCAGTGGGCCCTGTTCTCTGAGTCTCCAGCTGAGGTCTTGGGTGCGTCCCTGAAGCTCTCAGAGCCCTCTTCCTGAGTGAAAGTGGGGCTCTCAGGGTTATTGTGAGGGCACTGGCAACCAGCCTGCTACCCGGCACGCGACAGGCACCCAGCCCGTGGTGGTTATGGTGGAAGAGACCAGGTGCCCGCAGCTGGGCACTGCCGCCCACCCTCCCAAGGAGGGCTTCTCACCCTTGGGGGAGCAGAGAGCTCTCCCAGAAGCACAGCTGCAGGAGAGAAGCAGAGGCTGTGGTTCAGCCCCCCGCCCTCCCACGCCCACCCCCAACCCCCCGCCCTCGACTCTTCCTCTGTACAATGTTTATCTTTAAGAGCTTTGATCTAAAGTGAGCAATTCCGTGCACTTCCCGAGTTCAGGCTTATTTGGTTCCCCATATTTACACTGACTTTGTTGTTCTGTTAGAATTTTACTGCTATTAACACAGTAGTGACTACCTCCTTTTCCTTCCCTCGACCCCCTCCGTCCTTCTCAGCTCGGATTTCTCAGCACTGTCCCAGCTCTGCTATGGCAGCATTCCTGCTTCACACTCACCTTGACTGCGGAGCCGGGGTTTGATACGATTCTTTTCCACATGTGGCATTTTGTCCTGGCCATTGTGTGTCTAGGTTGGTGTCTGGGGCCCAAGGGATAATGGACAAGGGCCCCTTTGCCTGGGATTCCCTTTAAGGGCAACTGAGGGGGGCTGCCAGTGCAGGGGGTGGAAGCTGTCTGTGAAGAGGTGGTGGACAGGTCCCCGGCTGGGTGAGGAGCCGGGCTCATGTCCCAGGGCCCCAGGCAGGGGCAGGGTCCCCTCTGAACCTTGGGCGAGGCTTGTACCGCAGATGGTGTGACAGTGAGTCTTCTGTAAGAGTCTGGCATGACCCTTGCTGGGCTTGTCCGAAATTGAAGGAAGGTCCCACCCTTCAGGTCCCTGAGATTACAGACTCTTGTGAACACGGCTTTCCTTGTTTGCAGCGGTCAGTTGTTACTTCTCGAGCTCCTCCTGCATGGTGGGTGTTGTGTTGGCCCTGGGTGACTGGTGTACCATGAGCCCCATACCAGCTCTGGTGGAGGAGAGGTGGCCTGGTCAGTCAGCCAAGACGTGGGGGTGTAGGAAGATGAACCAGTCATGGGAACAGGACATTCTTTTCAGTTTGAGCATCCTTTCTGAGATGGTGGTCGGGTGTCCAGATGAGAGGCTCGTGGTGACCTTCCTGTTGGGCGTTCTCGGAATCCTGGATGGCAGGATA
>NW_011494871.1:1334199-1385411 GCF_000754665.1 Bison bison bison
GATGGCAGGATAGCACAGCGTCTGAGCAGCTCTGAGTTCTGGTCCTGGATGTACCCCCTGATCCCCCTGCTTCCCAGCTGGGTGGGAGGGGTCTGCCCCTCTGTGCAGTGTCCTCTGCGAGGTCAGGCTCCAGCGTGCGTGTCACAGCGTCACTTGTCTGCGCGGGGAGTGGCTCTGGGTGCCTGGTGTGTTGGTTCAGCACTGCACATCAGCCCACGTCCTGCTCACTTCCCAGACGAGCAGGGCCCCGGCCTGAGCACCACGGCAGGTGTGCAGGGACTGCAGGGGGTGCAGGCCAAGGGCCAGTCCTGAGCTGTCGGCTGCAGGCAGGACTGAAGATGAGCCCGTCCTGGCCCTCAGATGCATTTCAGATTCACCCAGGCTTGGGTTTGAACCCATCTTTGTTGCTGGCCTACTGTGTGGGTTTAGTCAAGTGACTTAAACTCTCTCTGCCTCTATCCCACCACCCACAGACGTGCGGGTCACAGCCTCCCCACCCTTGCAGCGGGTGTGAGCTCAGAGGAGTGGTCAGTCTCAGGCGCTCAGCAGGGGGGCTGGCGAATGTGGAGAGCCCAGGAGACCGCTGTGGTTCCCCACTTCGGGACATCACCGGCCACACTCGCTCTTTGTAGCTCAGCAGCTCGCTCTGAGGGCAGACTCCAGATGCTGGCCGCAGGGGGCGACGGGTGCACACGGGGCTGCCAGCTTCAGTGGTGCCCTGGTGACCTCGGTTTTCATGATCATGGGGCTGCCAGCTTCTTTGGTGGCCCTGGTGACTCCAGTTTTCACGATCATAGGGCTGCCAGCCTCTGCAGTGCCCCAGTGACCCCAGCTTTCAGGTTCATGGGGCTGCCAGCCTCTAGGGTGGCCTGGTAACCCCAGTTTTCAGGATCGTGGGGCTGCCAGCCTCAGCGGTGCCCTGGTGACCCCTGGTTTTCATGATCACGGGGCTGCCAGCCTCTGTGGTGCCCCTATGACCCTGGTTTTCAGGATCACTGGGCTGCCAGCCTCTGTGCCCCGGAGACCGCAGTTTTCATGATCATTAGATGATTCTCACCTTCTGAGTCTAAGTTCCTCATTATCCACCAGTCACAATGGCCGCCCAATGCTCACCTCTGCGAAGTGTGTAGATTCTGATTGCTGCTTGAGGTAGGGGAGGGGCCGCCCCCCAGGCCTGGGGATACCAGGTCCATGCCAGACCTGTCCACCACCTGCCTGTCTACTTCGTCTTCTTGCCACTCAGGCCATCTACACTGCGTTCTGCCCCCTGGTAGAGTCCAGTAACTTCCTGTGGTCCGAGAAGAAAGCCTGTTGTTTGCCTGTGCTTGTGGAGGGGTGACTCCCACGTGAGCACATCCTGCTCCCTGGGGCAAGCATCCCTGTCCGAGGACCACGGTTGCACTGTGGTGACCAGGCCACAAGAGCTGTGGGCAGCGGCCTTGGAGCCGCGGTTGGCAGTGGGTGGTAGATGCCCACTCCAGAGTCTGGTCAACCTGGAGCAAGCCTGAGGGGGATACTGGTCCCCAGGACCTTTATCATGGACACAGCAGTCACCTTGGAGACGCGTCCTTGTTGTGGAAGTCTTACCCTCGCGGTCACTCTCTGCTTCCATGAGCGTGTGGATGTCTCTTTAACCAAAACTACACTGTCGCCCATTAGGCTCTGTGACCAGACACCCTGTGGTCAGGAGAGCCTGGGTGTGTGCGGCGTCCTGTCCTGGTGCCTGGTGGATGCTCCATTACAGTGGTCGTGTGGAGGAAACCAAGGCAGCTCTAAGATGCTCAGTCTTGGACAAGGGAGCTTAATACCCAGCCTCCCGCTCCTGAGTGTGAAGTGATGTGAGTGACCGGGGACGAGATGACACCACAATTACCTCCAGGGTTCACCACCAGCGACTGCGCCGGAAGGCTGGCTGGTGGCCCTGATGGGGATGCTCCTGGCCCAGCGGGAGCCCCCTCAGTGCGCAGGCCTGGGGCCCCCACGGTGGCATCTGTGTGCGGGTCACCTCTAGCCAGGGCTCCTGTGCTGACCTGCATGTGAGGGGCCCTGCAGGTCGGGTGCTGTCCACCCGTCCTCTGCACAACGTGCCCATTTTCTTTGAGGTGCTGTTGGCAAGGCCACTCCTGCTGGGCCTGCGGTGCTGTTGCAGCTTTCAGACGGGAAGCCTTCTGAAGACATCAGACAGAATGATGGAAGCATCTCGTCTGGATCAGCAGGACTTTACCAGTGTAGGGAAGGTGGAAACCAGGGGAGGTGGGAAGGGAGGAGACAAGAGGGCAGGGAGGGGCGCCTGGGTGCCCGGAAGCAGTGCGTGTGCCCCTGCAGACCTGTCGTCTGGATCTGGGCAGGCGGGCCCTGCTCTCCTGTCTCTGAGGCCTTGAACGCAGAGCCAGACTTCCTGCTGGGACCAACCTGGATTTGCGTCCGGGCTTATGGCGGCTTAAGCCGGGGCTGGTGTCCAAGCCAGTCTCCTCATCCGTGAAATGAAGATGGACAGAGGGCTCCCAGCCTTGCGCCTCTTTCCTTGTGTTCGTTGGACTGCCCCCGGGGCTGAGCAGGCCTGCCCAGGAGGTGTTTCCTTCCTGGGCCTGCTGCCAGGCACCATGGCTGGGGCTTGTGGGGTTGGTCCCCAGAGGGCGCAGGTCTCCTGTGGGCTGCCTGTCCGTAGCTCCGTCTGGCACAGACAGCAGTCTGTCTGTTGGAGTTGCTTCTCTTTCCCGGATGATGAAGGGGGCACACATCTTGCTTTGATGGAAACATGGGCTGGCGTTTACCTGTCCCCGAGGTGCTGTGTGGTGGTGTTTATACGACGTCAGCACAGAGACGCCCAGGACAGAGGAGTGCGGCTCGTGGGTGCCTTTCAGCCAGAGAATAGGGCCCAAAGTGTGGTTCAGACCCTTCTTATATGGTCCTGTTGTAGGGTTGGAACATGATTTGTGCTTGCTCTGATTTGTTCCTGTTGATATGTAAAAGCGATAGCTGTGAACACAGAGCTCAGAGATTCTGCATGAGAACACGCCAGGGCTGCTTTTATGGGATGGAAGGGGGTCCCCTTGCCCACGTATATTAAAGTGTGCACCTGCCTTCAATAAGCCCGAGTCAGCATCTGGGGCTGCACCGCATGCCAAGTGTGCCTTGTAAACCCACAGTAAAAGAGCAGACATGTTTCTGGGCAGAGGAAAGACTGAAGAGGTTCAGCAGAGATTTGGGAGCTGAAAATGAGTGCCCGAGCCAATGAAACACTCTTATTTTGGAGAGTAACCACTGCCTGTGTGTGAAGTAAGATCTGCTGAACGTTCAGCATCGTTAGAAGCTGTGATGTCACATGGAGTTTGCCGCTGAAAATAAGACCTGCTCCTTCGGCCACCGCGGGAAACTGAGGCCCATGCAGCCGACCAGGCCAGCTGGTCCCATGACCCATTTCAGGCTCGATAAGAAAATGAAGTGGTCAGCGGCTGGTTGCTGGTTATCCATTACTTCACCTGACTCAGAGCCCCTCCGGTGACGATGGATCCATGGCTGTGTGATTACTCTGTGAGCAGCCAGTTCTGCCGGGGTCTGTGTGTGTGTGTGTGCTTGCATGCGTGTGTGTCTGTGCATCTGCATGTGTGTGTGTGTCTGTGTGCACTTACTCATTTAGATGTGAGGCCTGGAGTCAAAGGGGACCACACTCTGGGAAATAGCTTGTAGGACAGTCTGCGGTCTTCTGGGTCAAGGAGAAGAAGAAACGAAGAAGTGCTGACAGGATGGATGTCACTGCCCTTCCCGGGCTGAGTCACCTTCAGAGGGCAAGTTGGTTTATAAATGGAGCCCCCACAGGGTGCACAGGAGGGGAAAGTGTAGAACATTTAGTAAAAACTGTCTTTGGGTTCAAGGTGGAGGAGACATAGTCCTAAATGCACGTGGACTCCCTTACCCAGAGGTGGCTGTCTTAAGCGCCGGACTGTCCAGCAAATCCAGTGACTGACACTCAAAGTCCGCTTGAGTGTGTCCTTCGTCTCTCGTGCTTGCTGGCCCTCAGGGGCTGCTCAAAGCCTTGCCGCGTGGTGACCGGTGTCGGCCACAGTTAAAGCAGGTCCTAAGAGTGGGAGGCCACTGGACGCTGGTTTTGAATCAGCACAGGTTTTCTGTTTTCTGAGATGCAACGGAACAACTGCAAATGTATGGATGGATTTCCTGGAAAATTGCATACACACCCTTACATCTTACACTTTATAAAACTCGAAGATGTTGAAGATGTAGGTTCTTGCAGGCGTGTTGGTCTCTGGGAAGCCATCTCTGAAACAGAGTCAGCATTTCTGGGCTCACTGGTCCTTGAGGAGCAGTGATGGAGGTGCCGCGGTTGCCTCACTTTCGCTCTTTGCTGCCTGTGTCTGTGCTTGTGCGTTCACATGTGTGTCTTGGTGAAACTTTACAGTTAAGGAAAGTGTGAGATTTGATAGGCAATCCAAGGCAGGATAATTTTTATTCTAATGGCACTGAGCTTGTGATGTATCTCCGAGTCTGGATAATATGGAAACAGTGAGTACGCAGGCAAAAGAATTCTACCGGCGGACTGGGGAGCATTGGACTTGTAGGAAAGAGACCTCATAAGATTTTCCTATTTGCCTTTAAAGAAAGAATCTGTCTATAAACGTAGAAAGGTATAGCTCTCCAGATGTTCTCAAACAATTGGTTATGTATTAAAAATGTAAGCTACTGTTTTGGTCTTTGAAATGGGAAATAAAATGACTTCTGATGGTTTCTGAAGCCACAACAGCACTGACATATGTTTCCAATGACGGTGGTCTAGCAGGCATTATGTTCTGACTATAAATTATTTGTTGCAAATTGAGAATGAGTTGTCTGAAAGAGGTGGATGGAATTTGGTGCCCTGTACCATGCTCCCAAAGTTCTAGACTTGGATTCTCACACCCAGGGTTTTCATACTAAAATTTGTAGTGTTGTCCCAAAGGCTGAAAGAGTCCTATGTGTGAGGAACACACAGTGGAAAGGGCTGGATGAAGGCAGATCATGGGCCACCTGGGGTGCTGGGGGAGAGGGCGCTGGAGGAGAGGGCGCTGGAGGAGAGGGCGCTGGAGGAGAGGGCGCTGGACGCCGGCCTCCACTTTCACACCGAGTGTCCAGCCTCACGTTCAAGACGGAAAGATGGTGAGTGGCATTTCGTTCTGCTCAGTCAGTTTGGAACCTGTATCACTTACGGTTTGACCCAGCATGGCCAGAGGATCTAGACAGTCCAGTCCCGAAGTTATATTCACTCCTTTTTTGTTTCCGTGGGATGAGAGCTACTTCATTCCCTTTCTTTGTGTGTTTAGGACTCGTTCATTTGTTCCTAGACATGAAGCCCTAGTTGGTAGTTGGTATGTTAAGTAGGTTCGCCTTAAGAAAAGCATTTTTCTTCTTTTTAATTTTTGGCTTTTACAACTCTCAAAATGGGCCCCTAAATTCCCTAATGTTCTAGACAAAGCAGAAAATTGTAATTATTTTTTAAGTCACTACATAAATCTCCAGAGCATTTTCCAGTATGTTTCAGATGGCCGGCTAAACAGTTTCTATTTCTTTTAATTCCTCTGTGATGGAAAAGTAAATAAGTAACCTAAATTTAAATAACAGCAATCACTGAGAATACTAGTATCTGTCAATCATCTTTATTCACAAATGAAGGCTCTGTATAGGGGGCAACTTTAAGGAAGAATGAAATAAGTGCTATCTTGGTTGATTAGCTACAAAATCCATAAAAGGCTAAGGCAAATTAGAATCAAATTTTAAAGAATTTATTTCATTCTTCCAATTACATAAAAATTCAAAACAGACCCATCTACTTGGTGGATTCGATTTTCATATGGCTGCGATGCAGTTGGTATTTTGGAGCGAAGACTAAGGAAATCTTGAAGCAATCTGATGAGATTTCCTGACCGGCACACACCCCAGGCTGCCCACCTCAAGGCACTTTGGCGTTTCCATTAGTGACACAGGCTGTCTGGAACAAATGACTTTACCGTGGGTATTTGTCTGAGCCGCGTGGCTGGGCTGGTGGCTTGGCGAGGCCAGGTCCTTGCAGGTGCCCTCGGGCTGTCTGAAAACACGCAAGTGTGACGTGAGGAGGGCTGGACAGCAGTGGCCTTGAAAGTGGGAACGGCCAGGCATTCGCAGTGCTCTGTGCAGAGAGGCCGTGGAGAAGCTCGGGGCCCAGGGGCTGCTGGAGGAGGGCAGGATGGCCTCTGCCCCTGGATGTGGTCCCCTGAGGGGAAAACTGTGGCTTTTTCAAGAACGTGCTAGCAGTGGGTCAGGGTCCCACACCAAACTCCTCACCTGCGTTTGGGATCACATCTCAGCTCCCATGGGGGATGGACAAGGGGAGAAACTGGAGGCGGTGCTGTTCTTTCCCACAGTCTTGCTGTGGACTCAGCAGGATGGTGTGTGGGTGCGGGACCCTGGGAGACCTGTACCAGCGCAGGCTCCCTGCCAGCTGTCACGTGACTGCTGCCATCCTGCTCTCTCTCCTGTTGCCCCCGGGACCCCAGAGCACCTTCTCCTGCATCTTGTTTCTCATCTCCTTCTATCTTTTCACCCATCGGCCCCTCGAGGACCTCCCTGGCGCACACGTGGCGGGAAGCTCCTCCCTCTGGCGGCCGGTGGGAGTGGCTGAGCTCCGAGGGTCTGTCTGTCCGTCACGGTGGCCCTGGATACTGGATATGGGACCTGGCAGGTGTGTGTGGCCCTGGTGTGGAAGACGTCTGCCACATGCCTCTGCAGCTCTCGGGGGCTGGTGGGAGTTCACGTGGGGTTCTCTGGACAGAGGAGGGCGAGGCGGGAGCAGTGTCTCGAGGATGCACTGTGGCTTTCCTTGGACCAGACACCAGCCAGGGGCCATTTCCCAGGTTGCTGGAGACCCACTGCTGAGGCTTGGGGCCAGTGCACATGGAGATGAGGTTTCAGGAATGCACGTGGCTTGGCGGAGGCTGGGACCTCCAGGAGGGGTTTGGAGCAGCAGCGTATAGGACCTGACAGGACTAGTGAGTCCTGGGGATTCCAGGCTTTGTCCTGTGCTCTCAAGGCAGCTGGGGATTGCAGCCACAAAGGCCAGCTGTGCATGGTCATGGCCTGTAGCAGGCTGAGTGCAGGTCGGCTGGGACAGGCAGGGAGTTACTCCAAATATATGTCCAGCACTGACCGTGTGCTAATCAGGTGGCCATGAGGAAGCCTGGAGCTTGGGGTGACCCCGAGGCTTGTGGCGGTGCTGTCCAGGGTGTTGGTGGACTTCCTGAAAAATCAAAACTTTGAGAAGTTGAAAGCACAGATTGCAGTTTTCACCTGACTTCATGGGGGTGGTTCTGGGGCACCAGGTTAGGGAGGGCTGAGGTTTAGCGAATGGTGGAGTACCCTGTCCTCCTCCTCTAGAATCCAAATCTGGAGAGCACGTGGGCTTCTTTGGGCTGCAGGGTGGCTCACTGGCTCAGGTTGGAGCCTGGATGTGGAAGGATCAGCCGTCTTCTCTCAAAGAGGCCAGAGAAGCAGGACGAGCAGTGGCTTTAGAGAAGACAGGCAGAGATCTGCCTCTGCTTCTCTTACTTGTGACTGTCCCCGAGGACACAGGAAACACCTCGTGCCCAAGACTGGCTGGGCAGAGGGAAGTCAGGAAGGCCTTGGCATCCTTCTGAGCGGAGCGTGTGCTTTCTTTCTGATAACAAAGTCTTTCAGGTGAAGGAGGGCAGAGATGTAGATACAGACGCACCGATATCTAAAGTCCACCCCAGGAGACTGCGAAGAGAAGGAGGGAATTGAAGCAAATGCTTCCCTTATCGTGTGCTCTGCCAGGCAGGAGAGGGCAAGGAGGGCCAGTGTGCGCCCAGGGATTGATTGTGCAAGACTTTCGAGAAGCCTGCGTCAAGGGCCAGGGAAGGACTCAGTTCCAAGAAGCGATGGGCAGGAAGCTGGCGAAGGTCAGGTGGGCCCCCAGGCTGGCCCAGCTTCTGCAGCATCCCGGCAGGTCGTCCTGGGTAGCCCCCAGCTGTGCCCACAGGATTCCCAGTGGTTTCAGCTGCTTCTGATGCTGAAGTGCTGTTGGAGACACCGATTGCAGGCGACCCCAGAACATTTGGTTCAGGCAAAGCAGTGTGCTCAGTTCTCTCTAGGAGTGCTCCGCTGCATGCCAGGTATGCGGCAGCAGGTGGGTCTGGGGAGCGAACCCTGAAGCCAGGCAACACCCCCCCCTCCCCATCCCCCACTGCCGCCCTGTGGGTGGGAGAGATGTCTGCTTGCATCTGTTTTGAGGTTATTTATCCCCCTCCGCCTGCCCTGTTCAATAAGCCACTATCAACAGAATGTTGTTTCAAAGACAGGTCAGCCCTCCTGAACTTTAACATTTTGTGATTTCACAAGTCTCCACCCTCTAGTTAACATTATTTTAAAAAGATATTTTAAAAATGTTTTTAAAAAACTCCCACCATGCCATGTTTCTCCCCAGGTCTTTATCCAAAGCAGAGAGCTGTTGGGCACTAAGTCAGACTCTGTCTTCTCTTGGGTAGGAGGTGGGCCAGGTGAGGAGTGAAGATTTATGGGGGCGGCCGCTAAGGCCAAGGCAAAAGACAAGAGGAAAAATCAAGAATTTTTCTGTACTTATGACCACTGATTAAAATTGCAGTTAGATGTACAGGAAGGGTAGAATGATGAGGAAATGGGCTTTAATCACGTCACGAATGCTGAGTGAAAGTGGAAAGAAAAAACTGCATTTACTTTTGTGGCCAAAGATAGTCGGCAGCCTATAGAGTAAAGGAAGTATATTCACATTTAAACACAGTTTACAAACTGTCTTCTTGCTTCCAGTTCTTCAGAAACGTTATGAAAATCTTCAGAAATTCAACCACCTCTTCATTTTTTAAAGAAGATTTTCTTATCTTTGATATCCCTAAATTTCATGTTGATGTGAATGTCCTGAGGTGTCTACATGGATGGGATGCCAGTGGTCCATGTTTTGGGGCTAGCAACCCATGTTTTGGGGCCAGCAGCCCGTGTTTTGGGACAAGCAGCCCATGTTTTAAAAGCTCTCCTGGTGATTCTGCTTTAGGTCAGGTGAGGCTTAGTGACTTGGATCAGTTTCCCACAGTCGGCCGCAGGACAGATGCAGGCTTGGTGGCGTGGTGAGGGTGCCCGAGATGAGTTCTCCAAGCATGGTTCCTGGAGACCCAGACCCACCCAATCAGGAGCTCGGGGGCACCAGCAGTTAGGAACTCGGGGGTGGCACCAGCCACCTGTCCCTTCGGGTGACGTTTGAGAACTGTTCTTCTAGACCGCTGGTTCTTAGACTCCCATGAGCTTGAGGAGCCCTGGGGTCCTGTTAGGAGGAGGCTGTGGTCTGAGGTCTGGGTGGGCTCTAGAGTCTGCAGCTCTAGTGCGTTGCCAGGTGCTGCCCATGCGGCTGACCATGGACCACCCTCAGAGCAGCCAGGTTCTGAGATGCTCTGGTCCCCAGATTTCATCTGTTTAAATGCAGAAAGTGGCATTTGAACTAGAATGTCATTTTCCTGTCTTGACAGCCAGACCTAAGTAAATTATCTCCTCGAGTGAACCCAGTGACACTGTGCGTTCCTGAGTGTAAAAGCCTGAGGATGTAGCTATGGTTGTTTGCTTTCTCTCTGACGTGTAGTAGGCACTTAGGGAATGCTCCAGGGAGAACGCATGGGGACCTACCCAAGGCTGATGCCTGGGCAGGGAGGAGCATTGTTCTGTGGAACTCTTTTCAGCCACAAGCAGGAGCCAGAAAGAGGCCTGTGCACACATCGACGACCCAGGGGGCCCTGGAAAGAGCCAGAAGTTCTCAGCATTTGAGTTTCTCTGAGATGCTTATACTGCTGTCAACACTTGGCTCATTTTTCCCTTTGGCGTAAATTCACCCTTTTAATCAACTTTCATTGTGACATGGCTCTGTGAACTCAGCACCAGTCATTTTTGCTAAATCCCATCTCTTCCTCCAAGGCCCTTTTTAAACAGCCCCTGAGGCTGGGGCGGGGGAAGGCTTATGGGTAAGGAGGGGGTGAGGACGGCTCTCCTGCATGCCCACTTGTGGCCTCTCCCCTGCCCCCATGCCCCACCTGGTTCCTCCTTCGTTCTAGCACAGGTCTGTCTAGTAGACGCATAGCACTGGTCCTCTGCAGGCGTCTCACCCTGCCTCATGCCTGCTTCACACCCAGTCCTGGCCCTTGAAAGACTTACAGCCCAGGGCTGCTTTCTGGTTGGGAAAATCCAGGCTGTTGGTCGTCCACCTTTTGCAAATATCAGGAAAGAGAATGTAGGCACATCTACTCACCGGCAGGTTTACAAGCGCTCTTAAGACACCCAGCGGTTTGCAAACATCAGGTGTGACGGGTGGTCTGGGTCCCTCCCAGCACTGCTGGAGCCCCTCCCGCTGGGTTCCAGCCTTGCTGAGCTGCTGTCATGAGGGGCTCCTGGCGCCTCTGGGGTCCTCCTGGGACTCCATCCCCCCTCACCCCCTCCCCTGCCTTTCTGCAGCTGCAGGCTGTGCAGCAGCTCAGTGAGTCGGGGTTGTGAGCTCTGGAGCTTGTCAGCTCAGCTGGCTTTGTGATACACGCAGCATGGCCTGGTAAGTGTGCCCAGACCTTATAGACCCTGTGAAAGGAGCGCGTCAAAGCCTCGTCCTGCCCTGTTGTTGGGACAACAGAAGGTCCGCTTCCACAGGAGGACCAGTGATAACACCCAGAGAGAGAAACGAGGACCTAGGTTTTGTTCCTCCCCCACAGACAAGGCGAAGGTGGCACTACCCTCTTGGAGAAGCAAAGGAAACCAGAAGCAGACCTCTGAAGGTTTCCTAAAATGCCCTGCCGTGTGTGCATCACAGTCGGGTGTAAGTAGACCACCCCGCCGGGCAGCCTCAGCGCCATGTGCCTGGGATGGCTCCGCCAGGCGCTCAGCTCGGGCAGCGGCCCCTCCCCACCTCCTCAGCTGTTTCCATGTTTTCTGCAATGCGTCTATGAAGCTCTGACATCGTGCTCCAGTGAGGGACAGAATTCAAGTAGAAAAACATGCCGAGGAATGTCCACCAGTCAAATCAGTCTGCTTTCAGGTTTGCAGAGTTGGTTTTGAAAATGTGATATGTGGACTTCCATGACTTTGTAAACACGCGCTATCAGGTTTACAGCTAGATTCAGGCATGTAATGTGGTTAAATCTTGGTGACTTTGTGGATCATGGCTTCCCTGCATGGGTGCTAGACCTTTTTCTCGTGTCTGGATTTCTTGCATCCTGAGTCTGGATCTTTCCTCCTTTTGTCCTGAATTGCTGCCTTTCACAAAGTGAAAAGTGCTTTGGCCAGGACAGGCATGCGAGTCTTTGTAGAGAGAAGAGAATTGATTCTCCAGCCTCAACACCCTCTGCAGTGCACACTGGCAGGGGCGCCCTGAGGTGGCTGGGGTGGACTTCAGCTTGATTGCAGGAGTGGGAGAAACACCAAGGATACACCTGGGACGCGGGGCCCCCGGTCCATCTGCACAGCTGCTACCTCGAGGCTGCCCACCTCCCACCTGGGTCTGTGCTCAGCCTGGGGCCCTCTGAGGCTCAGGCGAAGCAGGGGGCTTTGCTCTGCACTGCCCCAGTGCCCCCCGCCCACTGCCCACTCAGGACTCTCTTCTAGGACCCACTTCTTCTCTTCTGGACTACTCTGGGCTGCACACACTAGCCCTGAGTTTAAACAAAATAAAAAGGCAGGAAAAAATATCCTCCCCCCCTGCCAAACTCATAAAGGGACATGAGATCATCAGATCAGTCTCCCTCCCCACATTCCCGAGGATCTGTCACTCTTGGCATGGGCAGGGGGGGCGAGACTGACTACATCAAAAATGGGGTTCCAGGAAGGAAATGGCCTGCCCGCCACATGGGGGCTCAGCCCTCACTAGGTGCCGGTCGTCACCCTGACTGGCTGCATTTAATGTGCCCAAGTCAAGGTGAGCTCCGAGACAGTCGCGAGTGCCAGACAGGAAGAAGCCTCTCCCTCTTGGCCGGTGTCTGCTCAGAGGACCTTCGAGGTCCTTGCCTGGCCTCCACCTCCCCTCCCATGCCCAGACTTCCGTGTGGCCTGCGATTACTCCACGTCTTGTTAGAAGAGCACACATAGAGGCTGGCGGTTGATTACCCCTCTTTGCTGTCTAACGCAGCAGAGCTTTGAGATGGACGCTGCGATGCTATGTGAGGTCTTAGTGTGCTTTGGATCGTATCACACAGAGGTCGTGGCTTCTGCTTCTTCTGAGGATGCTTGAATTTAAAGACGGAACCCAGGGATTTTCTTTTTTTTTTTCTTTAAAGAAATGCCTTGTAGAAGAGGACAGTTCTACAATTGCTTGCACCAAGGACAATTCTTTGATAATATTTTAATGTTGTTTTGGCTTCATCTGAATGTAAGTGCAAGGCTGAGAAATAGACTTAAAACAACCCCAGATTCAGTCCTGCTGATTCAGGCACCAGAGATGCCCTTTCCGCATTCCCTGGAAGTTACAGTCTGGGGTTCCCTGCTCCTGTTCCCTGCTCTTCTTTACCTGAGGCCACGGAGTGGGGGCAGCTCCTCATGGGAGGAAGATGGCCTTCTCCTCACGAGGTGGGTGTCTACGCCTCAGGAGAAGGTGTGCATGCTGCCTCTCGGATGGCAGGTCATGTGGCTGTGAGATGCTCCATCATCAAGGAGATGGAGCAGGGAGGCCACCGTCCTGAGCGCAGCCTGGTTGGTCAGGGTTTGGGGCTGAGGCCGTGGCTTTGCTCAGGTTCCCATGGCTGGCAGTCTCTGTCTGTCCCCCTCTGAGGTCCTCTCCCCCACCCCATAAGGCCCCACTCCTCACACACAGCTGTGTGTGACTGGAAAGCCGCCCTCTGTCTTCTGGAGGTTTGTCTTCCTCAAAACACAAGATTGGAGTTTCTTGCTTGGAGCCATCCTGATACAGGGCACTCGGCCCCTGTGGGTGCTGGAGAATCTACGTCTAAGCTGTGCCTTCACATTTCTCCTCTCCTTCGTCTTTTCCGTCTTGGTTAATGGGTGATGATTTGTCTACGGTCACCGGAGCCAGAGGCGAAGACTCCGTCTCAGTGTTCTTCTTTCTTGTGTTGCGCCCCCTTGGTTGCCTCCTGCTCCCTGAACCGGCCTGGGTTCTGCCCCGCCTCTGCCCCCTCCTTTCCTGTGGCCGTGCAAGTGGAAGTGAAAGGAGGGAAAGTGGATCTTCTGTTTCTTAATGATAGTTTTCTATAACAAATCCCAGGATACCTGTTGTTAAAGGCTTGGAGTGCGCTCTGAAAGCTGCACCCAGTCTTCCTGTGGAGAAGGCGTGTGGGCCTATCTCCTTCATTCCTGGCCTCACAGGGGCTTCCCTGCCTCTCTGAAGCTGTGAAACCATGACCTAAAGTAGACTATCTCATTGCAATCCCATATTTTGAGTTTTTTTTTCTCCCCAGAAAAATGAATATTTATACTTATATACTTGGTATATCTTTTATTTCTGGTTTCCATCTCTGTGTAAGTCCTGCTATTTTTCTATTAGCTGTCTCTATTTCCTAAGGGCTTCCCCTTTTGTTTTCCTTTAGGCAATCCTTGAAATCTCATGATTTTAACTGTGCTTGTTTTTTGTTTTTTTTTTAACCACTTGCAATGTGATATTCCTAGGAGTTTTCTTCTCTCAGGTCTGGCTAAAGGGCTCTGTGTGTCCAAATGAGCCTTGATCTGGATGAGACGGTTTCTTACTGTTCCCACTGTGTCCTCAGTAGCCCCCTGACTGTTAATAAGATCACAGTAACCACTGCATCCTGAGAGTGCCTGGTCCAGGGAGGGAGCTGCTGACCCTGACCCTGACCCTGACCCTGATCCTTGGGTCTTCCTGTTGGTCGGGGTCCCTCAGATCACACCGCGGTTTGTGCTGTGAGGTGGCTGCCAGCGGGTTCCTGAACACTTGTAGGGTGGACACTTATAGGATGGATGCTGGTGCCTAGAGAGCAACCTGTGATTAGGGTTGGGGCTTGGGGCGGGCCTGATCTCCTGACCTCTGGGGAGAGGTGGGGCTGCAGGTTGGGTTTGGCCATGGGGCCGGAGGTCCTGTCCATCACCCTGTGTCAGGAGACTTGAGTGAGTTTCCTTGTTGGTGCCGTACACAGTTGTGCGGGTGGAGGACGCATCCGAAGGTGTGTCTGGGGTCCTCTCAGACCGGCCTTGTGCGACAACTCGTTTCACTGGTCTGGATTTTCCTTCTTTATGACACCAGTTGTCATGAATGTCGCTTCCTCCCAAGTTCTGTGAAGCATACCAATGAATGACCAGTCCAGAGGTGGTAGAGTGAACTCCAAAACTGTTAACTGGTTGGTCAGAGCACGGGTGGCCTGGGGGCCCCCAGCCTTGGGAGTGAGCGGACGGCAGTCTGGGGGGCATTGAGTCCTTGGTCTGTGCATGGACCCTGGGCAGCCAGCATCAGAACCTCAGGGCACCCAGTAGCCTTTGCGTAGTCAGGGTTCACTCGAGAGTCATGTGTAGGATCTGAATCAGAGGGACCAGCTCCTGGTCCTGGAGGCCCAGAGGCCCACCTGCTGCCGTCTGCTCACCTAGGGACCCTGAGAGCCAGGGCCTGAGAGCTGGAGGGAGCATGGCTGTGAGTCCTGGGTTCCAGAGCTGGAGAGCCGGGAGGCAGTGGGGGCCTTGTTGTTCTGTCCTATCCAGGCCTCAGTGGGTCACATGGAGGGGTCGACTTCACCTACTACTGATTCAGGTGCTCCTGCCCTCCCAGGACACCCTCGCCAACACCCCCAGAAATGCTCTTTACCTGCTCCCTGAGCATCATGGCTCCATGGAGGTGCCACCTGGCATGGACCTCAGGCCCCATCCTGTCCTCAGTGGGCTTGGCCTGGTCCAGCGTCCGGCCATCTCCTGTTCGTCTACAGGCTCTGGGTCCTTCCTGCCCTCTGACCCGCCCAGGTGGCTTCTGTCCCTCCTCTTCCTAGACTCTCCCGCCTCCATGGCCCCACCCTCCCCCCTGCCCTCCTGCCACACAGGACAGCCACGTTTGTGTGGAGAATATATGGGCTTTCCCTGTGGTGCTAGCAGCAAAGAACCCACCTGTCAGTTCAGGAGACTAAGAGACGAGGGTTCAGTCCTTCAGTCGGGAAGAGTCCCTGGAGGAGGAAATGGCAACCAGCCCCGTATTCTTGCCTGGAGAATCCCCATGGACAGAGGAACCTGGCGGGCTACAGTCCATGGGGTCTCAAAGAGTTGGACACAACTGAGAGATGGAGTGCGCACACATGCACACTCCAATTTATATGGAAACAGTCATCTTAGAAACATTGAAATGCTGGTGAGAGAAAAGGTTGGTTTTCTCACTGACTTGCCATGAAATGCTCTGCTCTCTTGTGGCATCTTCAACGTCATATGAAGGAGGATGAACACTGCACTTCCATAAGTGTATACCAAATGGGTTTAATAAATGTCGGTTGAAGTCTGACATATCAACAACCGCAGATAAACAGATGATACTACTCTAATGGCAGAAAGCGAAGAGGAACTAGAGAGCCTCTTGTTGAGGATGAAAGAGGAGAGTGGAAAAGCTGACTTAAAAGTTAACATTCAAAAAACTAAGATCATGGCATCCGGTGCCATCACTTCATGGCAAATAGAAGTGAAAAAAGTGGAAGCAGTGACAAATTTTATTTTCTTGGGCTCTAAAATCACTGCAGACGGTGGCTGCAGCCATGAAATTAAAAGATGCTTGCTCCTTGGAAGAAAAGTTATGACAAACCTAGACATCTGAAACGAGCACAACTTTGTAAATCAACTATACCACAATATAAAATAAATATTAAATTTAAAAGATAAAACACAAATATTTTGCATGAATGTTGAAATTAAAACACTCAGTTCAGCGATGGTTTTTTGCTTGACCTCAGCCCATGTAAGGTTCCATCTCAGACTTCTGGGGGTATTCACCAGGGTTCTTTGTTCTTAGGGGACCTGGATGGAGTACTTGAGAAGTTCTGAGTGTTAGGAGGTTCTCAAATGTCCTCAGGCAGATTTTTATCTGAGCAGTATTTGTCTCCATGCTGTATTGAGCTTAAAGAAGAGAAACTTGATATTTTAAAAATTCTGTAGATTTGTAAGAGCTCGTCAGATATCTATGGAACATTTGAAAATAAAGGTATCCTCACCAACGTTATAAAATGATCATTGCAGTTGATTAGATGTGTTAGGAGGCCTGAGGAAAGGGTCACTCTTCGAAATGAAGACAGTGTTCATACATGAATGGATTTAAGCTGGAGGACTCTGTTTCCAGAAGCCTGTTTTCTGGAAGTGACTTGGGGATGGAAGGTTTGCATTTGGACTGTATAGAGGAGGAAACTGGGGTGTCAGCCTGGGGTGGGGGTGCTTTCCTGGGACACTCCTCACCTTGCCCAGGAAACCAGCATCCTCGCGGAAGGGCTGTGCTTTCTTGTCTAATGCCAGGCCTCGGAGAGTCCCGGGGCAGAAGCTCTGGTCCCACAGAATGGGGCCAGAGAAGGTGGAGTGCCCTGGCTCCATTTCAGGGCACTCACTTCAGGCCTGTTGAGCACTTTGCTAACACAACCTCATGTCGGTGTAAAAACCAACACTTTGCAAAGCACTTTGCTGTACGGTAAAATCAGAATTCTATTCCCGAAAGGAGTATTGAGGATCCTCTGATATGAAGGATATTAGGAACAGGGAGGCTCCCTTAACCCTTTGTTTTGGGAACGAAGGTGGTGAGGTTCAGTTGAGGGGACCCACACCATCCAGTCCAGTGGGCGGCCTCCCGCCCTGGACCTCAGTGTAGCCGTGCAGGTGTGGCTTGGCCTCCGGCTGGTGGTCACACTGCGGGGGCCCTGCTGGCAGCATGCACGGCCCTTGCACAGCCCTTCCAGGGAGAGAGGGTGGGTCATTTCAGTAATTTGGGGCATCACAGAGAATGGGACGTCCTGTTCAAGCCACACGACTGTGCGAGACATGCCCAGGAGATCCTCCTGCCCTGCTTCCCGGAGACGTGGCCTCTGCCCAACCCAGGCCTGTGGACCCCTCAGGGCATTGGGAGCCTCTCGTGCAAGTGAGGGCAACTCTGATGCCAGACCCCAAGCCCAGGGGTTTAAGGAAGAAATTCTGCAATGGACTTGGCCAGAGGAAGGAGCAGATTTTGTCAGCTGTCACCTCTGGCCCCCTCCTCGGCACCTGCTGACTCTGAGAGAAGCGTGTCTGCAGATGAGGATTAATGTAAAGGCTGATTCCATCACTCCTGTTCTTTGCGGATGAAATCTGATCATTTGGCCTCACATTCCTTCTCCTCACCTGCTTTGGAAAGAAATTGAATTCTTTGAAAGAAAATGCAGTCCAGACCAGAACACACAGAGAACCAGCCTCCACCATACTCTTAGACGTCAGGGGCTCCTCATGGCTGCAGATACGTTTCTGCTGGTTTGTTTACACTGTGTGGTTTATTCCATTAAGGTCCAATTTCAGGTGCTCCATGGGACCCAGGTGGCTGGGGGCTGGCTGCCTAGGACACGAGCCATTCAACGGTCCCTGGACCACCGTCCTCAGGATTTGCCTCAGAGACTTTGTGGGTTCACGGCTCACTCACCCCGAAACCTGGGGCTGTTCCTCCTAGCTAGCCCGGCTGAGCCTGGGTCTGTGTGCTAATCTAGCTCTGGGGGATGGGGAAGCTGGAGGCCTACTTGCTCCCCCACTGCCTGTTCCCACATCTGACCTGGGAACTCGACACAGAAAATCTCATCCATGCAGCAGCTCCCCTCTCCCCACTACCTTTGCCTTTTACTTATTTATTTATAGTTTCATTGTTTAACATATGGTAAATTAAACATCTTTTGGCATACAGGTCTAGAGAACTTCATACACATGTAAAGTGAAAGTGAAAGTGAAGTCGCTCAGTCGTGTCAGACTCTTTGCGACCCTGTGGACTGTAGCCCACCAGGCTTCTCCATCCATGGGATTCTCCAGGCAAGAATACTGGAGTGGGTTGCCATTTCCTTCTCCAGGGGATCCTCCCAACCCAGGGATCGAACCCAGGTCTCTCTCATTGCAGGCAGACGCTTTAACCTCTGAGCCACCAGGGAAGCTCATACACATGTAACTACTACGAAAACCAGAAGACTCTTGACACCCCATGACACCCACTCTCTGTGTTAGCCCCTTGTATTCACACCCACCCCACAGTGGACTCCTAACATCCACTCATCTCTTCTGTAACCCTGTATCTTTGAGGACATTATACAAATGTCTAAATGAAATGATACAGCAGACAGACTTTTGAGACTGGCTTTCTTATTTAGTGTAACCTTTAAGTTTCGTGTGCTTTGTCCTGTTCATCAAAGTCCTTTTGTTTACAGATGAGTAGAATTCCATCGTTTGGATGTACCGCAATTTTTAGAAAATCCATTAGCTCATGGCAGGACATTTTAGTTGTTTCCATCTTTAGGTGACTTTTTCAATAGCTCTCCTATAAATGTTCATGCACAGGTTTCTGTATGAACATAGTTTTCATTGATCCAGAGTAAACCCACCACCTTTTTAAAAAATAGCTTTTTGTCCAAGTTTCTTTCCTTAACGCCTTCTAATGTGCACACAGTCCATAGCTAATACTCTTTGCTGTATGAACCATTAGTTACAGGATTTGGAAATGCAGGAGATGTGTCTGTTTCATTTTGTGGTTGAACAGACGAGGCCCAGGAAGGTAGAGTGACCAGTGCTCGGACCCCCGACCCCCGATGCTGCATAGGAGGGGCTCCCAGTGAGATCTGATCCAGAGCCATCTTCCACTCCGGCCCCAGCTCCGGCCCGGCCACATGAGCAGAGCCCATGGCTCTGTCCTCCCTCCAAGGACACACTCGAGTTCCTCTCCTCCGTGGCTCTAACCTGCTGGAATCTTTCCTTTTCTGAATTTCTTTGCACTCACAGTCCATGCAAATGAATTAACACTGGACACTTCTCCCGTTGTCTAGGGGTTTCTGGTCTTCTCCTCTTGGCCAGCCCAAGGGGCCCATGGGACGGGGTCTTGTCCTTCACTCCTGGGTTCAGAGTAAAGCCAGGCTGGCATGTACAGCAGCTACATGATGGATCAATTGCTTATTAACACGCACACCTTGGCTACCCCCCACCCCCAGTCCTTATACACATGTCCGTGTTGAGACTCCAGACAGAACTGGGCAGACAGGCAGCAGCAGTTTCTCTCCTGGGGTCATTTTACATTTGGAGGGTCATTCTGTAGTCACTGTGGCAACTATTTTTTCATCCATTAATTGAATGGATAAATATAATGAAATCCCAGAAGGTACTGGTAAATCCTCCACTCCACCTTCAAGGAGCTAGGTGCGCCATTAGGACGGTTTCTGAGCGGAGCTGCAGAGCTCCGAGTACGCTTCCTGACCCCCTGGCTGCTGACAGCTAGTCTGTGTTTTCACTGCCCAGCGTCTAGTTAGTGCACGGTGTACATGGCACCTTTTCATAACCAGACACACACCTTTGAATTCCTTGGAGCTGGGGTCAGCACAGCCGAGTCTGGGCTGCCGGCAACACAGCCCTGCCACCCCGGGCCTCAAAGAGTGTGTGGTGCTGTTCTTAGGTCCGAGAGCAGGGGGGGCGGGGGCGGAGCCCCAGGCCTGGAGCCACAGAAGGTGAGTGGAGACGGCAGTTGAATCAGATGGATTAGGGAGATGAGAAAGGGAGAAAGATGAGAGGCAGGGGATTAGCAGAAAAGAAGTGTCAACTCCGCAGGAGAAGCTCGGGTTTTATGGAATGTGCCCCATGTAAAAAATAACTGCATTTTGATGTCTCTTCCAGGCTTTTCATAGCTAGACAGCTGCAGAAGGAAGGGAAAAATGTGGCCTAAACAGGAGCTGTGTCTTCAGAAGACATGTAGCCTGCATCCTTTCTGTGGGTCACACAGCTCGAGACCTGGCCGGTCCTGCCTTCCTGTGGCAGTATGAGGGTGGTGACCTGTTTGGAGGGGGCACCCCACACCTGCTAAGATGCGCGCAGAGATACACAAGGACACACAGGCACACACAGACACAGACACAGACACAGACAAACACACACATGCACACACACACACATGCACACACACATAGGCACACACAGGCACACACACATAGATACACACGCACACAAACACACAGGCACACACAGACACACACGCATACAGACACACAGACACACAGGTATATACACACAGACATAGACAAACATACACATGCACACACAGGCACACACACAGACACACATGCACACAAACACACAGGCACACACAGACACACACACACAGACACACATGCACACAGACACATATGCACACAGACACACAGGCACACACAGACACACAGGAATACACACACAGACACACCTGCACACAGACACACAGGCACACACAGACACACAAGTATACACACACAGACACACCTGCACACAGACACATATGCATACAGACACACAGGTATACACACAGACACACCTGCACACAGACACACAGGCACACACAGACACAGACACACATGCACACAGACACATATGCGCACACAGACACACATGGACACATCACACGCACATTCTGGAGATGGTCTAGAGCTGTGAGCATCTGGCGTGTGGTGGGTGCTGTGAAAGTATTTAGTAGGATGCGACGCGCACGGGCAGACGAACACATGGCCACTTTGATGGCTGCCAGGGAGGGGTGCTGTCGGCCGCTCTGGCGCTCTGCTTCCGTACAGTTAATCTTCTGAGCTTCTGTGCACGTCTCGTTCGGATTCGCACTTTGCAGAGACTTGCTTCTGCTATTTGGACAGGTGGAAGCACCCAGCACACGGTTCTGTTAAGATAATAGCTTGTCTGCGTGAGGTGAGAAGCATCTTAGCGCATATCACTTACTCCTAATGTCTATTGTGATGGCTCTTCACTTCTGGCGCATTGGTGTGTTTTCATCTGTCAGGCTGGAGGTTGTTTTGGAGGAGAGAGATTTGGGGGAGGACGAGTGGTGGGCACAACCGCAGATGGCCAGTTTACCCTAAGTCCACCTCTCCTGACCTTGTTTTATTTTTCTAGCAAGAGAAATTGTTCTTCAGTCGCTAAGTCATGTCCTACTCTCTGCAACCCCATGGACTGTAGTCCATCAGGCTCCACTGTCCATGGGATTCTCCTGGCAAGAATATTGGAGTGGGTGGCCATTTCCTTCTCCAAGAGAAATTTACTATTTTGTAAGGTTCAAGCCAGAAATTATTCCATAACCCTGCAGGATGACTCCGACTTCTTGTTCCTTGCTCAGCCTTCAAACAGCGCTATAAACACGTGTGCCTATGGTATTACAGTTTCCCCTTTCTTTCATGTTTCTCTAGGCATTTGACTTTAGGGTCTATCTAATGCATATACCTTTTCTTAAATTCTCCTTAAAGCTCATCTCCTCTGGGGAGTCCTTCCAGGGCTGATGGGGAGACCACATTCATGCTTTTCTCCTGGTGTGTGGGCATTGTCATCCTTGTTTTGATCTGGGCCAGGGGATGGGATGACAGTGGGTGTGGCTTTTAGCCACTGTGTGCTGTGCTGTGCTTAGTCGCTCAGTTGTGTCTGATTCTTTGAGACCCCACGGACTGTAGCCCTCCAGTCTCCTCTGTCCACGGGGATTCTCCAGGTAAGAATACTGGTGTGGGTTGCCATTTCCTTCTCCAGGGGATCTTCTCAACCCAAGGATCGAACCCAGGTCTCCCACACTGCAGGCGGATTCTTTACCATCGAAACCCTGAGCAATCACTGGCCCTGCAGTTATAGGAATGACTATTCACCCTGTGGCTACGGGAGTTACTAGTTATTCATCCCTGTAGTCACCGGGTGACTAGTTAGTTACCCTGTGGTTATGGGAGTTACTGGTTACTTACCCTGCAGCAGGGCAGATGTCTGTGGGGAAGTGGCCCTGAGGAGTGAGTGGGGGGGGCCGTCAGGTGGGGAGGTGGACGGGAGTCTGTCCCGGTGTTCGGCATCTCCGTGGCTCTTGGTGTCTCAGGACCTGGGGCAGCTCTCTAGTCTCCGTGTCCACGGTGCAGGCACGTGTGGAGGAGGGGTCAGGGCCAGGCATGCACCTGCCACACCATCAAGGGGGACATGCCTCCTGCTTGGAGATGCCTGGTAGCTTCTGCCTGGGAAGCTTCTGTCCTCTGCGGTCAGCCCTCTGCCTGTGTGGCATTCAGAACAAGTCTAGTGATTCCAGGCTTGGGGGGCAGGGCGAGTGGTTCCCAGATCACACGCCCTGATGCGGGGCAGCATGAGGACCCCTATGTTGCAGTCACGCAGTGCAGGGCCACCAGGCTCCCTACTGCTGTTCCTTGGGAAACATCTGTGATCTGGGTGCTTGGAGACACTGCAGGGTCAGGTGTCACATGTCATGAAGTGTCGACTGACCTGTGAGGTGGGGGTATTGAAGCGGTCAGTGTGTCTGGCCCAGCAGCTGAGCCCTGGCCGAGTCACGCTGCTGTTCCTGTCCCTGATGGAGGGGTGATGCAGGGCCGGCCTCGAGGGCCCCAGGGCTCCATCGGGAGGGGTGGTCACTCAGGCCAGAGGCACCAGCACAGGCGGAGGTGCAGGGCCTCCTTCATTCAAAACACTGAGGATGTTGTGTAATTCCTCCTTGCTGTTTTGGCACTGGATAGAGACTGGTTGGGATTTATCGTTCACCGTAACAATTTTTGGGTACAGTTTTGTAAGAAAACTCTTGCTTTGGTTTCTAATGGGACGTTGTGGCCTCAAGAATCTAAAGAGATTCTGCGATTTGGTTTGACTTTCATAAAAAGACCAAAACCTCTGGAATACAAATTGCTTCTGTGTTTTGGGTTTGCTGTATAGCTTCTGACAACCACAGAACTCTCAGGCTTTCAAGCTTATGTTGGCTGAAGGAGGGAGGATTTCTTCAAATTCAGAGAAGCCCGTCAGTATGGCAGGGATTTCACACATGTCCTGTATGCCTGTTGGGGGCCACAAGCCTCTTTTTTACTCGTAAGAGTTGGAAGGATGAGTCACCTATAATTTCATGTTTGTTGAAAGTTTTCCTGAGAAGTCATCCTTAAGTATCTGGTCTTTAGTTCTATATCATACTTTTACTGCATTGATATTTTTGGTTAAACTTAGCCAACTGGGATGGATTCTTTACCTCAAAGGACTTCAATGTCTGATGAAAATTGCATTTTTTCTCAGGAGACAAAGGGAAAATGAGTTTTTCCTCAAAGCTTTGTTTTGCAGCCTGAACCAACATTTGGGCATGGCATTTTTTGAGGGTTTTTCAAAGGCTTCAGTTACTGTTTGCCCACATGGCTTCCTCCTTCCCCCTCCTGTAATTATCCTATTTGTTGGAACCAAGATGTGCTGGAACATTGCAGAAGATGTTCCTCCAGCAGGCAGACTGGAAGTGGCATGCAGTCAAGACCTAAAAATCAAGTGTGCTGGTACTGTTGTCAGCCCAGAATTTACAGATTTGGGGGTTGGTAAGCGGTATTCCAAGGAATACCCAAGGAAGTGGTTCTTAGGGGTAGTTCAGCAATCTGAAATTTTCCTGCTGGAGCAGACAGCCACTGTTTAGAACGTGGCTTCTGTGGACTCTGTGGACTCCCAGCTGCTCTTCGCCTCCCACCCCTGCCCCCCAACCCCAGGACCATGGCTGGTTTCCTGAGCCCCTCATACCCCTCCCTGCCCTCTAACAGAGGGGCAGGCACCAGCGTTTGGCTCATAGGATGAGTGAGAGGACTCCCTGGAGGCAGGGCCTCCATCAGACCCGCCGGCCCCTGGATCTGCCCCAGAACTGAGTCCCCAGGGTGTGTGGCTCAGAAACCAGAAGGGCTGACGTCCGAGTGTCCCAGGGTGCCCAGGATGCCGAGACACCCCTCTCAGGGGCTCATCCGACGGAGATCAGTGAAACAACAGTTTGAAAAGTTCTTAGACCATATGTGAAGGAGCGTTGTCTGTGAAACTGAGAGCATCAGTGGAAGGACAGGAGACAGTGAAAATGTTCCCCAGGAGACCCAGGCACTGGGCCCTTACTGTGCCCCATTTAAGCGACCATCAAAGGTGGGCAAGCTGACACAGGCAAGCCCACTGAGCAAGTGGGCACTGTCCTGCCACACCTCTGATGGGGGAAAGTGAAAGTGAAAGTGGCTTAGTCATGTCTGACTCTTTTCGACCCCCATGGACTGTAGACCCCCAGACTGCTTAGTCCATGAGACTCTCCAGGCAAAAATACTGGGGTGGGTTGCCATGCCCTCCTCCAGGGGCCCATTTTGAGATGCATGTAAATCTCAGAACACACCTCTGAGGATGATGCTGGGTGTCAGTTACTCTTCAATAAAAAAACAATGAGCCTCAGTGTGGTGTGAGATGTTACATCTACACGCATTACTGGATTGAACTTTATGGCAAGAATGTGAGTCGCTAGGAACATGGATGCGCTTCTGCTGTGAGCAGGCAGCATCCCCCCTCCCTCTTCCCTCCAGACGAGGTGGCCTCACCTACCTTTGAGGGCAGGGCCTCCGTTTCCAGGAAGTCCTCTGAGTCTCCGAGGGGATGCCCAGACTTGAGAGGGTCTGAAAGGTCCTTCACATGTGGTGGTTTGAGTCAATAGTAAAAGTAATGGAATAATAGTAAAAGTAGTCCTTAATGAAATCAAGTGGGCTCATGCTGTGGGTGGTGTGCTTGAGACCTAGCAACTGTTGGGCAGAGGGACCAGGTGCTGTTGGGGCTGCGGAAGAGCCCGGGGAGGACCTCAAAGGCAGTGATGAGAGGTGCACGGACCTCCTCACCTAAAGTATCTTCAAAGTGACGCCCACAGGAAATGGAACTATGTGACCAGCTCCTCTCCAGCTGGCTTCTCAAAAGGCCCGCAGAGCCCTGGGGTTCAGTCAACGGGTCCTGGCTCCAGTCCTCATGAGTTACAGACCTCAGGCAGGGACTTGGCCTCCACAGACGGTGTGCTGGGCACACTTCCAGAAGTGCAGAGACCCTGCTCGGAAGACATCTGTACCCGCGATGTGCTGGGGAAAGGCACGCTGCTGTGTCCTGGTTTTTCTGGAAGGGCACAAGCAGTGGCTGTGTTCCTTTGGTGGCTGAGTCTGGTGGCACTGGGTGGCCCTGGTCTGGGGCTCGTGGGGGACACACTGCAGGTGACACATTGCACTCTGCTACGAGATTCCAAGCTTGAGCTTACAGCTGACCCGGTGCTTTGACAGTGTATTCTACGGGCAGGGAGAAAAGGCAGCTGGGTCAGCACAAAACCATCCCAGCTGCTGGAGACACAGCCTGCAGAGTCCTCCACCGACGTGAAGGGGCACACGAAGCTGACTGTTGACCGGACAGCCGAGGCCTGCGGCTCCTCCCCTGGCTCCAGCTCTGAGCACAGGTCCGAGGTCCATGGCAGGGCTGCCCTGGCAACGGGCAGATTGCAGACCCCGGAATGTGTGGCCCACACTGCTCTCCTGCTGGGTTTGCTTCTTAAATTTAGCCAATGATGTGGGTCTGCACTGCCTATGAGCTAAACCCAGCAATGGGGGTGGTGGGGTTAGCGGAAATGGGTGGGGGAATTGTCATCCAGGCCGTCTGAGCCCCGCGAGGCAGCAGCATCCCTGAGGGACTTGCAGAGCAGGGGGCATCCTCGAGGGGCTTCCGTCCGTCAGGGGCGACTCAGAACCCACGTTGATTTTGCTGTTTCTAACATAAACGGAGCCTCTTGCTGCGGGTTGAGGGTTTGTAACGAGCAATAAAATACAAGTGGACGTTCAATTTACTTAAAGCTTATACATGTCAGCACCTAACTAAATAAAAAAGAGGAGGAAAAATAAACTGACAATGATTAATATCACTAATGATTTGTTTTGCTTATTTTCTGAAGGAGTAACTTGATCCTCTATGTTGAAAGTAGGCAGAGAAATGACAGCAGGAAGCTCCAGGCAGCAGAGCGGCTGTCCTCACGTGTCTGCCCCATTGGGTAGAGTCTCTTATCTGTGGAGTTAAATGTGCAAGTGTTGATTCAGTCATCCAGCAAAAATGTAAATGAGGTTATGACATATTAGCAAAGATAAACACGTCTGACCGAGTGGTACAGCCTGACTTGCTGTTGATGTCGTGCCTGGCGAGGTGCTGGTTTGCTGGCATCGATGGTCATGTGCTGTGAAGTTGGCCAATAGCTCTGTCTCCTATGAAACAAGCACTGGGAGCACGCTGAACGCTGGGAAATTCTGCCTTTGGAGTGAGCACATCAAGAGTGATAACCAGGGCTGGAGCCTGATGGGGGTTGGGGGAGGTGACTGAGACACTTTTTACATACTTGCTTGCTTTTAGATACAGGGATTTCCCTGGTGGCTCTGACGGTAAAGAATCTGCATGCCAATGCAGGAGACATAGGAGACGTGGGTTCAGGCCCTGGGTTGGGAAGATTCCCTGGAGGAGAAAATGGCAACCCACTCCAGTATTCTTACCTGGAGAATCCCATGGACAGAGGAGCCTGGTGGGCTGCAGTCTGCTGCTGCTGCTGCTAAGTCACTTCAGTCGTGTCCAACTCTGTGTGACCCCAGGGACGGCAGCCTACCAGGCTCCCCTGTCCCTGGAATTCTCCAGGCAAGAACACTGGAGTGGGCTGCCATTTCCTTCTCCAATGCATGAAAGTGAAAAGTGAAAGTGAAGTCCCTCAGTCATGTCTGACTCTTAGTGACCCCATGGATTGCAGCCTACCAGGCTCCTCTGTTCATGGGATTTTCCAGGCAAGAGTACTGGAGTGGGGTGCCATTGGCTGCAGTCAATGAGGTCACAAAAGAGTCAGAACTGAGCTACTAACAGTTTCACTTTCCACTTTTAGATCAGAATCTGGAGAAACCCACCAGCATCCTTTGCCTTTAGCTTCTCAAGATTGCTGGCAGAAATATTAATAACCTCAGATATGCAGATGACACCACCTTTATGGCAGAAAGCAAAGAGGTACTAAAGAGTCTCTCAATGAAAGTGAAAGAGGAAGGTGAAAAAGCTGGCTTAAAACTCAACATTCAAAAAACTAAGATCATGGCATCTGGGCTCATCACTTCATGGCAAATAGATGGGGAAACAATGGCAACAGTGATAGGTTTTATTTTCTTGGGGTCCAAAATCACTGCAGATGGTGAAATTATCCATAGCCATGCAGAAATGACTGCAGCCATGAAATTAAAAGACCCTTGCTTCTTGGAAGAAAAGCTATGACCAACCTAGACAGCATATTAAAAAGCAGAGACATTACTTCGCCAACAACGGTTCATCTAGTCAAAGCCATGGTTTTTCCAGTAGTCATGTATGGATGTGAGAGTTGTACTGTAAAGAAAGCTGAGCACCGAAGAATTGATGCTTTTGAACTGTGGTGTTGGAGAAGACTCTTGAGAGTCCTTTGGACTACAAAGAGATCAAACCATTCACCTCTAAAGGAAATCAGTTCTGAATATTCATTGGAAGGACTGATGCTGAAGCTGAAACTCCAATACTTTGGCCACCTGATGGGAGGAACTGACTCATTGTAAAAGACCCTGATGCTGGGCAAGATTGAAGGCAGGAGGAGAAGGGGATGACAGAGGATGAGATGGTTGGATGGCATCACCAATTCAATGGACATGAACTTGGGCAAACTCCTGGAGATGGTGATGGACAGGGAAGCCTGGTGTGTTGTAGTCCATGGTGTTGTGAAGAGTTAGATACAACTTGGTGACGGAACAACCAGGGAGTAGAGGCTGAAGATCTGTTTATAAATGTCACACTGTCTCCCTAAGGTCCAGCAGGTACACTGGAACACCTTTCAAGCCCTGGATGAATGTCTTGTTTGTGAGTTCATGGTTCTCTGGGTTATGAGGTTCACTGTTTCATCCATCACCTGTGGTTTAGAAGAACAAAGTGGTTGCAATTTAACACTCACAATTTAATATTGAAAAGCTGAGGACTGAAATGAAGTTTAAACAAAAGACGAATATGTGCTGTTCAGTGTTTCTTTGGTGTTTTCAGTCATTTCACTCTAATTCCACTCTGAGAAGGGCATCAGGTTCACTGAGGTCTGGGTGGATGGAGTGGATTCTGAAGGCAGAGAAGTGAGGTGAGGGTGGGAACCAGGTAGGAGAACCAGAACTTTGGCTCTGGGCAGGCCTCGGCTGGTGCATGCAGGTGGGGAGGTGGTGGGCAGGGGTCACCTGAGGTGTTGAGAAGAGGGTCTGGGCTTGACCTGGGTCTCCCTGGGGCAACACCATGTTTAATGTTGGCATCTTAGTTCCTTCAGCTGTGAAACTGGAAAACTGTGGCCATGCTGCTTACCTTCCAAGGTGATTGTTAAAGTCAACAAAATTAATACGGTAATGCATTGTGAGCTAGAAGTTCCAGAGAAACAGTGGGGCCACAGTAGGTCTCAAGAGTGGAATCAAGCCTGTGGAAGGCTGATGGACTTTTGTCTCATGTCCACCTTTGGGTCCAAAATCGGCCATCATCTGTCCCCTGTAGAGGGGTTACAATCTCACATGTGTGAATTTCTCCAAATAGCGAAGAGAAAAAGGTGTAACGAGAGATAACCAATTTTAGTAAAGAAGGGTCAAGAAGATGTAAATTAAGAAAATGATTTTATTTTTAACGTCTTCAAGTCTGAGCTGCTTGGTCTGTTCCAGAAAAATGGGCCTCCTCATTTCTGAAGAGTGGATTCAGAGCAAGTACGTGATGCTCCCATCTGGGCTCTCTGGGCTCTGGGAGAGGCTGTGTGCTGTGCCCTGAAGATCTTGCAAGCACACTCAGTTAGCTTTGGATGGCCCAGAGAACCTGCGTTTATTGTGAAGTCTGATTACCTATTGAACAGAGAAGGGAAGAGCATTTGGAAGTGATTGCTTGGGAAAAGCACAGAAAATACCCATTTTCTTGCCAGAGTTTTTATCTAGAAGTGGAAAAAAACAGGGTTTATAATGTCTATTTGTGAAAACTAGGAAGCTTTTAACTCTGGCATCTACTTAAGAAGAGATTCTGAATTTAAACATTTGGTCTGTTGGGTCTCAGAGGTCTCCTGAAGTTGGAAGGATCTTGGCTATAAAAATATTTTAACAGGTCTTGTTATTTAGTCATGAGATAGTGGTGGCTGTACACAGCATTCATTTGGAAATACTTTTTTTCATAGATCATGGGGAGATGACCTGATGATTTAAGTCTGACATTTGAAATGTAGGAAGCGACTTCCCTGAGGAAGGTTGTTGAAACTGATTGGGTCGTAATGATGCATTACACGGTTCTTGGTGGCTGAGCAGAGCATGGACATGGGTCTTCTTGCGGGGTGGGGGGAGCTGGATGCCCAGGGTCATAGAAGAGACCCTGACTGCAGCACTTACTGGGTCTGGTGCTTCTCTCCCTTCTTTTTCCTCCCTCTCAACCTTCCTCCTTCCCTTGCTGTCTTCGGGCCAGGGCAGGGTCCCTCTCTTCTTGAAGAACCCACATGTGTCCCCTAACACATTCACCTCATGAGTGCCCATTTTTACCTGAGAAGAGAATCTTGGAACTGGAGGCATGTATCACCTGTCAGAGACAGTTAATTTCTCTTATTCTTCACACATCACTTTCCTGAATACCCTCCATGTTCACTCCTGTTTTCCTGGTCCTGGGTCTCTGACATGCTTCAACCCCAACAGGGTTTATAAAATAAAACTTGTGCACGCACGCCCTTTGGAGATTTCTCCTTCTTATATTCTGTTTTCATGGATGTAGGCTGTGTGTTGGAGAGAACTTTAAATTCTCTGTTACTTATTGGCTGTGCCATTTTGCAAGTGTTACCTAGCTGCTTTGAGCCTCAGTTTTCCCCCATTTTATTGAGATACCATTGACCTGCAATATGGCACAAGTTTATGGCAGACTGCATAGGATTTGAGGTCCATCTATGCTGCAAGATGATCGCCGTGGTACGTGTACTTAACATCTGTCACTTCATGTAGTTATAAATTTCATTTCTTCTTGTGCTGAGTGAGCCTCAGTGTCATCATTTGCAAAATATAAGAGCCACACGCACCTAGTGGGACATGAGAAATAGGGTCTGAAGTGCAGGGGCACCTGGTGAACCGGAGGACTCAGTGTGAACATGCACACACAAACGGCTTGTGGGGGCATGTGACACGTTTCCTTCAACCACTGGCTGGCTTCCCACATCATACTTTTTGGCCCTTAGCTCAGGTGTTTTCTGCTTGAAAAGGCTGCCTCTTGGGGGCTGCTCCATAGGCTCCAGCTCAGTACTAACCCCAAGTTGTTCATCCCTAGAGCCTCACGTTCCCACTGAGTGCTGAGCGGGGGTCTTACTTGTCTTACTCTTTCTCTGGAACAAGAGAAGTGCATCATCAATCATTTCTGATTTCAGTCCTGGATCTCTAGTGCAAGATGCTCAGTGTCAGAGGTACCACCCCAGCTTTAATGGTCTATTAGAACTCTAAGGAGAGGGTCGCCCTCCACGACCATCCCATCCTCCCTATGGCGGCCTTGTCGCGGGCTTTGTGTATGGACCGCTCCTCATGGTTTTCAGGTGGAATGTGGCCATCAAAACAGTCATCCTCACCAACAAGTATGTTCTGGTGGCCGATGGGTTTAGATCTTGTTCTTGTTCCTGCCGGCCAGGGCCAGGGCGGAGATGCAGTGGCACGGAGGGTGATGATGTGACCACTCCGGCTTAGCTTTCCATGGAACTGAAGCTGCTCAGTGAGCGGTCTCATCTGCATCCCACTCGCTGATGGAAGAATGACCACACAGGCTACAGGCCAGGAGGGAGTCTAGCTCTAAAAGTCTCCCTTGCAAAGTTTCTAGCAGACTGCGGTTAGCCTTATACACTGCACTTTAGAGTAGAAAGAGCGTCTGTGAATGTAGGTGCTTGTGGGGAAACTTCATATAAAGAGCTTGCCTTTAAAGTTGTCAGAAAGTAAATCATGGAAGAAGACTGTATTGACTTTACAGACGTTTGTTGAGCTTCCATCATGTCGAAAGCACTGGAGTAAGTGCTAAAGATAGAAAATCAACTATACTTCAATAAAATGTGAAGAAAAGGAAAAGAAAGAATAAAAAGGCAGGGAGTCTCTGCCCTCAGGAAGTCTGCAGACATCTGGGGAGACAGTTACATGAAATGCGATAAAGGATTCAGTGGGGGAAAACGTACAGTGTCCTAGAGATTCATGGGATGGGCTCCATGTGGGGATGTTGGGCTGCACTGAGACTGGTCCAGTATCCGAGGGGGACTCCATGATGCCTGGGCACCTGCGGGAAGTGTGCAGCTGGTGGGAGCACCTTCAGGCAGCAACGACGCCTTGCTTATATCCTAGCATCTGTGATGGAAAGATGCTCCATATGAAATGAGTGCATAAAGCCTTAGGCTGCAGTACATGCCTGGCTGAACAAAAAGAGCTGCAGCTGGAGAGGCGAGTGGGGAATGCAGGACCTCCATTAATTCCGACCTGTGTGTTCAGTCAGGAAACAGACGGCAAGCTCCTCTGTCTGCCAGCTCAGTGCTGGGACCAGGAATAATGGCATGAGCAAGACGGTGGACTCACAGTTCTGCTGGGAGGGGCAGGCAGCTGACCCATATACATAATATGACACTGATACATAATGCAGTGTCGTCTTAGACACTCACGTGCGTAACTAGGCTTTGAGCTGGGGAGCGGCTGGGAGGAGGTGAATGTGGCTGCTCTCATCGAGGGCAACAGAGAAGGCTCTTGGAGGGGGAAGTACATGATGAGAGCAGAGCAGCACATGCAAAGGTCCAGGGGTGGGGATGGGCCCTGAGTATTCATATGACAGAAAGGACCCCAGTGTTTGCTGGAGCTGAGGATCCAGGTGGGGCCAGGAGGCAGGGAGGCCAGGGTGAGAGGTCAGCCTCAGCGGCCACACCAGTTCTCCTAGCTGGGGGACCCTGACCACGGTTATGGGGGAGTCACCTGTGCAGGCACACAACATACCAAGTACCAGAAGGATCGTTGTTACACAAACAGAACACTGCCTTTGAGAGAAGTGGAAAGCCTCAGATATCACTGAAACTTCTGTAACCTCAGAGAATTCAGACTGAATGAAAACACAGGGGTGGTCCCTTCTGGGGAAGGCCTCCCCCTCCATGGTTAGAGGAATGGAGGCCAGAGGAGCAGGTCAGGGAGGGGCCAATGAGCAAGGGGGCAGGGCCAGAGAGCATAGTGGGCGGGTCCAACGAGTGGGTGGGTGGGGCCAACGAGCAGGCCGGGGCCAATGAGCATGGTGGGTGGGGCCAATGGGCAGGGAAGGGCGGGGTCAGAACAGGGTGGGCAGGGCCAGTGAGCTGGGTGGGCAGAGCCTACGGTTCCTGTGAGGGACTTGAGGCATCCTCAGCTCTCTCTCCGGCCACATCCCAAAGGGCATGAAACCCTGTTTTCTGAACCCCAAGAGGAACAGATGATCTGATAACTGTGAGAACTACTTGACACGTTGGGTTGCCCTGAAAATCTGCTGTTGTGTGGTCTGTTTGAAAGAGTGCGAGGAGTAAGCCTGTCTATTATCTTTCAGGAACGAAGATTTCATCCGAGCTCTTGTAGAAAGAGTAGGGGAAAAAAGAGTTCAAAACAAAGAAAAGAAAGGTCTGGAATATGTTTCATTTATGTAGTCAAAGACTCCCTGGCGACACAACAGTGTGACTTCTCAGAGTGCATAATGACCCTCTTTATTAGTTTTAGCAACTTGTTAGAGGATTTCAGAGGCAGGATTTTCTGTGAATAGGGAGCAGACAGGTACAGAAAAGAGGCCCCCTCGCTGACAGCATAATAATAGCCCTGCCCGGAGTTACAGAGCAGACGGCCACACAGTGCAAGTTAGTTCAAAGTCACTTTGTATTCAGAGAAATTTACTATAATTCCTCACAAAAAGGACCTTTGAAAATGACATTGAACATATTGTTTCCCTGTAATCCTTCGTGTTTTTGGCCTTCCTATAATTTGTGCTGAAGTCATTATCTGTTAAAAGCAAATCTTAAAATACAAGATCAACGTTTATTCAAGGTATAAAAAAGGACAATTTAGGTCGGCTCACATGTTCCCTCCCTCCTTCTCTCTGACGTTTCCTCCTCATTTGCTGCTTTTTCCAGGATGCTCCCGCTTTCAGGGTGCCCTCTTTGGGATTCCTGCCCCCCCACCCCCTCAAGGATGCTTAACTCATTGCCTTCATCACACAGGCCTTTGCATCCATATGACCAGAGGGGACTGGGGGTCTCTCAGGGGTCTGCTCAGCTCCTGAGAAGGGTGAGGGCTGGCCCCCTCCTTACAGCAGTTCTGTCTTGATCTCTTGGTGGTTGGTGGTGGTGTCACTGTGTGATCTGAGTTGGAGACAGGGTCCCTGGCTCAAACAAAACAAAGGGAAAGGCTGAAAACGCACCATCTTGGTTAAACTGGCAAATGGATTAGGTTGTGTATGTCCTTTGTCTCTTATGGCCCTGATTCTTGTCCTCAGAGGCCACATAGCTTTGGACAGCCATTGGCAAAACCCCTGCCATCTCAGACTGTCACTATCTGCTCCTGAAACTATGGAATCAGAGACTCAGGCAGCGTTGACCACTAGCTGTGTCACCCAGGAGCTGTGTAGACTTTTGCTAAAATACCAAGTAATACTCCTCTTATGCTGGAAGAAATGACCCAGAAAATACACGGAACGAAGTGAGTCTGTGGATGCCTCTCACTTGGCATGTGTTCCTCTCATTTGACATGGTGCTTCACTGCCCGGGAGCAGGTGTGTGTGTGAGTGTGTGTGTGGGTGTGTGCAGGTGTGTACATGTGTGCCTGTGTGTGTGAAGGTATGTGTGTGCAGGTGTGTGTGTGTGCAGGTGCAAGTATGTGCAGGTGTGTGTCTGTGTATGCAGGTGTGTGTACATGCAGGTGTGTACATGTGTGTGTAGGCACGTATATGTGTGTGCTTGTGTGCAGATGTGTGTGCATGTGTGTACATGTGTAAGTGTGTGCATGTGCGTGAAGGTGTGTACACGTGTGTGAGTATGTGCAGGCGTGTGCCTGTATATGCCTGTGTGTAAGTGTGTGAAGGTGTGTGTGCAGGTTTGTACATGAGTGTGTGTAGGTGTGTGCATGTGTGTGCCTGTGTCTGAGTGTGCAGGTGTGTTCCTGTGTGTGCAGGTGTCTTTGAGTGTGTGCAGGTTTGTATGTGTGTGTGTGTGCAGATGTCCAGGTGCCTGTGTGTACATGTGTGTGCTTGCAATGTGTGTGTATAGATGTTTTCTTAGATTCTAGTTTGAGACCTGAGGATTGAAATATTATGGAAAGTTAAAAGCACAAAAACTATACTGTCTGAATAGTGTGTCTAGACTTGATAGGTAAGAAAGCTGATCAATTTCCCATTGAATTTTTCTTTGGTTTAATTTTTCTCTACAGTTCACTCTGGGATTCCAAACATGTGGGAGTGAGTAGATGGGGAGCAAGCCTCAGGGAGCAGTGCTCTGGGAGTACTTTACCTCCTGATGTATCAAGGGCCACATGCTGACACTTGCTAGTTGGGGACCTTTGGGGAGATTGGAGTCTCTCTACACTTGGGGAGACTGAGACCTTACCTGTTGGGGTGTCAGGAGTGTGAGCTGAGAGAGTGCATACAGGAAGGGTTGTCAGCCAGGTGCTCCGTGGAGAGGGACCCAGTGTCATCTCTGCTCAGCCCCTGGTGTCTAGGGTGGTCCCCGGGGAAACAGAAGTGCTCAAAAATGTCTCTAAAATAAATACTTCCTGTGTGTGACTAGCCAAATAGTAACAAAATCCAAGAGCAGGTGGGTTGAGCTTCCCATCCATCCCCCACACCATGTGCGTGGGTGTGGAGGACACACAGCTCAGGAGCCACTTGGAAATGGCCTCATCCCACGTAAGACAGGCAGAGACGTGGGGGCCTAGAGCCTGTTCTACTTAGCCCCCATTTCAGTCGGGCCAGAAGCTGACAAACAGCAGCGAAGAAAAGGCCCCACATCTATAAAGCACCCACTTGGCTTGTCTTGGGGCCAAGACCCCCTTCCCCCCGTTTCTTGTTTCCCCAGCGAGCGGAAACCACTGACCAGCATAAGCGGGATGTTTCTGTCCACAGGATGGACTGACCTCACCCCCAGACGGCGGCGTTTCACATTGCCTCTTCCTGCACAACATACATGTTTCTGCTGAGAAGTCACCCTCTTGGAAAATACTTCCTGACCTTAGAATAGGTTTCACCCTTTTTATGCTTTCTTTTCCTTCAAATTGCATGATTTATATCTTCCCAGCTCTTTCTTGGAAATTGAGGTGGTTATTTACCTGTTTGTCTGCCTCTCTCACTAGAATTTAAGTTTTGTGGGAAAAAAGACTATATGTGTCTTGGCCACTGCTTTAGGCTGTGTTGCAGGACCTTGATTACTATTTTTTTTTTTCTGAAGGAAAGAATGAATGTGTGTGTGTGTGTGTGTGTGTGTGTGTGTGTGTACACGCACCTGTAGACCCGTGACCACACAGTTCCAGGGCATGGCAGACCAGGCACAAGGACACAGTCTTAAAAGGTCATTCATCCCTGGAGCTCATGGACCTCTCACAGGGACTGTCCATATTAGCATCACAGGTTCCTGATTACATTTCCTGTTAAGGGTTGAGAGTAGCGACCGTGTTACAAAGGCAGCACGGGGTGAACCAGCTGAGTGCCTGGCTTGGTCAACCTCTGTTTCATTTACTGTGGACACTGGACAAGGCAACATTTCATCTGGAGTTTAGCAAAAACTCTACTCAGACCATCTGCTTTGGGAACATTAAATAAATAGAAAATACAAATTTAAAAATAATTAGGAAGACAGCCCATTGGGCCATCCGTCACCCTCATGGGAAAGACAGTGATAGCTATGTGGTTCTCAGACCATCTCAGTTATTCCTAATTGATCAAAATACCCCGATGTTTATAGCAAATGAGAGCATGACTCAGAATGAAATGAAGTCAATGGAATGCCAGAAGTTTTTATATCCAAAACAGAGACATGGCCCATATGTTCAGAAATACTTTCGTTCTTAGGAAATGTTTATGAAAAAAAGAACGGATAGGCACTTCCTCAAAAAGAGACTCAACTGATATCAACATGGTTCACGTGACAGGAGCATTTTCCCATTATGCTCATGTCCCCCTTTACTTACTGATTCTTCACTGTCAGGTTTCAGGAACCATGCTGACAGCAAAGGCAAAGAGTTGCCTTCATGGCATATCCATTCTACATGCAAATGCTTTAAAAAGTTGAAAGTTTTCTTGAAATTTTTCATGGTATCATCCATGTATTGTTTTTGATAAACATGTATGTTGCTCACCACATCTGACTATTTTTTTGACCCTGTGGACTGCAGCCCGCCAGGCTCTTCTGTCCATGAGATTCTCCAGGCAGGAATACGGAGTGGGTTGCCATGCCCTTCTCCAGCATTTCCACTCCATTTGATGGAAGATAGAATCTGAGTTTGTTTCTCTGTGGATCTTCAATTTTCTGTTCTCTGACCATGGTCCCGATGAATTTAATTGAATGTAGACTTTTAAAACATGGGAAAAGAAAGAAAAATAAAGCAATCTGCATCAAGTAATCACCAGCAATCTGATTTTCCAGCTGGAACAAATTTTCGTTAGCCAAGGTGTGTAGAATTCGGCTCAATATTTATGGTGAAATGGCCTCAAAATTGTTTGAAACTAGCACAGCAGGATAATGAGTTAGGAAGAAAAAGAACAAAATCCATTTCTTTCCTTTTCCCTCACTGTTTTTCTTTCTCTTTTCTCTCTTCTTTGTCACCTCACTCTGGAGACTGTGAAACTGTTGCATGGTCGTTCCCCACTCCACACCCCAGGAGGTGCTCCTCAGAGGTTCTGGACACACACATCAGGGTTCTATTATAAGTGGCTGCCTTTCACCATGTGGCAAGGTTGAGACTGAATTTATTTTTGTGTGCTCTGCGCCTGACGTGTTTAAAGGTGCAGAGGGCGTCCCGGGGCCCCAGGGTGAATGCATGAAATGACAACAATTAAATGAGATCCAACTGAAAAAGTAGAAGCTGAAGGAACACAAGCCAGCGCTTGGGAGGGAGCCCAGGCTGAGCCCGTCAGGACTGGAGTCCAGGCCGCCCCCCCCCCCACCCCGCCCCCGCCCTAGTGGTCACGGGTCCCGGCCATGTGCCCTGCCTTAGGGATGCTCCATCGCCCCGTCCTCACTACTCGGATGAGGACCCGGGCTCTGGGGGTCACACTGGGGACCCCGACTGGGGCTCAGGCAGCTCGCTGTGACTGTGTTGTGGATGCTGGGGGTGGGTCCCTGTGACCCCAGGGGAGATGCGGGCTGAGCTTCCCTCCCGCTGTCAGTCAAAGGAGGGTGGGGTTTGGCCTCCCTCTCAGAGCCTGGGCTGGAGTGAGCCCCCTTGGGGGAGTCAGCCTGACTGCTGGAGGTCTGCCCAGGGACTTAGTGGGAGACTGAGGGGTTCAGGGCACGGGGCTGGCCCTCCTGACTCCATCCATCCTCCTCCTCTGACTTGAGGGTGACGAGAGGACCGAAGGGCACAGCCCTGTCCTTCAGCCATAAGCAGACCTGGAGCCTAGGTGGGTCGGGCTAGGGGGCATGGGTCCTTCACAGGGTCCCCTTCAGCGACTGCAAGCAGACGGCTTCAGAGGCCACGTAGACGGGCTTGGGTCTTAGGCTTCCTCTAGGCTCTCACGACTGTCTGACTGAATTTCGAGTAAGTCATGGCAGTTCTGCACCCTGAGAGGCCTGGAGGAGAAACCCTGTGGGAGCTAAGAGACCCTCAGTGCCAGGACCAGAACTGATGGTAGAGAGAATGGGTTCCCTGAGCAGGTGGGTCCCGGTGTCCAGCCTGGCGGCTGGTGCGTCCTCAGGGCAGCCACGCTCCTCCAGACTGGACTCACCCCCAGATCCTTGCTTGACCCCAGCGCACAGCTGGAGGTGGTCACGCCTGGGGTGTGTCCTGCCACTACCACGGGCCTGAGCCCCCCTGCCTGTGCTGCGCATTGGGGGAAATGATTAGATCCAGCTGCAGGTGTTGTGAAGATGAGGGGACAGCCAGTGTGTAGAGCGCCCCTACTCTGGTGTCACCCCCCGACCTGCAGAGCCACCCTCAGGCTGGCCTCTGCCTCTGGGCCACCCCGTCCTCATGGAGGCGACTCCTGTGCGACCCATGAGCTGCCCCTTCTCTTCTGGCCGCGCCGTCCAGCTGGACCACGGACACAAGCTGGCTCCATGGTCGGCTTGATGTTTGGGATCCAACTCATGGCCGTGTGTCTGCACTTAGAGGACGGTAACTGACAGGGTCAGCTCCTCAGGGTGTGAGGCCTGAGCCTGAGAGGCCAAAGGATGGGTGCTTAGGTGTTTTACACCTCTGAAAACTGAGGCTTGGGGATGCTATTTGGGGATTGAATTCAAGTCTGTGTTTGTTTGGATGGAAAAAAGGGGACCTGTTCTAAAATATATATATATTTTTTAGTTTTTAAATATATTTTATTGGCATAGAGCTGATTTATAATGTTGTGCTAGTTTCTGCTGTACAGCAAAGTCATGCATAGATTCCTTTTCCTCTTCTTTTCCATTCTGTTTAGTTATGGAAGTCTCCAGTGTGCAGTGTTATGGTTGGACATCTGCATGTACTGAGAACACACATCCCTGCCCGTCGAGTTACTCTCTGTCATAAAACAGGTTTTGCAATCGCTTCTGCAGCTTGTTCAGAAAGTTCTGGCCTGCGGGAATGGGCTCCCCGTTGAGAGGCTTGGTAGGGTGTTGTCCTCCACTGTACCTCTGCCACGGGGCCGGGGCTCTCTACCCCCCAGCCTGGAGCCCCGCACCGACTCTCCTGGCAGGTAACTTGCTGTTTCCCATTAGGTGGCAGCAGGTCCTGACCACCCCCACCCCCAGCTGTGACAGACGTCTCCAGGAGTGGGGCTTACGGTGGATGGCCACCATGATTCCAACAGCTAACCAAAAAGTCACTTTCCCTCCAAGCTTGGAAAGGCTTTCCCAAGGGTTGATGGCGCCCGCCGATGTGAGGTTTACCTTTGTGGTCTGCATGACACCCTTCCTTTCCTGAGGGTGTGATGTGGGCCAGTCACCCCCTTGCTGCCCGCCTTGCCCTCCCTCTCTGTCATCTGAAGGGCTGGAGGTCATTGCCTGTTGGCAAGTGGACTCAGTCATTTTCCTTCTCTTTTCAGGTGTAACTTGAGAGGTGATGGGAAGGCCAGGGGTGTTATGAGCTGACTTTTTCCTGTAGGTGGAACCGAGGCTGTGACTTACTCCATCATGGGAAATGTGCCTTCTCTCCCAAAGTGCTGAACACAGTGAGGCGTCGTGGGGACAGGCAGGTGTGGTGTCTCCAGCATCCGATGAACAAACAGCCTCTGAGTCCCACAGGGGGGCAGGGGTCTGCTCCCCCAGACCCTGCAGCTGCGGCGGGAGCCAGTGCCTCTGAGAGGACGCCCGTGTGGACATGGCTGAGCACCGTCAGGACTGGGAATTCAGAGCTTTCTCCGTAACCATCGCTCTGTTATGGAGAGCACCCCAGGGGGCCTCAGTGTCCCCACAGATGAGGCTAGTCCTTCTCAGACTTTGGAATTTCACACACAGTACAGTTTCCCAAAACATCAGAATCCTGACATGTTTGTCAGTTTTTAATTTTGCTGAAAACAAAGAACATTTGAAAAAATTTTTAAAAAAAAACAATCAAAATCAGATCAACAATTGCTCCCTCTTTGATCTAAAACCACTGAATATTTCATAAAAGGAATAAAACTTCAACACCAAAATATTTGAAAAGCTTAGGTCTCTAGTCTGTAAATAAATCTTTGAGTCTTTTAAACAGACTACAGTTTGCATTATGAAAACCTTACTAGATTTTTATTATTTTATTGTGGGCTCATCTAATTTTTTAAACCTCTCAGAAAGGTGGGACCAAAATATATGGTTGGTTAAGTCTGCCTGAGGAAATACAGAAAAAAAATAAACCCATCTACTTAACAATACTTTCTCTGGCTGGTGGAACCAAAGAGGTAATTTTTTATTTTTCTTTTTGTTTATGTGTATATGGTAAAATTTGTAACAAAACAAAACACTTAATGTTTTTATTAATAGTAGAATTACGCAGACTATGTTAGATCCTCAAAGCAGATTTTCTGGGGCAGGGTGGCCATAAAGGATGCATTGGGGGTGATGACTCAAGGGTCCAGACCCCCGCTCCTCAGGAGGCTGTGCCCTCAGCTGTCAGCGGCAGCGTGGTTCTCTCTGTCTTTGCCTTCCCTTCCCCAGTTCCCAGCCCTTCCTCCTGGCTTCCTCTTGACACCCCTGGCCCTGCCGTCTCAGGCTTTGTCCACGTGGCTTCTCAACCTCTCCGTCCTCTGCTGGTGGGTCTGCGTCCTCCCATTCTGTCTCCTGGTCGCATCTTCTCAAGAAGCGAAGGTGCTAGTGGAGCCTGCCATGGGTCGTGTCCCCATGTGAACAGCGGTCCAGTCAGGCTCCCTGGAGGCTGTCCCAGTCAACTGATTGGGTGCCTTGGGGCTGGTGCTGGGCTCTGGGTGTATGCCCTGTACCTGGAGGCAGGTGACAAGTCCTGTGCTCTGGGGGATGCAGCCTGTGTTGTGACAGCACCCCACAGTTGGTGCTACCACCAGTGGCCACCCACAAAGGACCCCCCCGCCCCGGTTCTCACACACTGCCAGGTGAGACCCACCTCACCCATCCCCATGTGGCTTCTGGGGCTGCAGTGACTCCCTTATTTATTCCCTCTGATAAGACCCCAAGTTTTCAATAGTGCACATCCTTCTTGGGGCAACAGCCTGATAAAATCACCCCTTAGCTGTCTGATGTGTTTTGCTTTTTTGCATAAGGATTTTTTCTCTATTTCTGTTCCTGAGTAAACCGAAACTTGCCTCAAACCACACAGACGAAATTGGCCAGGCTTTGGCTTCAAGAGTCCGTGTTAAGTAAGACCTTTGTGGTCAGTTCTGCACCGCGGGTTCAGCCAGGGTCTGCCCAGGAAGTGGGTCTGGGAGCGGTTCAGTCCTGGCTGGCCGGTCCCCACTCAGTGATCCCCACCCTGTGTTCTCTAAATTCAGGAGAACTCTGTGTGGAGGCGGCTTTCTTTCCCTCTGCAGCATGTGTCTCTTCAGGAGCAAGCACAGGGGGCTCTCCCAGGTGCATCTGTGCGGTTCCCCATTCCTAGACTTAGTGTTGTAGTCCTGGCAGGAGGCTGGAAGAGCTCAGATGTGAAAACGGGCAGCGGGCTTGTTGCTGATGGGAGCCTGCTGGGCTGCCTGTTCGCGGCTGTGCAGAGGCCTTGCAGCTGTGACTCCGGGACATGCTGGTCTCCCTCTTATGGCCCAGAGGGAGAAAGTGGCGCCCGTCTCTCCTGCTCCTCGGGCTCCAGCCTGGACGGTTACGCACAGTTTGCTTGTCCAGGAAAGGCTGTCCCGGGACTTGCGTGTCTTGGGTAGAACAGAGGCATGCAGTCATGTCTGAGACCACCGGCTCTGCTGGGTGCCTGTGATGGTGTGGTTGGGACAGCCAGGCTGCTGTGGGTGGGGCCTATCTCTGCTTCAGGTGCCACGTCTGTGTGGCAGAAATTCTGATCCCCCAAAGGTAAAATGTCATAGGTACATTTGTTGTTGTTCAGTCACTAAGGCATGTCCGACTCTTTGCAGCCCCATGGACTGCAGCATGCCAGGCTTCCCTGCCCTTCACTATCTCCCGAAGTTTGCCGAAACTCATGTCGATAGAATCGGTGATGCCATCAACCATCTCATCCTCTGTCACCCCTTCTCCTCCTGCCTTCCAACTTTCCCAGCATCAGGGTCTTTTCCGATGTCCCCTAAATGCATTAAGTCTACTTGGACCATACACAGAGAGGAAAAGATGCCTCCAGAGTTCAAGTGTATTAAAATCAAAATGAATTCCCTTCTCTTGCTTTTCCAGGGCCCCTGGCTTAGTCTTAAAAGCCAGCTGTATTCATAATACGCATTTAGGAAAAAGAAAAATAATAAGCAAAGTCCTGAGAATTAAAAAAAAAGTATTTACATCAATGAATTCCTATTGAGAAATGGTTGCCAATGGAGCTTACAAATCTTGTTCACAAAGAAAGGCCGAGTCCCTAAGTATCCACCATCCCCCACCTGCAGGCTGGCTTCCCTTCTGGGCCACGTGTCCTCATAAAGACAGGGCTCCTGGATCTCCACTGTCGGGGGTCACAGCCCTGTTCGTCCTCACGGAAGATGTGATGGGGCCGATGGCCTGCTGTCTCAGTCTCCTGGATCCCCATCGTCTGGGGTCACAGCCCTGCTCGTCCTCATGGAAGGTGCGATGGGGCCAATGGCCTGCTATCTCAGTCTCCTGGATCTCCATCATCTGGGGTCACAGCCCTGCTCGTCCTCACGGAAGGTGTGATGGGGCCGATGGCCTGCTATCTCAGTCTGCTCGCTGCAGTGACAGAATACCACAGACCAGGTGGCTTTCGACCAACAGATGTTTGTTCCTCAGCCTCCAGAGTCTAGGAAGATCATGGTGCTTGAGATCCAGTGTTTGGTGAGGACTCGATTCCCCATCCGTGTGTCCTCATGGCATGAGGGAGCCCTCTGGGGTTGCCTTCATGAGGACATGAACCCCATCACAAGGGCCCCGCCCTCATGACCTCCTGAAGGCCCACCTCCCAACACCGTCATATTGGGGGTTAGGTTTCAACATGCAGATGCCTGGGGGACATTGAGTCCACAGCACTGAACAGCCTGTGTGTTGAGTCCTTCTGTTTGTAGGGGGTGGGGGTGTAGACTTTAGGGACTGGGGTGGCAGGGTTGTAAGGAGAGGGTGCATGAACACCGCCTAGAACAGCTCTGAGTCGCTCAGGTGCATGCTCCTCAGGGCACTGCCAGTGTTTGAACTCCTGCTCTGACCTCCTCTGACCACAGCTCTGTCCACCTTAGTGTTTTCCTTCCCGGCGACAAGGTAGCGCCTGGCCTCCCCCGCCGCCAGGCTAGGACCTTGGTGGCTTTTCCTTTCCAGGCGAGCAGGCCCTATCCCCGCTATCTGGGGGAGCCCTGTCAGCCATGCCTGGAGGGGGAACCGAGACCTAGGCCACTGCTGCACTTGGAGTTCTGAGCTGGCTAACCAGGGTCCTGTCCTGAGAAAGCATCCTTTCTCCTTGGGGCCGTGCCCTCATAGTTAGGAAACAAGATGGAAGGTAAGATTTGTCATGCTGAGGGCACCCCGTCAGCATGTTGGGGCTCAGCATGCCCAGAGCCAACCTCCCTGCTACAGCAGCAGACCCTCCTGGAGCCCAGGGGAGACAGGCGCTGGGCCCAAGGTCACCCTGTGCACATCCGGGCCGTGCGAGGGTGTGGAGTTGAGGAGGGAGGGAGTGACTTGTCAGAGTGTGAACAAGTCTCCAAACTGAATTTGGCCCCAGCCGAGCTGTTTATCCAGCCCTGGAGAGCACCCAGGAGAGCTCTGGGCGGCTGGGGGGACCAGCTGTGCGCTGTCAGCAGTCTCGTTCCACACGGGGACCGGCTCAGAGTATCGGTGCAGGCGGCTGGCCCTGGACCCCGGTGACCGGCCTCCGAGGATGCTGTGGGCTTCTCGGGCCCTTCCGGAGGCCCTGCCAGCGCTCCACCGAGAAGTCAAGTTGAACATTCTGTGCATAACTCGAGTCTGTCCTAACTCGAGGGGACGTCTCCGAGCGTCTGGGATACTTCTGGTTCAGTTGGGAAACTCACACACAGTCTTGACCTCCAGCTCATCCAGGATGGGGGAGGAAGGACAGGCCCTCTGTCCTGGCCCTCCTCCAGGTCCTCGCACACTCCATCACTTTCTTAACTCTGTTGTCATGCTCACAAATAAAGCTTGTGTTGTTACTATTTTAAATTAAAAATGAGACTTCCTGTCAGCGAAAGCCCATCAGGATGAGCCCTGAGCAGTTAAGGGAGACACCTGCGTTTTCCAGGAGGGATCAGGAAAGCCCAGAGAGACCCAGTCACCAGGGTTCCCTGGGTGTCGGGGACATGCCAGACGCAGCCTCCAGTCAGCTGCCCTGTGAATGGCAGCAGGAGCCTCCCTGCTCCATGTGCATCAGAATAAAGACGGAAATGTACAGATTCTGTGTGGTCTCACATGTGTGCCGCCATGCGCACCACACACGCGTGCACACACAGCCCCACAAAGACTCTGCAGAGCGATTCTGAGAACAGGTGGGAACAATCATTGTCCTGGAGCATGGCTGTGAGAGTTTTTGTGTCCTGAGAGGGAGATACTTGTGTGCCCACCTGCACAGCCTCCCCGGTAACCCTGGGAGGTGTGCCTAGGAGTGGAGGAAGCAGGTTCCACAGCTCATGTTTGCCTCTTGAAGCATTGTTGAAATGTTTTTTCTTCAGGCATTGGTTCGGGTGATTAATGCTGCTGTTGGGTCTTCGCTGCTGTCCTGTGACTAAGCCGATCCCAAGTGCCTCCGGCAAAGACCAGTCCTTCATCTCCGAAGAGCGTCTGTTAACCTCTCTCGATGGATACCAAGTTGGGGTGTGTGTGGTCACTGTGGCTGTCAGGCACACCCAGGATTTCCTTTATATATATGTATATATATTTCCCATCAGGGTGGTCGCAGTCCAGCCCAGACTCTCCAGAACAGCCTTTAAGTTCAGTCTGAGCTCTGTCTGTGCTCGGCCACTGACGTGACGCACTTTGACGTTTCTGAGACTGCAGATTCCCCAGAGCAGAAGAGAAGGTTTTACAAATACCGTGACCTCGAAATTAAAAAAAATCTCTTCTGTTTCCTCTCTCCAGATTTTTACCACGTGCTGGCTGGAAGTCCAAGGAAGAAAAGGCAGCAAAGTCATGAAACTTGAGTTTGTCCTTGCAGATCCGCAGTGAGCAACGCATACTTACCACCAAGACGCGTGGCATGCTGTGGTCATTCCCGAGAGAACTGCACTGAGCTGTTAGGGAGGGTCTGAGGGTTTATCATGGTTTAAAAATGCTTACAATTTTTTTTTTTTTTTTTTGGTAGACTTTAAGCACAGCCATGAATCTCAGAGCAACATGTCCAAGACTCAAGTACGGGCAATATAGCCAGCCTGCCCGTGAGGCACTGAGGGAGATGAAGAAGGTTGGAGGTCTGGAAAATGGTGGAATGCCTTGGACTGGAGGTAAGAAGGTGTTTATAAGGGACTTTCATGGAGGAAAATATGAGAAAACTAGGTTTCATGAGGCAGATAAGATAATTTTAGTCTAAGTCGCCAAAGTCGTGTGTCTTATAGTTGGGTGGACAGAAATGCATCAGACTGACTTCACAGTTTTGCAGTGCCTTAGGCTTTTGAAATTGCTTTACAGAAAACTTGTACTTTTGTCATCTCTTTGACAATAATGTACCTGGTTGAGGATCATAGACATTTTGATTTTAAGTATGAAGAACTGGGACAGAATGAATAATTACAGAGAGGCAGGTGAGCTTCACAAAAGTTCCAGCCCAAGAGCTTCTCAGCAGCTGTTATTGCTGTTGTTCAGTTGCTCTGTTGTGTCCAACTCTTTGAAACCCCATGGACTGCAGCATTCCAGGCTTCCCTGTCCTCCTCTGTCTCCTGGAGCTCGCTCAAGTTCATGTCCATTGAGTTGGTGATGCCATCCAACCATCTCATCCTCTTCTGCCTTCTCCTTTTGCCTTCAGTCTTCCCCAGTATCAGGGTCTAAATTTTACTTTTTGAAAATAATTCTCCTCTCAGTATGGTAGTAACATAGATTCACTGTTGACGATTTTGAAAATGTCAAGTGCATCAAGAAATAAAATCACGTGTAATGCCACTACCTAAAAGTAGTCATTGTTTTGCTATAAATCTTTCTAGCCTTTTTTTCTGTATGTAAGCACACACACTGGGAAATATTTTATGAATTGGAAATCACATTGCACATCCTGTTTAATAAGCTGAGATAGTCACTTAAGATTGTGAACTTCTTCTGTGATCAAATATTTCCTGTAACATCATCTGTATGAGCTGTGTAGGATTTTGACAGACACTATAGCAGATTCCCTGGTAGCTCAACTGCTAAAGAATCTGCCTGCAATGTGGGAGACCCTGGTTTGATTCCTGGGTCAGGAAGACCCACTGGAGAAGGGATAGGCTACCCACTCCAGTATTCTTGGGCTTCCCTCGTGGCTCAGCTGTTAAAGAATCCACCTGCAAAGTGGAAGACCCAGGTTCAATCCCAGGTTGGGAAGATACCCCTGGAGAAGGGAAAGGCTACCCACTCCAGTATTCTGGCCTGGAGAATTCTATGGGGTTGCAAAGAGTCGGACACAACTGAGCAACTTTCACTTTCTTTCATATTGGATTTTGGTGGCTGTTTGGTTGTTTTCATGAATATGGTTTATAGATGGATATGCTGTTTGAAAGTTGACTTTGGGAAAAGGGAACTGTTATCTTTCCTTAAATCTTAGAATTCAAAATGCCGTGTTCTCCTTCCTTCAACATAACTTTAGCAGCTTATTTGATGGCAGTGTAGTTCACATGTAGTGGCATGCACACACGTGTTAGCATGTGTCAGCTGTGTGGTGTGGTGGCATTATGTGCATTCTCCCTGGTCACGACACAGGAGGGCCCACATCCTTCCAGAGTCGCCCTCGACTCTGCTGCACCTCCACATCTGACTTCTGTCAACACGCGCACCATCGGCCTGCCTCAGGGCCTCTCAGAATCTGAACCAGGCCCTCTTGACATCTCGGTTTCTTCCTTCAACATCATGTTTTTGAGAGGCTTCTGTGTTTCTTTCTGCAGGTGTTTGTAGTTCATTCCTTTCTGATTGCTGAGTAATATTCTATTATATGAATATGGAAACATTTGTTTGTCTGTTTTCCTGTTGATGGCTGCTTAGGTGGCTTCTAATTTTGGGCTTTAATACATTAAGCTGTTATAAGATGTCTCTATGCAGGCTTTTGTTTGTTTGCATGTTTTTGTTTTATTTTTTTTCAAACATTATTTTTTTCCCTGGGTGAGTGTCTCGAAACAGGGCTCTCGGTCCTGTGAAGGCCCATGTTTAACTTCAGGGGAAACTCCCAGCCGTTCTCCAAACCGATGGCTCCCTTTCCTCTATAGGCCCAGCAGCAGTGGATGAGAGAGTTGGCCGTCTAGGTGATGGCAATGCTGTGTTGTCATTCTTTTTAGCCTGAGCTATTTGGGGGGACACTCAGGCATCTCATGGTGCCTTTCCTGGTGACTAATTATGTTGAGTGCTTTTTTCTTGGGAATGTTGATCACTCATTTGTCTCCTTTGTGAAGTGTTTGATAGGCCTCCAGTCCTGTTTTTTGGTGACTTTTATTGGAGTGTGGTTGATTTACAATGTTGTGTTAGTTTCAGGTGTACAGCGAAGTGAATCGGTTGTGCATATACACGCATTCATTCTTTTTTAGGGGGCTTCTCAGGTGGCACTGGCGGTAAAGAACCTGCCTGCTGATGCAGGAGACTAAGAGACCTAGGTTTGGTCCCTGGGTCAGGAAGATGCCCTGGAGGTGGAAATGGCAACCCATTCCCATATTCCTGTCTGGAGAATCCCATGGACAGAAGGACCTGGTGGACTACAGTCCAGGGGGTCACAAAGAGTCAGACATGACCGCAGGCTTAGCATACTCCCTTTTTTAGATTATTTTCCCATAGAAGTTGTTTCAGAGTGTTGAGTCGAGTTCCTTGTGCTCTACAGTAGGTCCTTACTAGTTATCTATTTTATATATAGTAGTAATTGGGGTGTTTGTCTTTTCACTGGGCAGTCGTAGTCCTGAGCATTTTCGATAACGGTCCTCTGGGAGATTTATCTGGGAGCGCTCCCCCCAGCCCGTGCCCTGCTTGGCCATCTGTGTACTGTGTTTTGGTAGCAGAGGAAGCCTCAATTTTTTCCTGAAAGGTTTGGGTTGTGCTTTCTGTGTTCTGGGAGAGTTTTGCCGACAGAAGGGTGAAAACACGTTTTCCTGTAGATTTTGCTGGCTTTGCTTCTGCAATTATGCACATCCTCCGTGTGCATGCTAAGGGGGAGAGGAGGGGAGACCACGTGCTCCTCACAGAGGTATCTTACTGTCCCAGCTCCAGACATCAGAATGACTTTCCTTTCCTTCCTGGACTGAATTGCTTCGGCACCTTTGTTAGAAGTTAATTACTGCATCAGTGTGAATCTGTTCCTGGCTTCTGGCTTCTGTTCTGTAGATGTGCTTGTTTATCCCCATCTCAGTGCCATATTGACTCATTACTGTTGCTCTACGGTAAGTCCTGAAATTGGAGAATGTAATTCTTCAAGCTTGTTTTTTTTTTCCCCTCAAGTATGTTCTGGGTGTTCTAATTGTTTTTTGGCATGTCACATACATTTGAAAAAAGAACTTGTCAATTTCTGGAGAAAAAAGATTGTTGGGGTTGGTGGAGATTGTATCAAATTTGTAGATCAATTTGAGGAGAATTGGCATCTTAGAAATTTTGAGTGAGTCTTCTGTCCACAAACATGATGTATCTATTTATGTAATATTTTAATGTAACAACTAAGTAATTTGATTTAATAATTAAATTAATGTTTCTTATTTCTCTAAGATATATTTTATAGTTTCAGTGTGTAGTCTTACATCTGTTTTATTGACTAGATCCCTAATAATTTATGCTTTTGGTGTGAATTTTAATTACTGTTGTGTCAACTATATTTTAAATCATTCATTGCAAATATACAGAAATACCATTGACAGTTTTTATATTGACCTTGTGTCTTGTAACCTTACAGTTATTCTAGTAGGTTTTTTGTTTTGGAGATTTTTTTAGGATTTTCTACATGGACAGTCATGTTGCTTGTGAATAAAGACAGTTCTGTTATTGTGGTCACCTAATATTTACATGTTTTGTTTCCTTTCTTGCTTTATGCATTAAGATCTCCAGTACAATAGTGAACAGAAGAGGTGACAGAGGTCACTCTTGCCTTGCTCCCGATTTCATAGGGATGGAGTCCAAAGTTTCCATATAAGGTGTGATGTTAGCTGTGGTTTTTCTGTAGAGCTTTTTTATCAGATTGAGGGAAGTCTCTTCTATTCCTAGCATACTGAGAGTTGCTGTTTTTAAGTCATGAACAGGTGTTGAATTTTATCAAATCTGTTTTCTGCGTCTATTGGGATAGTCTTATGGCTTGTCTTTTGTGGTCTGTTGAATGTCACGCTTACCCAATATTCCTGGCCTAAATTTACTTGATATTAATATATTACTGTCAAGCTATGACACACTCTAGTTTTTATGTATTTCTTGGACCTGGTGATGCTGACCTGGCCTCCCGCTCCCAATTCAGACAGGCCTGTCCTCCCCACTGTGAACCTGGCCCTTCTGCTCGTCACTGTAGGCGTGTGGGTCATCACCGCAGTGCTTTGACTTGTCTGACGTCGGTGGCCTTGGGGCTTGGTGCAGAGCCCACGTCCCAGAGCTGGCATGGCCTCGGTGGTCAGACCCTTCATCCATCAGTGAACTCTTATCTTGGTTACTCACTGCCCCCAGCAAGTGCTTCAGACGCTGTCGGGGACTGGAGAGATGAAAAGCATGACTGGTGGGCAGCAGGGAGGGGTCTGGACGGACCCACGCTGACCTCACAGCTTTCTTAGTTTCACCTGCCCACCCCCTTCTCAGAAAGGCCCTGTGGCCTGTCTGGTGGTATCTGTGAAGGGTCCCCTTGTTTTCTGGGCAAAACAGCCATTACACTGTTGTTTTTCCACATCTGTGTTTGACCCGGTGACCCTCACTCCAGCAGAAGGTAATTTAGACAGATTAGGACCTTGGCTCCTTTCCAGGAGCCCACAGAAGCCTCGGAGCGGAGACAGTCCAGAAATATACCCGTGTCCACGTGACCAGTCTCCAGAACGCGCTATTTTTAAGATGCTTGAACTTGTTTTCTCAGAGGATAATTTCCACCCTTGGCTGGACGGGTGGTTTATCCGGGTTGCTGTCTCTCTCGCTGAGGATGAAGGAGCTGTCCCCAGTGTGGTAGGAATTTTGAGACAGGAAACGTGCTAAGTGTATGGGTTCTGAGCCAAATGTGGTCATTAGTTTGATCCAAATTTCACTTTACCGGAAGAGGAAGGATTTAAGGCCAGGTAAGCAATGTCTATCAGGCAAGTCCAAAGCAGACAGGCCCAGGCAAACATGTAATGTGTCAACTGCTCCCCAAGCTCTGTAGCTGATTCATCAGTTCCATAGAGTCGCTGATTGTCACCGGGGGCCACTCACTGTGCAGAGGCCGGGAGGTGCCGACACCCACACACCAGGAAGACCCGTGAGCAGCTCCTGCTCAGCAGAGGCCACACGAGCCCTCATCATGCAAGTCGGAGGGAGACGTCCCCGGGGGATGGAACATGAATGGGGTGCAGCCCAGGAAGGGCCATGTTGTCTTGGGTTTTGTGTTCTTTGCTCTGAAAACTAAGTCGTGGTTCCCGAAACGAACACCTCAGGGAGGTGGGGAAATGCACAGAGGACGGCATTCCCTCGGATTAAGGGCGACGGTCCTCACGTCCTCCTGGGAGCGACCAGGGCATCTAGGTTACCATTGCCCTGTCCCCAAAGTGACTGGAGCCCCGTCTCAGGCTTGGAGCCCAGCCCTAAGCTTGTGGAGGGAGGGGGACGGGGCAGGGTTCCACTCAAGAGGACCCGAGGCTCTAGGAAATGCACAGCTCAGACACCCCCCGGGACCCCTCTTCTGCCAGTGTGACCGGACGTCGGACTGGGCTCAGCCCAGTTGCGTAGTCCTCGATTTTTCTGTTTGAAATCTCCATTTCCTGTCCTGCTGTTACTAGTTTGGAAGAACCTGTCTAGAATGTTGGACATGTGTGAGCCCCTCACTCAGGGCCAGCAGGTAGGAGGTGGAGGGCCCACCTTGTCCTAAAGTGCCTCCTGGAAGGAGAGAAAGGCAGGCGGGAGGGCAGGACCCCGGGAATGGGGCTCCGGGGGAGCAGGAAAGCCCGCCCCGGGCCTGCCGCTTCGGGCTGGGCCGCCACCTCCCCGAGGGCCGGGTGATCTCGTGCATCTGGGGCCTGTCCCAGCCCTGCTGCCCATCCTACGCTGACACACTGAGGGCTTGCTCTGGGCTCCCCAGTCTGTCTCGTCTGGTGAGTTCTAGACACCCACCCCCCGAACCCCTGCTCCTGAAAGGATCCCTGCCACCAGCGGGGATGGTGGCCGG
>NW_011494871.1:1385511-1387675 GCF_000754665.1 Bison bison bison
GTAGCCCTGAGGACTGAGCAGGGACAGCCCACCCCAGTGCCTCTGGGGGCCTCACAGAAACCTCCATGTCAGAGCTTTTGAAGCTTGCTGAAGAGCACATGGCTGAGACCCTGGGCCAGGCCCTCCACCCTCAGCGCTCGGGCTCCAAGGACCTCAGAGAGGGGACAGTGCCAGGTACTGAGGGCTGGCAGGGCTGGAGCCCCCCAGACCCCCGGCCTTGTGAGGCTGAAAGCCAGGCCTGTCTGGCACCCGGCCTCCCTCACCACCTGGCCGCCTGGCCTCTGGGCTCTTTGTTCCCTGAGGCTGAGCCCACAGCTGCTGTGGCGGCATCAGGGCCCTGTGAGCTTGAAGAAACATCAGAGAGCCTACCAGCAGTCTAATCCTGGACTCGGCCTGCACCAGCCATTTAAGGAGAAGATGGACAGTCCAGGAACAAGCCATCGCTGGGACAGAGTCCCTGCTGCAGCCCCGCTCCCCGGAGGCACTTGCAGAACCCCCACCCCAGGGAGGGCTCCCCCTCCTGAGTCACCCGTGTTCCTTCTCTCACGTGATTCCAGCCCTTACATGCATGATGCTGCCACCCATGGCGAACCTGGTCTGCAGATGGAGTTTCCTGAAGGGTCTGTACCCACGTGGTCCTTCCTTTCATCTGCTCTCCTTGAATTTCCCGAATCATCTTGCCCAGTGCTTCCTTGGCTGAGCACTCCTCGTGCTGCTGGGTCCCTGACCTCTGTTCGCCAAGGTTACAAGCCCTGCTGCCAGGCCAGCAGAAGGAAGTGCCAGGCATCCTCGGCTGGCCGGCTGGGTCCCCGCACAGGAGCCAGGAAGGCACAGCGTCACCTTCCTACAGCCAAAGCCCACCTGCTTGACCTGGGGTGCCCACCTGCCTGATCTTAGACTCCCACCTGCTTGACCTTGCCCTGGGACTGTTGCAGTGGCCCAGTCTGGTGCAGTGTGGGCCATCAAAGGAAAAGCAGGCCAGAAAATCAAAGAGAAGTAAAAGGCATCGGGAAACTAAAGGAAGCGAGACCTCCCATGTGATAAGGGAGGAAATATCAAGCGAAACATGGTGTCCTGTGAAGCAGGAATGCTTGACCTGCTAATTGAAAGCTACAGATGAGGAACATTTGATATCTACACAGTTCACTTATCCAAATTACTGTTATTAGTGAAGAACAATGACAAGGAATTCTCCCGCATGCACACATTTGATTTTGGTGATTATTATTTACGCGTGATTTATTACCCCCAGTGCAAAGCACAGCTGGAAGGATCACAGAGATGACTCACCATTTCCTAAGGCCAGATTTTTGTTTTGTTTTGTTTTTCCCCAAATGATGGTTTTATCGACTCCCGGGATGAGAGTCTGCTCCTGGTGTGTCCCAAGCGCCAAATGTGCTGGAGGAAGTCAGGAACAGGGAATTATAACTTTGTTCCTAATGAGGGGTTCACCTTCCCTTTGTTCTGAAACACAGCGCTCTGAGCAGAGATCTTGAGAAGGACGCGGGTCTAGAACTCTCTTCAAGGTAGGAGGTGCAGACTACGAAGAGGACATAGCAACATCAGTTACGCTCAAGTTCCTGGAGATGATTTAATGACCGTGTTTCTGTCCTGGGGACGACGGCTCCTCCATGCCCCTGCAAACGCATAGGGCACATTCCTCAGCCTGCACACAAGGAATTTGCATAACTGTGATATTCCAGGAGCAGAGGGGCAGAGAGGGTCACATTCTTGTCCTGATGTGTAATTCTGTGCCAGGCAAACCTGGGCCCTCACTGGGGACCACCCCGCTGCTCGGCTGAGCTGGATGGCTGTGGACCATGTGCCTTGCAACACGTGGATTCCAGTAAAAATCGCTTTTCCAGAAAACACTGGAGAAGGGTGAGCCTAGCCTGTGGCAAATAAGAAACCAGAGCACCAGCAGTGACGTGTACTCGCCGAACTAAGACAAGACAGAGCAGAAGCTGGTCCCCCTAAGCATTGTGTTCTCTGATTTTCTAAGATTTTCTTTGACTGCGATCAGCCACCTCCTGGGTGTACTTGGGCCCTGGAAGGACATTCGCAAGATGGGTCGGTGGAGCCTTTGCTCCTGTATCTGGTGTAGAGGCCTGAGGCCAGGCAGTTGGAGGTTAAACAGAACTGCACCCCACCCCCACCCCCACCC
>NW_011494871.1:1388007-1428068 GCF_000754665.1 Bison bison bison
TGTCCCCTTCTCCTCCTGCCTTCAGTCTTTCCCAGCATCAGGGTCTTTTCCAGTGAGTTGGCTCTTTGCATCAGGTGGCCAAAAATATCGGAGCTTCTGCTTCAGCATCAGTCCTTCCAATGAATATTCAAAGTTGATTTCTCTTAAGATTGACTAGTTTGATCTCCTTGCAGTCCAAGGTACTCTCAAGAGTCTTCTCCAACACCACAATTCAAAAGAATCAATTCTTCTTTGCTCAGCCTTCTTTATGGTCCAACTCTCACATCATGTATGACTACTTTTACTATTCGGATCTTTGTTGGCAAAGTGCGTCTCTGTTTTTTAAAACACTGTCTATGTTTGTCATAGCTTTCCTTCCAAGGGGCAACCGCCTTTTAATTCCATGGCTGCAATCATCGTCTGCAGTGATTTGGGAGCCCACCAAAATAAAATCTGTCACTGCTTCCACTTTTTCCCCATCTATTTGCCATGAAGCAATGGGATTGGGTGGCCTTAACTATCAAAATCTCGTGATAGGAATGTGGTAAGAGGGTTTTTTCTCTACCACAGAGAACATCTTCTGTCTCCCTCTCTGTCTGTCTGCCTGTCCACACAGACCATATACAGATGGACACACAAGCATCCACACAGCCTGGGCTACAGCTCAGCAGAGGCCCGCTCCCTTTCCTTCCAGCCTCGGCCGAGCACTCATCTCCTCTGCTCACTCTAGGAGGGTCCTTATTTAACACAGTCTTACTTTATGGACAAGTAAGACTGAAAACCTGTCACAAATTGTGCTAGAGGTATAAAAATTCCACTTTCTCATGTCATATATACATGATATATAAATGTAAGCTTCATATATAATATGAGAAAATAAACTTTGTATAATTAAAAAGTTAGAGGCTCTGCGACTTGTCCTTTTCAGAATGGGCCCATCTGAATGTGCGCCGACCCTCCTGAGCTGTGTCCATGGGTGATGACTCTTGACAGCCAGGGAGTAGCTTTTAGCTATGAGTTCCTTTCAGATAAATGTAGTTTTTCTTCGATAAGAAAATGCCTTTTGAAAATAAAGGACTCAAGGGTGTTTTATAATTTTAAAATCTAAATTTAAATCTAAGTTTTAAAATCGAAATTTCTGTTCTCCAGAAGGGAAATACCTTCTGCAGACATATAAACAGAAAGTGGTAGGATAGGGGCGGGGACCGTCAGTGGCGCTGGCAGAGTCCACCCCCTTGGACAGAGCCCTGGATAGACGTGTGAAGGTCACGTCCCAGCCCGCCAGCTTCTCAGCAGTTACTAGTTCAGGGGACCTTAGGGCTTCCGCTGGTGGAAGAGGCCGCTGGGGGGCACAGTTCAGGCCTCCGGACACGTCCTGGAAGTGTCTGTAGCCACTGTTTCTCAGGGGCAGGGTCCTCCTGTGAGCTGAGGTCCGTAGTCAGGGGAAGCCCTGGGTGTGGCCCTGAGCTGGGCTGACCGGACACCCACGTGCAGCCTTCCTGGCTGACCTCCACCCTCCCCGTCATCCTTGTTGGGCTCACTCTGCCGCAGTGCAGAGCCCTCCACAGGTCAACCATTCCCAACCCAGTGTGCTCTTGGGGGGGCGGCCAGTCCAAGGGGAGGGTGTGTGCACAGCACCACTCCCCACCCAGCTCACACCCCTGAATTTTGGATGTGTTCAGGTTGCTGTTTACTTGTTCAGTCGTGTCTGACTCTGTGTAACCCTCTGTGTGACTGTAGCCAGCCAGGCTCCTCTGTCCCTGGAAATTCTGCAGGCAAGAACACTGGAGCAATTTGTTATTTCCTTTTCCAGGGGATCTTCCCGATCCAGGGATCAACCCTTGTCTCCTGCACTGGCAGGCAGGTTCTTTACCACTGAGCCATCTGGGAAGCTTGTGATGTGTGTGGTGAGTCTGTTTTAGCTGCAGTTGGATAAGCCCACTTTATAACTCTCTGAAAATAAGAAGTTTAGTCAAGTAAAGTTCTGACTACATTTTTTTCAGAGAAATCATGCTTGAAAAATCCTCAGCTTAACAAAACAAGTCCATTCTGTATAGTTTGGGGCAGACATATCTGAAATAAACAGTTCATTCAGGGCTGCATTTTAGTTAGCTCCTAACTAGAACCTTGGACTTTCTGACTTCCAAGTGAGCTCTCCTGGGGGGTAGTGGGTAGCAAGGGGAGCCACCCAAACCCAGACAGCTGGTCAGTTACCTGTGGGATTTCTTATTTGTGCTCAGAATGGTACAGTATTCAGCATAGAGGGCGAGATCTCGAAACTTTGTGATGGGACTTGGTGACCTTGAGTTGCTGGTGGGAAGGAGACTGTGGACTTGGAACACAGAGAGGATGGCTAGTGCTCTCTATTAGTATGCTGATGACGTGAGGCATGTGAACGAGTGTGTGTACATTCGCAAACTTGTGTGTGTGTGCATGTGCATGCATGCTCTGTTGTATGCAGTCATTTGGGATGTGAGAGTTGGACTGTGAAGAAAGCTGAGCACTGAAGAATTGATGCTTTTGAACTGTGGTGTTGGAGAAGACTCTTGAGAGTCCCTTGGACTGCAAGGAGATCCAACCAGTCCAACCTAAAGAAAATCAGTCCTGAATGTTCATTGGAAGGACTGATGCTGAAGCTGAAACTCCAATACTTTGGCCACCTGATGGGAAGAACCGACTCATTGTAAAAGACCCTGATGCTGGGAAAGATTGAAAGTGGGAGGAAAAGGGGACGACAGAGGATGAGATGGTTGGATGGTATCACTGACTCAATAGACATGAGTTTGAGTAAGCTCTGGGAGTTGGTGATGGACAGGGAGGCCTGGAGTGCTGCACTCCATGGGGTCACAAAGAGTCAGACACGACTGACAGAACTGAACTGAACAGGCAGGTTGTTTGCTAAGCATACATCTTGTGAGATAGTTATTAAGGTTTGGATAGGTGTCACCAAGACAGATCACAGTCTTCATAGAAATGACCGCAGCAGGCCAGGTCCACATCATGGGGGACCAGCTAATGAGCCTCACGTGTCCGTCTCTTCCCTGAGGATGCCGTGCTGGTACGGTGTGTCCCAGCTCTGTAGGTGAGACTGCCTTTGGTCAGGGCAGGGACACGAACACTTCACCCGAGTGAGCAGCACCTGGGGGGACGCCCAGGGCGCTGAGAAGCCCGACTCCTCCCCCTCGCCCCTCATACCTGCTTCTCCTTGGATGAGGCCCTTGTCTCTGCTGGGCGCTCAGCTGCTTCCTGAGCTTTGCAGCCACCGCGGTGGCCTGGACCCTGGGCAATGGTGGCTCATGGGATGCGGAGGAGGCTGTTTTCCAGATTCTGCCAGATGGTGCTCCTGCTCTGAGCTTGGCCTCCGGCCACGGGCGCCGCGTGGCTGGCGGTGCAACCTGCCTGCTGTTAAGGTGAGGGCGGAGCAGCGCCTGTCATTTGCACGTATGTGTGTGCTTCTGTGTGTACGTGTGTGCATACATGTATGTGTGCACACGTGTGCACATATGTGTGTGTGTGCTCAGTGCAGGAAGCAGGGCTGGATGAAGTGTGCTCTCCTTCTCACCTGAGATCTGTGGGGAATGTCCCTCCGGTCCTTGGGCGGTCAGCTCTCCCTCCCGGGGCCCGAATCCTATGAGCAGATGGGCGTGGCCACCCCAGGACCCAGCCTTGGCCGTTACGTGTCGAGCGCACTTGGACCTGCTCATCTCTGTAATGAAAAAAACATGTGGCTTCTCATGGGTAATAACTTCTGACTTCCTGGATGGCTCTTTTGTTTTGTTTACTTTAGCATAAAGTATTCCACCCTTTAAAAATATTACCCTCTCTTTTATCTGTTTTATAGTATTAAAATACACAAGCATGTTTATATTTTAAAATGGGAAATATCAAAAACATTTTTACAGCATCTTTCTTTTAATCTTTGTTTAAAGTGTGGGGTGGGTGGTGGAATAGCTTCTAGGTTATGTTCAATTTTTTCCATTTCTGGAAGAGCTTGATTGAGAATTCCAAACCTTTTGTACTGGACAGATGTTCAGGATAAAAATAAAAGGCCTATCACGTCCCTCGGATCCTAGTAGTTTGCGGTGTATGTTAATACAAGGTTAGAATCACTAGGGTTGAAATTTTTGCTACTGCTGCTGCTGCTAAGTCGCTTCAGTCATGTCCGACTCTGTGCGACCCCATAGATGGCAGCCCACCAGGCTCCCCATCCCTGGGATTCTCCAGGCAAGAACATTGGAGTGGGTTGCCATTTCCTTCTCCAATGCATGAAAGTGAAAAGTGAAAGTGAAGTCTCTCAATTGTGCCCAACTCTTAGCGACTCCATGGACTGCAGCCTACCAGGCTCCTCCGTCCATGGGATTTTCCAGGCAAGAGTACTGGAGTGGGTTGCCATTGCCTTCTCCAGAAATTTTTTTTTTTTTGCTAATGATATTTAAATTTTTTAACAGCATTCAACTCTTTGAAGGACTCTGTGTTGTAATACACGTTTCATTTTTGATTTCTGCTATTTGGAAAGTAACTTGTGATGCTATTACGGGACCTGGGGAGATTATGGGTGGTCACGGTGATGGCTGCCACAGGCTTGTAGGACCCTCTCTGGAGTGCTTGAGTGAGTGGGTGAAACCCCCATTTTCTGTGAAATAGTGAAGTGGCTACCTGTCCTGCAGTCTGGGGACAAGGACTAGGAGCGCCCTTTGCTGTTGTACCTCCAGGCTGATGTGAGCAGCGCTCACGGGAAATTTCTCAATGGTGACAGTATAAATGGACAAATTCTGAAAAAAGTTTTTAAAATTCTACCTTTAAATCAAGAGCTTGTTTCTTTTCATTTGCAGATAATGAATCAAGCAAATACAGTTTGCCCAGATATTGTGATGTTTCAGAATTTTTTTTTTTTTGGTGGGCAAGGTATTTACGATCATTGTTCTCTCTTCATGCTAAGTTTTATTTTCTCATTAAATCAGGTGAAAACCTGTGATACTGTGCTATTAAGCCAGAGTGACTAGGAGGAAATGATAGGATGTTATTAATTTATTAGAATTCCATGTATCGAGTCATTTAATCAGCTAGAATTACACAGATACTCCTAAAAAACAGTCAAGTCTGCTGTTAAAGTTGCCTCATTAATGTTTTTTTGCCAAGGATTTGTACATTCCTAAAAATACTGGAAGAAAACCCAGAAATTGAAATTGTCATGAACTGATGGCTCCCTTAGACTGAGCTCCCATCCAGGGCAGAGAACAAACCTTCAGTGTTTCTGCATCCCTGCCTCCTTCCAGAAGGAGAAGGGCTGACAGAGGACGAGATGGTTAGATAACATCACCGACTCAGGGGACATAAGTCTGAGCAAACGCTGGGAGATAGTGAAGGACAGGGAATCCTGGCATGCTGCAGTCCATGGGGTCACAAAGAGGCAGACATGACTGAGTGACTGAACAGCAACAACAACCTCCTTGCCTGCAGCCAGGGACACAGCACACACAACAGTGTTTTTGAAGAATATGTTTGAATTCTCCTTTTTTTCTTACTCCCTTCGCCTTCTCCTGTAAAGGGGAGCCACCCAGTGTCCTTGAGGTGCTGGAGGACAGGTGCCCTCGTGGTGTTGGAGGACGGGTATCCAGTGTCATGGCCTGGCACACCCCTTCCTCTGTGATGCGAGACTTCTCTTCCCCATGATCATCACTGTCCTGAGGAGGACTGAGAAGGACCCTGTGACGACCCTTCCAGGTGAGCCTGCTTCTGTGTCTGGACCTCCTGTCTCTGAATCTGGTATCCTCAGAGCCGAGAGGCTGCAGCGGGCCCAACCTGCTTGGACCAAAGCGAAGATATTGTTTGTGCTGATCAGTCGCCCCTCCCCAGACCCAGTGCCTGTTAGGCCGTGCTGTCCGTCCCTGTCAGCCGTCCCCAGAGCTAATTAGGGGTCGTGTTAAAGTCCAGAAACAGTTGGGTTTTTCTAGCTGCACTGTTCCAGCCCCCAGCCTCCCTGCCCACTCTCAGCACCTCTGTCCCCACCCGGGTGACTGGGGAAGGACAGGGAGGCCCAGGCCTCACCGTGGCTGTGTGGTTGTGGGGTGTTACTGATGTGCCAGGCAAGACAAGACCTGCTTCAGTCTGTCCTTCTTCCCCACAGGTCAGACCAACTGGGTGTTCAACTCCAGTCTGCTTGCACTTCAGTTGATTGGGGTGTTTTTCAGCCTGCAGAGTCCTAGGAGAATTCTCACTGAGATCGCCCAGGTCCTCTTACTTTGTGGTGGTGGTTGTTGTTTATTCACTCAGTCATGTCCAACTCTGTGACCCCATGGACTGTAGCCCACCAGGCTCCTCTGTTCATGGGATTTCCCAGGCAAGAATTCCGGAGTGGGTTGTCATTTCCTTCTCCATTTCCCTCCTGACTTAGGGATCCAACCTGTGTCTCCTGCATTGCAGGTGGATTCTTTACCACTGAACCACGAGGGAAGCCCCCTTACTTTCATTTTATTGGCATACAGTTGATTTACAATGTTGTGTTAATTTCAGGTGTATAGCAAAGTGATTCAGTGATATACATCACTGAGTCACTATATATATATATGTGTGTGTGTGTGTGTGTGTGTGTGTGTATATATATATATATGTGATTATATTTAGAATCCCTTGGGATTCAAAAAACAGATGATTGTAAACCAGCCAGTATGTGAGCTGACACATTCTCTTACTGATAGAATGTCAGAAATGTGGAATGTCTCAAAGCTAGTTTAAAAAGGGTCACCATGTAAGTGAGCTCACAAACAGATGCACAGCCTTGGGACTCTGAGGTCACAGCCACCCGGTGGTCACCATAGTTCAGGTTGTCAGCATACAAACATGCTCTGGGGTCCTCCCGGAGCACACACTTGGCTGGCAGTGACAGCCTGGTGGGTGAAGAGTCAGATGTGGCCGACCTTGGCCCCAGAAGGGCCTGTTCACGTGGGAGAGCAAGGGGAGGACAGTGCCAATGGATGCACAGGGTCCCTTGGTGCCCAAGGCATGTCTGGTGTGGACGCGGGGGCTCCCTGCTTTCTCAGACAGCTGCCCTTGTCGCCGCACTCCTGACCGAGGCACGTGCAGCCATCTTACCTGCTTTGACGTCAGGGCCTGTCTACCCTTCTCTGTCCTTTCCACTTGATACTGGTGTCCTGGAACAGTTGCTGTGAATGTACTACTGTTTCCCCAAATGGCTCTCTTCTTGCCCCGCTGCCCTGACTTATGGCGTCAGACCCACACTTCTAATTCCTGTGTCGCACAAGGCCTTCTCCATTTCTCTCTCTTTCTTTCTCCGAGACTCTCTCCACACACATCATACGTACGCCAGGAAGACTGGAATAAAAATGGGCAAAATAGTAAGAATAGTGGGCTTCCCAGGCAGTTCACTGGTAAAGACTCCACCTGCCAATGCAGGAGATGCAGGTTCCATCCCTGGGCTGGGAAGATCCCCTGGAGGAGGAAATGGCAACCCACTCCAGGATTCTTGCCTGGGAAATCCCATGGACAGAGGAGCCTGGCGGGCTACAGTCCGTGGGGTCACAAAGAGTCAGAGACAGCTGAGCAACTAAAACAGCAACAACAATTAAGAATAGTACATTGGATGCTGACATCATGGCAGTTTTTATTTTTCATATTTTAAAGAAATTCTATAAACAGCACAATCCTTTTTTTTTATTAGAAAATATTATCAAAATGGTACTAGAGAAGTAGAAATCCATAAATTATAAAATAAGATACATCTATATCTAGATACTGATACATATTTATGTATTCTATATAGGTAAAATGTATAATTTTTGTAAATACATTTTAGTCCCTCTTAGATAGGGAATTAATTGAAAGAAATAGTTTTACCCCAAAGGTCAGGGGTTCTAATTTAACACTGGATTTTACTGACATTAAGTGGTCATCAAAACCGTGACATAAGGGCAATAGGGGATGTGACTAGGAAAGTCCCGGCCCATTAAACTGTGGCACTCCATGATCATAACATCCATCCTAATTGTGGCGACGCTGGTACACACATTACAGAATTGATAAGATATGAGGCCTTCCAGTTTCACACAAACTTGGAGAACAAAAGAGGTGCTGCCTGATTTGTCTCAGGCTGTGCTGGAGGGGGTGCCCGGCCACAGTCTTAGTCGTTGCTTTTGTACGGATGTCACCTCTGCTCGGGGGGCTCTTGTCTTCAGTCCCCCATACCTTCATGGTGAATCCTCACTCTTCAAATCAGAGCTCACACACCCTTTCTCAGGCCCTGCCTTCTCCACGTTTCCTGGTAAAGCTGGGCTCAGCTCTTTGCACACTCTCAGAGTTTGCTCAGTGTGTAGGACACAGACCACGCGGTCTCAGGAGTGTCTCTTTAGTCCCTGTTTCCCTCCAAAACTGTGTCTGCGGCTCAGGCTTGGGACATCTCTCTGCCCTGGCGCCTTGCTCACTTTTGTAGAAGTGTAACAGTCAGGAGACTGAACTGAGTTCAGGAATCTTACACACCTGCTGTCAGCTGAGCTGCTCTGAGGTTCTCCAGTGCTACAGCAATGGTTAATATTCCGTGTCCTGGTCCCTTTCTGGTGGTGATCTGTCCCATGTGTGGGCACGGGAGCCCTCAGTAACTAACAGATGCCACCACTGTCTCTAAGCATTTGTGTTGTCAGGATACATCATATAATACTACATTAAGTCCTGAATTAATCACACTCCATTTTTTTCCCTTGATGAGAAATATCCTTGAATTCAGGTCAAGGATATATTTTAATATATGTATGTTGTAGGGAAAGTAAAGATTCAAGTGACTGCTTATAGTTTTGGATACTTTGATATATTTATGTTGGTAAAACCTAAGTTATTATAAGAGGTAATATTTCCTTCAGGAATTTTCTTAAAAGGTGAGCTTGACATTGAGTGCACTATCCTCAATAAGGCAGAACTCCACACATCGGAGAAAAAATTTTCCACAAAGTTGAATCAGTTCTAGATGTTTGCGTGTCCCCAGGCAATTGGATGGTTGGGACAAAAACACAACCACCTCCTGACCGTGTCTGTCCTCTTTTACGACTACAGAGTCTTGGGTGCTCCCTGTAAAACAGATTCCTTATTTTGTAAAGAAGCTAGGCCTACCGATTTTCTACCTGTCTCCTGCATGGCACCTGTGCCACTCGGGTACAGGCACAACAGGTGAGTCTCCCGTGGACCACAGGGGAGATGCCACCCCCACCTTCCATGGAGCCGGGTGTCGGCAGGGAGTGACCGCAGTGTCCTTACATCTCCTCTGGTTGTTTATCTCCACGGTCCACAAGGGAATGCCGGACGCACGTCTCTTGCAACGTTTTTTAAGGAGTGGAGGGCACGGGTCTCACCATCCGCCTGCTCCGTCAGCAGCGTCGCGGCAGGACCAGATGGCCAGGTTGGCATCGACAGCATCCTGCTCACCTGCACGAAGCACTTCCCATGCTTTCTTCTCGATCAGCAGCTTTGCCTTGAGAGTATCCTTACAGAGCTTAAGTGTTTTTGGTTTGTTCTAGAACTGTTGGGCCATATTTACACAGATGCAGCCAAGGTGTAGAACTCTTTGGAAATTTTGAACAAGCTGAGAGGACTTGGTGGAGGTTTGAGTTCCCAGACTAGCTCTTCAGGAGCAGGTGTGAGCAAGTGCGAAGAAAGGGCTGAGCCTGACCATGTCTTACGTACATGATGTTTTCTTTCTTCTTGCAGAAGAAAAAGATTCTTGGAAAAGAGAGCTGGTTCTTAGTTCCTACTGGAAAAAAATACCCTGCTGGGCCCTGGATGGGAGCCACTCTTTCCAGTGGAAACACTGACTTGCAGCACCACAGTCTATTGTAAAATCTACAGAAATGTGGGTAAAAATCTTGCATCTGGTTTGAGATTTATCTCTGCTACCAGGTCAGCCTGTCTGCATTTTTGACTCTGGATGGTTGGTCATCCAGGACTGGGAGCTGCCTCAAAGGATAAAAAAGAATTATTGGGAAAAACATCAAGAATGGATTTTCTTTTGCTGTCACAGTGTCTTATTAAAAAATAATTTTCTGAACAAGCTGGCAGAAATGAGGTAAATGTGAGTTGCTCTGAGGATGTTCAAGAAGCAGCTTTTGGAGACCACATTGCCTTGGCCATCTCACGATGAAAATCATGAAACAGGCTTTGATATAGCATGCATGCCTTAAATCTGGGGCTTCTCCAAGACACAACTTTGTAAAGCTCATGGCACTGCTGAGGCAGCACGTAAAGGCCCTGGTTCACCATCTCCCAGCATTGCTGTGTGCGCCTGAGCGAGGGAGCGACTTCAGAGCACGTGCTGGGCGAAGTTCTGCTCTCTGCCCAGAACCGCCGGTCTTCTCTGTGGAGAAACTGTTCAACAGTCATGTTTGTACCCTCGCTCGTACCCTGTTTGCCATCTCTGCAGGGTTTTATATCCTGCGTACAGGTGCTCACTTCCCTACCTGCTACTCTGTTCTAGTCCTGATCTTAAAAAATTTCAACAGTGATTTTACCATTTCATGGTGTGCACGTAAGTGGCTACATCTATTCTGTGGAATGAAGGTATCTGAATGTGGCATGCAAATTTGAGAAAATTCCTTTACCTTGGCAATGAAGGCTGGGATAAGTTGTGAACTGCACATATCTCTCTGATTTAAATAATAGTGGAGTATGCCTGTTAACACCTGCTCTGTTGTGCTGCTGACGAGAGTGATTGATTGATCTCTGGGTGAGGAAGATCCCCTGAAGGAGGATATGGCAACCTATTCCAGTATTCTTGCCTGGAGAATTCCATGAACAGAGGAGCCTGGTGGGCTACAGTCCATGGGGTTGCAAAAAGTTGGACACGAATGAAGTGACTTAGCATGCATGCAGGGGCCTCATATATTGCAGGGAATCATGCAGCCGTCATCCTTTTGTGTCTGAGCATAATGGTCAGGCTCATCCCTGTTGTGTCAGAACCTCATTCTGTTTTTGGCTGAAAATATCTCATGTGTGCATCACATCATGTTTATCCGTGTATCTGTTGATGGACATGCGTTATTTCCACGATGTGCTGCTATGAACATTTGTGGACAAATATCTGTTCTGTCCATGCTCTCAACCCTCTTGGGTGTCCACCTATGAGTAAAATGAATCCATCCTGTGCTAGTGCTGTGCCTGACTTCCTGAAGGACCCTGACACAATGGTCTCCATGTCGTGCTATACACAGTACGCTGTGCTATCTGCCACGTGTGAAGAATGTGAGCTGTTGTTGCTGCTTGTTGTCATCCCCAAAGCAGGTATTCTGATATTTTATACAAGTTCATTATGGGAAGTGAGCTGAGAGCTTGGGGAAATCTTTTTGCCAAAATTCTGTACATTTTGCTTCAGGTTTTGAAAAGTGAAAGTGAAAGTCGCTCAGCTGTATCTGATTCTTTGCAAACCCACGGACATAGTCCATGGAATTCTCCAGGCCAGAATATTGGAATGGGTAACCTTTCCCTTCTCCAGGGGATCTTCCCAATCCAGGGGTCGAACCCAGGTCTCCCACACTGCAGGCGGATTCTTGACCAGCTGAGCCACAAGGGAAGCCCAGGTTTTGAAAAGACCACAGCAATATTCTTAAAAACATCTTAACATGACTACTTGTTTTTGGAGTGTGGGAGCAGGCTATGAAAGAATACATGAATTGTCTTAGTTCTGAATCTTGATTAATTAGTGAGGTTGTATTGAGGAAACTACATCCATTCAGTTGCCTACAAAATCTGCAGACTTCCTTTATGCTCACAGAGTTGCATGTTTAAAGTATATGTTTAATTTCTTGTGATAATTTTTTCTTTAAAAAATTATGCATACTTGGAGAAGTAATGATCATTTTTAAAGTATTATCATTAAGAGAATACAGCCTTTGAAGTGAATTTTAAAGAGGTTTCACTGCTTAAGCAAAGATGTCTTTCTTCCAACTAACCTGAAACAATGCTTACTGCTTATCCTATATTATATCACGTGATGTTTGCTCACGATGACGTCTCCCAACTGTGTTTCTGAATGGTGAAGCTTTTCCAGCTATTCAACCAAATAGCACTCTTGGGGGAGACTTCTAAATCAATTTCTCATCTTATGAGGGCCCTAAAGCCAGCAGAACACACAGGCATGACTTTCTTTTGTGGACAATTCTGTATTTCCTTCGCTCTTTGTGTTTCTTTCAACTTCTGGTCATTTTCTATCTTTCTTTGAAAGTTATTAAAGTTGTGTGTGTGTGTGTGTGTGTATGGATATGAGAGTGTATGTGAATGAGTGTGTGTGGGAGCACACTAAACAAATGCTACATTGTTTCAGGGTTGTTTTTTTTTTTTTTTTGCTGCTGAAATTTTTGCTGTATCATTATCCAATTGATCTTAATTATCTCCTGCTAAATTAAGTTTCTTTCAAGGGAATTATCTCTAAGATAGTATTTCTTTCAACAAATCTTTGTATCTCTCTTAGGTTCTTTTATAAAGAAAAATATTTTCCATGCCAAAAGAGATTGGTAGAGAATGGCTTTCATTTTTTTCGCTAACTTGGGAATCATTTTGGCATAAATAAACAAAGATGAAAAATAATCAGCTAAAGATTCCAGTCATTAATTAATTCACATTTTAAGGCCAACTTTGCAGAATTCCTTCTTCTGTGTCAAATAACAACAGAGCCACCCCCACCTTAATAACAAGGTAGGGGAACTTCAGTGGCAGAACACAGCCCCATGCCCAGGGTCCCTTCTCCTTTCTCTGCCACCAACCAGCTGTGGGCTTTTGATAAAGCTCAAGCCTCAGTGTCTTATTCTGTTAAGTTAAGATGATTGACCAGAAGTCTCCACCATAGTCTTCAGCTCTGAAATACCACCAGTCTCTGGTTACAATAGACCTCTTGGAGATACTGGGTTTTAGCTAATCAGCCTCTTAATCAGCTCTAGGTCACTGCAAAGACACTGAATTCCTTGTTTAGAAAAATGTTTACTGTAGCACGCCAAGAGAGCATGGATGAATAAGGGAATGGCTTCAACTTCTAATAAGGATTTTCATTGTTGTAGGACATCTAAGTTTAACCTTAAATTAAGAAAATATTTTACAGAATGGAGTGTTTTGTTTTAAATGTCTAGTTTTTTTTTTTTTTTTCTGAAGCAGTTTCAAACCTGATTTTAGTAAATAGAGATGTGCAGTAGAAACAGAAATTTGTGAATAATATTTATGTGGAAAGAATAGACTAAAATGTAGGGAAAGACCCAGTTCAGTAATGTGGCATTGTTGATCTCTCACTGTTATGTGGATCCTCAGAGTGTAGTGTGTAGATGTTGGAAAAATGGTGACCATAGGGGACAGGCTGAGGCAGGTATATACAGATACACCCTGCCAAGGGTGTGTGCTTATCTTAAAGGAGCTTTTCTAGCTTGTGACATTTTAGTGATAGGAGTAAGTTGATAGAGTAGCAAAGAGCAGCAGTGCTGACCTGTCCTTGGAGTTTTCAGGAGGAAGGGAAATTGCTGAGACAGCGACTTCAGCAGGCGGGGGAGCCAGGTGAACGCAAGGTGACACGGTGACATCTCAGCCGGGCGTCTTCAGGGCATTTGAAGACTTGAAATTGACCAGGGTGCACATGCATCAGCAGAATTAAATGGCAGGAGAAATCGCTGCCTTAAGAGATCAGCATTTTCAAGTCCACAGTAAGGATGGGAAATATTTGCTAGCCGTCAAAACAGTTACCCCCAACGTTTACTTCCTATTTGTTGTTCAGTTGCTCAGTTGTGTTCGACTCTTTTCGACCCCATGGGCCGCAGCATGCCAGGCTCCCTGTCCTTTACTGTTTCCCAGAGCTTGCTCAAACTCATGTCCATTGAGTCAGTGATGCCATCCAACTATCTCATCCTCTGTCACCCTCTTCTCCTCTTGCCCTCAATCCTTCCCAGCATCAGGGTCTTTTCCAGTGAGTTGACTCTTTGCATCAGGTGGGCAAAATATTGGAGCTTCAGCTTCGGCATCAGTCCTTCCAATGAATGTTCAGGGTTGATTTTCTTTAGGGTTGAATGATTTGATCTCCTTGCAGTCCAGGGGACTCTCAACAGTCTTCTCCAGCACCACAGCTTGAATGCATCAATTCTTCAGTGTTCCATCTTCTTTACAGTCCAACTCCCTAATAACACATATGTTTAAAATGCAGATCATTGCTAGATTTTTAAATGACACAGCTCTCTGTCTCTGCCCTGGAATTGAAGGGCCCAGGTCTGGACCTCACCTGATCCTTGTGCATCAACCCCAGCAAGCTGGGGACCCTCGAGGCAGGACTGGGGGGTGACCTGGTGAGGGGGTGGGGACTGGCAGCTGGCGCCCCACATCCCGGCAGGTCTGAGTCGACATGGCAAGTCACTTGCAGATAGATGATTGAGTGTGATCATTTTTGATGAGTTAAAATGCTCAGCCTGTCTTTGGAGAAAGCTACTTCATAATTGATGAACAATATTGTATCTTTCCTCTGCCGCATTCTCCCCCCTCCTCCCACTTCAATCCGTTTCTGTGTGTGCGTGTGAGTTGCTTACTATTTAGGTCTCTGTCAGTCAGTTCAGTTCAGTTCAATTGCTCAGTAGTGTCCAAATCCTTACAACCACATGGATCGCAGCATGCCAGGCCTCCCTGTCCATCGCCAACTCCCAGAGTTTACTCAAACTCATGTCCATTGAGTCGGTGATGCCATCCAACCATCTTATCCTCTGTTATTGAGACAGTAATGCCAATCCAACCATCTTATCCTCTGTCATCCCCTTCTCCTCCTGCCTTCAATCTTTCCCAGTACCAGGGTCTTTTCTAAGGACTCAGCTCTTCGTGTCAGGTGGCCAAAATATTGGAGTTTCAGCATCAACATCTGTCTTTCCAATGAATATTCAGGACTGATTTCCTTTAGAATGGACTGGTTGGATCTCCTTGCAGCCCAAGGGACTCTCAAGAGTCTTCTCCAACACCACAGTTCAAAAGCATCAATTCTTCTGTGCTCAGCTTTCTTTATAGTCCAACTCTCACATCCATACATGACTACTGGAAAAACCATAGCTTTGACTAGATGGACCCTGTGCTGGGTCTTTAATAACAGGTTTCTATCCCTGATAACTCTGCTCTTGTCCTGTGTCTTATCCACGCGGGGCACTCTGTCTGCCCACATGATTACTGCTCCCTGGCCTTGCCTGGTGGTTTCTTCACTCTGAGATCCCTAGTGTTGCTGGAGGCCTTTTATTGTTGCTCAGGATCGGGAACACACAGGCTTCCACCTACACCTGCCTTCTCCCAGTGTACTCACTGATTTATCCATTATTTATCAAACGCTTACTGGGTCAGGTATTCGCCCTTACTTTCTCATTGTTTTGCTCTCTGGTTACCTATCCTATTTCACTATGTCTTTCCTGCTTCTTAGGTCCTGGTGGTAAGAACAATGCTGGATTCACCACCATCGTGGTAGCCTCCAGTTCACTGAACACTTTTCAGTACACCATAAAGTTTTTCTCTTCCTCTAACTTGAGTAATAATGCTAAACCTTTTTAAAAACTTAAACCTTTTAAAACTCATAATATTATTTATTCATTTATTTGGAAAAGACCCTGGTCCAGGGAAAGATTGAGGGGAGAAAGAGAAGGGGGAGGCGGAAGATGACATGGTTGGATGGCATCATCGACTCAATGGACATGAATTCGAGCAAAGAGATAGTGTAGGACAGGGAAGATAGTGAAGGACAGGGAAGCCTGGCATGCTGCAGTCCTTGGGGTCGAAAAGAGTCAGACACAATTGAGACTGAATAACAGCAGCTTATTTCAGTATAAAAATTTTAAATTATGCTGAAAAATATAGTAAATAATATTTTATTGTCATTGTTCAGTTGCTCAGTCGTGTCTGACTCTTTGTGATCCTGTGGACTGTAGCACACCAGGCTTCCCTGTCCTTCATTGTTTCCTGGAGTTTGTTTAAACTCATGTCCATTGAGTTGGTGATGCCATCCAAGCATCTCATCCTCTGTTGACCCCCTTCTCCTTTTGCTTTCAATCTTTCCCAGCATCAGGGTCTTTCCTAATGAGTTGGCTCTTCACATCAGGTGGCCAAAGTATTGGAGCTTCAGCCTCAGCACCAGTCCTTCCAATGAACATTCAGTGTTGATTTCCTTTAGGATTGACTGGTTTGATCTCCTTGCTGTCCAAGGACTCTTAAGAGTTTTCTCCAGCACCACATTTGGAAAGCATCAATTCTTTGGTGCTCAACCTTCTTTATGGTCCAACTCTCATGTCCATACATGACTACTGGAAAAACATAGCTTTGACTATACGGACTTTTTTAGGCGAAGTGATGCTTCTGCTTTTTAATACACTGTCTGGTTTATCATAGCTTTTCTTCTAAGGAGAAAGTATCTTTTGATTTCATGGCTGCAGTCACCATCTGCAGTGATTTTGGAGCCCAAGAAAATAAAGTCTGTCACTGTTTCCTCTTTTTTCTTCTATTTGCCATGAAGTGATGGGACTGGATGCTTTAGTTTTTTGAATGTTTAGTTTTAAACCAGCTTTTTCTTTCCCCTCTTTCACTTTCATCAAGAGGCTCTTTAGTTCCTCTTCACTTTCTGCTAAAAGAGTGGTGTTATCTGCATATCTGAGGTTCTTGATATTTCTTCTGGCGATCTTGATTCCAGCTTGTAATTTATCCAACCTTGTTTATGGTCCACCTCTCACGACTCCTGGAAAAACCATAGTCATGGTTTGACCATACAGACTTCTGTTGGCAAAGTGGTGTCTCTGCTTTTTAATATGCTGTCTAGGTTTGTCATAGCTTTCCTTCCAAGGAGCAAGTGTCTTTTTAATTTCATGGCTGCCATCACCATCCACAGTAATAATACTACACTTTAGTAAATAATACTAAGTAATAGTAATAGTCAAACACTGTATCTTGGTGGTACCTTCCACCAAACTTTGTCTTAAGTGTTTTACTACGTTTCCTATAGACTTTTATCCTGTATTATAATTCCTACAATATTATTTAGAGAAAATATTGTCAACCGAGTTGAGGACCCTGCACCCCTCCCTGATCCCACCTCTCCTTCTGTCTCCCCAGAGGAAGCAGAGTCTGAGTCTACTGTTTGTTGTTCTCTGGTGGGGTTTGAGGCTTCTACCCTCTGTGAATGTAGTTTTACACTTTAGTTTGGCATATTTGTAAATATATAAAAATGATGTGATGTTCTCTGTGTACTTTTGCAGCTTGACTCTCTTGGTGTTGGGATGTTGACGCAGTCCACGCTGGCTGGTGTTGCTGGTTCCCTCTGACTGTGAAGGGGCATCCCTTCTGTGAACAGACATGCACAGCACTGGTCAGTGCAGATGGGCATTTAGTATATTTGCCATTGCAAACGGTGTGGTAGTTGATATTCCTGTACGAGCTCTGTTTGCACGAGTGGAAGGGCTGGCTCGATAGGGTAGATGTGTCTTCAGTTCTCCTAGGGCTGTTTTATAAAAACCATATCTGATACTTTTTGTTTCTTAACTAGCAAATTAAGCCTATTTCCATGATTGTGTGTATGCTTTGTTGTGTCCAACTCTTTGCGACCCCATGGACTGTAGCCCGCCAGGCTCCTCTGTCCATGGAATTCTCCAGACAAGAAAGCTGCAGTGGGTTGCCATTTCATACTCTAAGGAGTCTTCCAACCAACCCAGGGTTTGAACTCGTGTCTCCTGTGGCTCCTGCACTGTCAGGTAGGTTCTTTACCACTAGCGCCACCTGGAAAGTCCCTTGGATTTTCTTAGACCCAGAAAAAAGATGCCAAAAATATCTTGATGTGTTTAGAGAACTAGGGATTAAATAATGGAAGAGCACTTTTATCAATAGTCTGTGTTTTTTTTGGTTTGTTTGAAAACTGAATGTGGCCGGGTGAACCCCTGGGATGTCTGTCAGGGCCTCCATGGGGAGGAGGTGTCCCAAGTGGTGCCGTCCGAGCCGGGGCTGCCTCTCAGCTACTTCTGGCAGGACCTCTCAGGACTCTCTGGGGTAGGTCCCTGTCACAAGCCTTCACTTGTGGGGCTTCCATGTCTGCTCAGGCTTTACTGACTTCAGAGCACCTTAATGAACAGTGTGGGCAAGGCCATGTTGGTGATGGTGAGCTGTGTGCTGGGCCTGGGGAGCCATGACCCTCGGTCCACAGGGAAGCCTGGCTGTCTCTCTCTTTCTCTGGGAAGGAGAACCTTAAGGGACGTGTCTGCAGGCTTCAGGGGCTCGATGGGCAGCTTGTGGGAATAGGCCTGGCTGGTGCCCCTTCAGGAGAGCAGAGCCCCATTTGTGCATCAGGAGTTGGCCCAGGCACCGGGAGCCCCTCCTGAGGAGAGGTCCACGCACCTCAGAGGGGCGGACAGCACTGATGTCCAAGCATCTTCAGCTGCTGGCATGACCTGTACCCAGACGCCCAAGTCTAACTCTGGCTGCACCACTCAGTCCTTACTATCTGGGAGATCGGCCGTCTCTCCCTCACCTGCTTCTGTGAGCGAGAAGCCAGTTCAAGTCAGGTGCCTGAAGCGGTTTCTGGGGCTCAGGGGTCGTCAGTGAGCATGGGCTCTGATGGCTGAGGCCCTTTCCGACTCTGCTGGTCAGTGATTGTGTGGGGATGGCGCACTTCCTTGGCCAGGGTTGGGTGGTCCTTGTGGAGCATTCGGGAGATGTCATGATGAAAATCTAAAACGTTTGAGCAACAGCACACTCTGAAAAGAGTAGGAGATGCAGACAGGTGCAGGACGTGTCTCCTGCCTTCAGGGCCCACCTTCTGGCTGGAAGATGTGGTGCGTGAAGTGGTAACTAGCTGCTGAACATGGTGTGTGACCCAGTGCCTCATGGGTGGCCTGTGAAATCGGGCAGTGTGGGAACCACTTCCAGGCAGACAAGGCTTTCTCGGGGGCAGGATGAGTCAGCTGATAGGCTCTGGCAAGTGATGGTTGATAGTAGACAACTTGATATCTCAGGGGTTAAACTCAAGGTGGGGCCCACGGGTGGGTTACCGCTCAGCTGGTCACGACCTCCAGGATCAGGACCCATTCGAGCAGGTCTCCTTTTAGCACTCAGGCTGCAGAAATGGCCCTGCAGAGGTGGGCAGAAGGACTGGACCAGTAGGTGATGATGCCTGAGGCCAGGGCTCGGAGCTGGACCTGCCCGCTTTCTCTGCTGGCTGGCAATAAGCCACATGGCCAAGCTTGCTGTGGGATGGGGGAGCCTGCTCTGTCTACGGCAAGCCTGGGTGAGCGTGGGAAAGAAGGAACTGTTGTGAGCAAGCAGTACAGGCCACATGATTGCTTTCAAGTGTGAACATCAGCCATTTGGCGTTTGATTCACTGCCAGGTGTCCTGGAGGAGAGGGTCCCAGAGGTCACCCTACACGTGACGGGGGTGGTGGCGGGTGTGGGTGATTCTCTCACGACCCCCAGGTTGAAATCGGGACCTCATCAGATTCACTGTGGTCCACACAGTGCTCACCTGGTCTACCTGGAGATGGGCTGAGATGCTAGGAGAACAGTCCCTGCCGCCTAGCAGCTCCTCAGCCGGGAAGGGCTATGATGGGGCCAGAACCGAGGTCTGCTTCCCTCTGCTTGGCTGCGGGAAGTAGACTGCTCCCAAACGTGGCTCTGGAAACCTGCAGTCTACTGAGCACCATGAATAACCCTGTGGTTCCCCAAGGCCAGGGTGCTGGCTGTGGTTGGCTTCGTGACAAGACCCCCAGGAGGGGTCAGGGGATCCTCAGGTGTGGTGCCCTCCCTGGAGGCTCTTTCAGCACCCTGGTCACAGACAGTATTATTCTCACAGCCATGCCTCTGAGATGAAAGATACTAGGAGGTCACATCCTGCCTTCAGTCTTCAGGCAGGTGACACCTCCAGACAGCAGCACCCAGGTGCCACGAACTTGAGTCAAGGTCAGGAGAATTCCCCTGCTCCCTGGCCTCACCTCCAACTGGTTCCATAGGGGCTAGGATGTATGAACACAGTGTAAACTGGTGTTCGTTATTCGCTCAACACTGTTAGTGCCTCCACACCTTCACAGCGTTATACTTGCCTCACATCCTTTACTCCTAGGAATGTCCCACGGGAGAGGGATCGTGGTTCCCTTAAGGAGGTTTGCAGAGGGTAAACATCTCAGTCAGTTCACCTCCAGAGGTAGGGCTCCTGACCACCACTTTTTCTTCCTTTTATTTAAATCAGTGGTTCTTAATTTTGGAGCAGGGCTAGATCTCTCTGAGAATCAGACATCAGCTTCAGACCCTCTGTCTTGAACAACATGTAAACACACAAGCACAATTTGCAGAAGATGTCAAGGGATTGATTCACTGATCTTTTAATGAACGGAATTAACTTATAAACCATGTATAGAGTTTTGGAAGAAAAGATGAGATCCTGTGAGAGTGAAGTTGCCTTGCTCTTTGAGACCAAATGTGTGGGCACTATAATTCACACACATGCACACGCCCATGTACATGCATGCATACATGTGCACATGGACACACACACACACACACAGCCCTGCTCTTGGACTGGCTGATGTTCATAGTGAGTGTAGAGAGGGTCTCCCTCACCTTGACCCCTCGAGATGCTCAGCCTGACTCCATCCCCTCTTTTTACTCAAGACGACGAACCCCAAGGCTAGGCTGATAGAGACTATTACGAGGACATCATACTTGAGAAGACTCCAGTTCTTCCCCATTGAAGCTGAGTCGTATGTGTCAAGAAAATCCCCTCTTAGGGCATTTTGGCCAAATTCAAATAGGTCAGAGTCCCAGAAAGATTAATTAACAGCAGGCACTGTTTCTTGGCTGAGGCAAGCATGGAACCCATTATTCCCTTAATAAGGCAGTTTCCTCGGTGAACCATGGGAGCTTGGACAGGCCCAGCGGAGAAACAAAAGGGCATTTTTAATTGAAGTGTCATGTGATCTTTCCTAATGTCTTCGCTACCCCCAAAATCATAACATCATCTAGAAAGGGACTGGCTTAAACCTTTATGTGTCATCTATAGAAAATGAATGTTGCTTGTCTTCGGTCTTGACAGTCTGGGTGAAACACATTTTATTTCCCCTTACTGGGTCATGTTTAACGTGGTGACCTACTGTTATAATCAGTGAACATGTTGGGATGATAAAAATGGATAATTCTCACACCTGGTGACAATTTGATAAAGACAAGTGAGACAAATCAAGCTCTGTCAGAGAATCCCATGCACCCTGGAAGGGGCCTTTGGGTGTTCATCTCACAGAGGGAAATGGAAGCACCACTGGAGAGTGGCCTGGGAGTGTCAGCAAGGTGGCCTGGTCCCCCGAGTCGGTCACTGATGATCAGGGAATCTTCCAGCGTCCACAGCCCTCCTGTCCTATGCCCGGCTTGTCCTGGGTCCTGGTGACACAGCCATAGGCGAGACGAACATGATGCTCTCCGTCCTTCGTGGAGTCACGTGGAGCTTGCCTTGCTGGACCAAAACGGGCCCACGAGATGCCACTGAACATGGACCAGTTTGGGTGAACACATTTTACTTCCTCAAGAAATAGCTCCTAGAGGAAACCACCTGTATTCCAGTGGCCGGAGAAGGACTTGAAATTCTCAGGGAGGAAGAGAAGAGGGAGGGAGGGTTTCTGGGCAGATGGGGCCACCTCGACAGAGGCCCTGAGACTGCAAACACACACCACAAGGTGTGAGTGTGGAAAGTGCAGTAGCACAGACCGGCTGCCTCACTGAGAAGGACACAGGCGAGGCTGGGAGCAGGGGAGGGGCCGTGGTATGGAACCCTGGCAAGGACATGCCAGGCCAGGCGTTACCGCTGAGTCCCTGAGCCTCCGGAAGCTGGGCTGCGATGTCTGTTGAGGGCAGTGGTCTGGATAGCAAGGAGGCCATCTGTGTATGGCCTCACGCTTAGTTCTGGGACTTTGTTCTGGGCTATAAGTTGGGAGTGTCAGCATTCGGGTGGAATTGAAGACATGAGACTGGGTGAAGTCCCAGGAGAGAAGGTCAGGGGTGAGCTCTGGGGCTCTGGAGTTCTCTGGGCTGGGGAGGTGACCTGGGGTGGGCAGAGGGGACAGGGAAGAGCCCGGAAGGGGATGGGCCTGCGTGAGTCCTGGGAGTCAAGTGAAGGACCAGGGGTGGCCGACATAGGGTGCACAGGAGCCTTCCTGGCCCTGGGTCCTTACACACGTTTGTGTCACTGTCACGCTGCTCCACGAGGTCTACTCTGCAGAGGGAATATGAGGCCCCGGAAGAAGACACTGACCTGATCAGTGACTCTCGGGTTCTGAGCTGGAATTGCCCCCAGGCCTTGGGGTTTCAGCGCTGCTGACCTTTAACTCTCTGTCCTGCCCCCTGACTGATGGTGGCCCCGTGGGTCCAGTGTGTGGCTGGAGGCTCTTGGGGAGTCTGCCAGGTGGCTGCAAGTGAGCTGAGGGAGAGACGGGGCCTGGGGTGCCCAATGGAAAGGGGGGCGGTGGACACGGACAGGACCTGCGCCCAAGCAGCTTGGTGGAGGGAGCTGGGAGTGGCCGTATGGCCCCAGGGTGATGAGAGGGTGTTTCCAATGGGAGAAATATGGTCTGTCTGCAGGCTGGCAGGATGGAGGGGACAGGCGGTGTCCTAGATGGAGGGGTCAGGCCCAACTTAAGGGCTGAATAACTGCGCTACAGCTTACTTTCTGTTTTCTCTGCTGGAGCCCTGACCATGGGGTCACCTGTGTGACCACCTCAGGGCCCATGGGCCAGTGGGGCTGCCCTCAGGGGTCGTGGGGGATGTCCCGGTGCCCCCAGGCCCACGGCTTCTTGGACAAAGTGGGCTGGCTCTGGGAGCCTCTGCCCACACCCTCCCCTGAAGACTCTCCTGCCCTGGGTGCCGAGGGGGTGCAGAGGGAGAACGTGGGACAGGAAATTGCTTTGAAGCCTCACATGCCTCCAGCATGGCTGCCCTGCAGGTCTGCATGCAGGGCGCTCAGGGTCTTCACTGAGAGGACACTGCCACCTGGGCTGGGCTAGGGGCTCTGGGAGAGGCAACCCCTCCATTCTGCCCAGGCTGGGGGTGTTTCTGAAGCTACAGAGTTGGGGGGCTGAAGCAACTCCCCTGCAAGCCTGGGGCTCCCCTACCAGCCAGCATGGACTTCAGGGCCTCTGTGTAAGGGTGGGGAGCAGTCCCCAGCCACAGGTTTGGGGGCAGAGCTTGTGCTTGTTTATAAAAAATACCTCCCATGTTTCTCGAAGCATCACACAGGCACTTGCTCACACCACCCACCCACCCCGGGGGCAGGCTCCTCTCTCTCTCTGTGTCTCTCTCTTTCTCACACACACACACACCCCCGCACACACACACCCACCCACCCAAACACACAGACACACATACACAGACACACACACGGACACACATAGACACATAGACACATGGACACACAGACACACATACATATAGACACACAGACACACACATATACACACAGACACACATACACATAAACACACAGACAGACACAGATACATATACACACAGACACACATATGCACACAGACACACATATACACACTCAGACACATGGACACACAGATATACACACAGACACATACTCATAGACACACACATATACACACAGATACACATACATAGACACACACACGGACACACATATACATATAGACACACATACACACACAGACATACATAAACACACAGACACACATACACACACAGACACACATACATACACACAGACACATACTCATAGACACACATACACACACAGACACATATATACACACACAGACATGTACACACACATGTATATACACACAAACACATATACACACATATACACACAGACATATACAGACACACATATATACACACACAGACACACATACACATAGACACACACAGACACACACGCACACCCCTCCCCCCATGACCAGAAGCACAGAGCCAGTGGTGCCCAGTGCCCAGCTGGGCCTGCCCTGCCCACGCTGTTTGCCTGAAATACTTGGCATGTGTCTCCAGCCTGGGATGGAAATGAACTCCTGGAGCAAGTGTGGGGGCTCCAGGACGCTCGCTGTTTCCTCTCGTCCGTAAAGCTGTTGAGCTAAATTACAGGGCTGGGCCAGCGGGAGCCCAGCTGTGACAGGCCCGGCTGTGAGAGGTGAGAAGTGTGGGCACCGACAGGTCATTAGCTGTGCGGCTGACCCAGCCTGAGGGCTGTGGCAGGGCCACGGGGAGGAGCGGGGCCCTGGGGGGGCGCGGGTCCAGCCGGGTTGGAGCCCGGGCTTGGCTGAGGCGGGGCTGATGCGCGGGGCTGACTCACAGCCTCCTGGTCTGGGTGCTTCATTACATCGGTTGGGACAAGTCTTATTTTTGCTGAAATCTTTCTTAAAATTGACGGGGTTTTTTGTGTCTCTGTTTTGGTTTTGTTTTCAACGTTTCCCCACGGTTTCCGGCTGTGCGGCCTCCCTGGCTGAGTTCAGCTCTGCTGTTGATTGTCATCACTGGGAGGCTGGTGACGGGAGCTGACAAATCTCTAAGCTGACGTTCAAGGTGCCCTCGATGAGCCCAGAGGTGGACCACCGCACGAGGGGCTGGAGGCACCCTGTGTCGGGTCTCGATTAACGACTCACGATGGCTCGGGTCAGGTTTGTGTGGATAACTGCCAGGCGATCTCTGGGGCTTATAAACACCACTCGTAAATAGTGGCTGGAGTGTGAGGTTGGGTAGATGTGATGTCAGTGATCTGTGAAGAACTGGACGGCCGGGAACCAAGCTGCTCTGAAATAAGACCTTCCTTCTGTGAGGGAGGCGGGCAGAGAAGAACCTGGGCTCCAGGAAGCAGCCACTCACCCTGGACAGTGGTGCCATCCGCCCGTGCCCACAGACAGCTGACAGCAGTTCCCCGAGCCTCCCTCTTGTCGTCTCCAAACAGACACAGATCCTACCTGCTGCTGCTCCGAGCTCTCAGGACTCATTGCATATCGGGAGAAGGGCGGCAGCGTGCTTCCTCTGTCCTGTCACATGGAAGTGGTGTCTTGATCTCAAAACGCCCGTAACCCTCCAGTTCAAGTTCAGCATCTTTGTGCAAATGGGCCTCTAGGGCCCTGGGGTGGGGAAAAACATGCCATTTCTCGAGGCCTTGGAATTCTGTGCAGATCAGCGTGGCCATCAGGACCCCCTTGTCCCTGTGGGGAGCGTCGGGGCTCGGCCATGGCAGAGATCAGGGAGGAGATGTCAGCGCAGAATGATGCATGAAAGATTTCAAGTCTTAATTTAAACTTGCTGCTGCTAAGTCACTTCAGTCATGTCCGACTCTGTGCGACCCCAGAGATGACAGCCCACCAGGCTTCCCCGTCCCTGGGATTCTCCAGGCAAGAACACTGGAGTGGGTTGCCATTTCCTTCTCCAATGCATGAAAGTGAAAAGTGAAAGTGAAGTCACTCAGTCGTGTCCAACTCTTAGCGACCCCATGGACTGCAGCCTACCAGGCTCCTCCGTCCATGGGATTTTCCAGGCAAGAGTACTGGAGTGGGGTGCCATTGCCTTCTCCAAATTTAAACTTATGTAGAAGCAAATGTGTTGATCACAGGGCTTTGTTTTTTCTTTGGAATCATCTTTTTTTGGCACCTTCTAAAATGTTAAATAGAGAACATTATGGGGGTGCTTCTGGAGACGAGGTAGGGGACCTTACTGACTGCCGTGACAATAATACCATTTCTCAAGATCCCTTGTGCCCGGATTCTGAGTAACACAGTTCACACACAGTATCTTATCTGCTCCTCATCACACGTCTTTATTGAGGACCTTAATCATCATTGTTTTATATTCAAGAAAAGCAACATTTTAAGGAGATGAACTTAATTGTCCAAAGTCACACACCTGACCATGTGACCACCATTTTATTTATTTATTTTAATATAGCTTTATTTTGTTTTGGCCATACTGTGAGGCACGTGGGATCTTAGTTCCCTGACAGAAGATTGAACCTGCACTCCCTGCGGTGGAAGAACAGGGTCTTAACCACTGGACACCAGGGAAGTCCTGTGACCAGTGTTTAACTGTGTCATGGAGCTGAAGGGAGCCCTCCCTTGGGGACGGCTGGGTCTTGCCTTGGGTACCAGTTTGGTGCTTCTGCTGGTGACGCTCTCATACTTTTGTCCTGCCTGGCTTATGTTCTCAGAATTAGAGATACTAAGGGAACATTTCATGCAAAGATGGGCACAATAAAGGACAGAAATGATATGGACCTAAAAGAAGCAGAAGATATTAAGAAGAGGTGGCAAGAATACGCAGAACTATACAAAAAAGATCTTAATGATCCAAATAACTGAGATGGTGTGATCACTCACCTAGAACCAGACATCCTGCAAAGTGAAGTCAAGTGGGCCTTAGGAAGCATCACTACAAACAAAACTAGTGGGGGTGATGGAATTCCAGTTGAGCTATTTCAAATCCTAAAAGATGATGCTGTGAAAGTGCTGCACTCAATGTGCCAACAAATTTGGAAAACAGCATTGGCCACAGGACTGGAAAAGATCGCTTTTCATTCCAATCCCAAAGAAAGGCAATGCTAAAGAATGTTCAAACTGTTGCACAATTGCACTCATCTCACACACTAGCAAAGTAATGCTCAAAATTTTCCAAGCTATGTTTCAACAGTACATGAACTGAGAACTTCCAGATGTTTATGCTGAAATTAGAAAAGGCAGAGGAACCAGAGATCAAATGACAACATCTGTTGGATCATTGAAAAAGCAAGAGAATTCCAGAAAAACATCTATTTCTGTATCAAAGCCTTTGACTGTGTGGATCACAACAAACTGTGGAAAATTCTTTAAGAGATGGGGATACCAAACCACCTGACCTGCCTCCCGAGAAATCTGTGTGCAGGTCAAGAAGTAACAGTTAGAACTGGACATGGAACAATGGACTGGTTCCAAATTGGAAAAGGATACGTCAAGGCTGTATATTGTCACCCTTCTTATTTCACTTATATGCAGAGTATATCATATGAAATGCCAGACTGGGTGCAGCACCAGCTGGAATCAAGATTGCCAGGAGAAATATAACCTCAGATATGCAGATGACACCACCCTTATGGCAGAAAGTGAAGAAGAACTAAAGAGCCTCTTGATGAAAGTGAAGGAAGAGAGTGAAAAGGCTGGCTTAAAACTAAACATTCAAAAAACTAAGATCATGGAATCCGGTCCCATCTCTTCATGGCAAATAGACAGGCAAACAATGGAAACAGTGACATACTTCATACTTTAATTTTCCTGGGCTCCAAAATCACTGCAGATGGTCACTGCAGCCATGAAATTAAAAGAAGCTTGCTCCTTGGAAGAAAAACTATGACCAACCTAGACAGCATATTAAAAAGCAGAGACATTACTTTGCCAATAAAGGTCGGTCTAGTCAAAGCTATGGTTTTTATAGTAGTCATGTATGGATGTGAGAATTGGACTATAAAGAAAGCTGAGCACTGAAGAATTGATGCTTTTGAATTGTGGTGTTGGAGAAAACTCTTCAGAGTCCCTTGGACTGCAAGGAGATCAAACCATTCAATCCTAAAAGAAATCAGTCCTGAATATTCATTGGAAGGACTGATGCTGAAGCTGAAACTCCAATATTTTGGCCACCTGATGCGAAGAGCTGAGTCCTTAGAAAAGATCCTGAAGCTGGGAAAGATTGAAGGCAGGAGGAAAAGGGGATGACAGAGGATGAGATGGTTGGATGGCATCACCAACTCAATGGACATGAGTTCGAGCAAGCTCTGGGAGTAGGTGATGCACAGGGAAGCCGGGTGTGCTGCAGTCCATGGGGTCACAAAGACTCGGACACGACTGAGTGACTGAACTGAACTGAATATGGCCCAGCAGTGACCTGCTCACCCAGAACCCGGGCTCCACGTCCAGATGCACTGGGTCAGCTGTGTGACCTCCACGGGTTAACTGATGTTGTGGAATGCACCTGCTTTTATCACCTGCATTTCCTGGATCGTGGATGTGAAATATTCCATAGGGAGCTGGGATGCAGAGTAAATGTGAGACTTGTAAGTCAGTCACGGGGCGCTGACATGGAGACACCCCAGACTTTTGTTGTTGTTTTTAATCACTAAGTCATGTCTGAATCTTTTTGACCCCATTGTTTGTGGCCTGCCAGGTTCCTCTGTCCATGGAATTCTCCAGGCAAGAATACTGGAGTGGGTTGCCATGCCCTCCTCCAGGGGATCTTCCCGACCCAGGGATTGAACTTGCACCTCCTGCTTGGCAGGCAAATTCTTTACTGCTGAGCCACTTGGGAAGCCCATCCCAGAATGGTATATTTAATGGGTATATTTAAACAGATTGAGGTGCCAGCACTTCCAAGGAATCACCAGGCGCCCAGATGGCATCCACAGGGCACATGCTTCTTGAGAACAGAAGCCATTTGTCACACTAACACTAGAGACCCTGAGTAGCTGTTCCTGCAGTTTACAATACTGATATGCATATGTGTGTATAAATATAAATCCATGTATTATCCATAGCAACACAAACCAAATGCATTTATTATATATGTTTTGGGTACATTGCTCGAACAGGTGGAATTCACATGTGAAGTGTCTAACGTGTAGGATTTATACTCCACCTGCTGTTTTTACGCCCTCTCCTCCCCAGCCAGTCGATGACTTGAGGACTAGCATCACTAGGCTCTTGTGGTTTTGTCATTAGAAACAAGGAGTCAGATCCTCGGGGGACTTGAGAGAGAACCTGGGCTCCTGGCTGGGGGTCGGGGGTGAGCACGGTGACACCCCCGCACCTCTCCTGTGGCACCCAGCCTGTCGGTCGGAGAAGGCTCAGGACCTGACCTCCCAGGAGCACAGGAAACAACCCTCATTTGTTCACTGAGAAACCAGGCGGTGGGGCTGGGCAGCCACAGGCCCCGGGGGAGCAGCCGGTGGGAGTGGTGAGGGATGTGTGTGGAGTTGGGGGTAGTGCTGAGGCCCTACCAGGAAAGGCTCAGGGCTCACACCTCCCAGCCTCAGGCGCTTTGGCAGGCCTCCTTCCCTGCCTTTTGTTCTGGAGGGCAGATTACATGGGCCGCAGGCACCAAACATTATTTAAAGGGAAATTAAAGGGAAATTGCACCAGCTGCCCTTTCTATGTCAGTGAGATGGAATCTGGGGGCCTCCCCTGTCCCCCTCCCCCGGGCTCTGGAGCAGACGGAGATAACAGCCCGCTGGGATTCCATGCACCGTGGAGGCGTCACCATTAAGTCCCAGGAATGTGCCCCCTTCTCCTCCTCTCCCCGCTGCTGGCCTTTGTTTTCTCAAATGAGCAGGATCCTGGGTGGGCAAGGGACCTCGGAGTGGGGGTGGGGGGGAATCTCCCATCAGCCCCGCCCTCCAAGCCCTGGGTTACTTCCTTCTTATCCATGGTGCCCAGCACTGAAAGCGTGTGAAAAGTAAAGCTTTTAGATGGGGGCTGAAAGAGAACACCAGCAAGGGCGTTTGGGAGCAGTGAAATACGGCCTTTCCCACTGCCTGTTTCACAAGCAGAATTCAGGGTTGTGCAGGCCATTAGAAGCAAAATGCAGACCGTGATCGCCCTTAACCACTGTTCATTCTGCATGTGCAAGTCCCCCTTGAAGGGGGGTTTCGGGAGAGACCGGAAGAGAAGAGGCACGAAGCTCTGGCCGGAGCCAGATTTGATTTTCCTCCTTTGAAGACTCAGGAAGAGTGGAGTCAGTGCGCTTTCCTGGGGTGGTGGGTGACGGCTCTCTGGGGCCTGACTTCCTCCATGGAACTGCTGGCCCCTCTGCGTCCACAGTCCCCTTCCAAGGAGGAGAAATGTTTCTGTTAGGCTTTTGGCTCAGAAGTTGAGAAGATGATCATGCCTACATGTGTGCTTTCACTTAACTTTCCATAAAAAAACAACCGGCTCTGCTTAAATTACAGTGAAATTACGTGTGCGCCTAAGGGGCTACAGGTTGGGAGTGGCAGCTGGTGGGGGGAGGAGAAGGGCCAATTTAACGTGTTGTAGACCCAGGAAAAGTATGCTGGTAATTTACGGTTCTCCTCCTCTGTTCCTCTAAGATCTCTAGTAGTCCTTGGCGACCTGACTTACCTTACCCTTTTTTAAAAATGTGAGACAATGGTATATGGGATCTGGATTTTTAATGAAACAAATTTCTTATTTTCTAGATAGTAAAAAGTAACAGTACATGACCCCAGTCTACACAGATGAGATCGTGACACGTTTATGCTCTGATAGGCCCGGATTTCATGATCCCAGTTGAGAATGCTGTGGATAATGTAGGACAACTGGGCTTGTCTCTAGTGTAATACAGTAAGTGCCTCACATGGGGTCTCATATACTATAATTTGCACTGGTACCGCCTTAGGCAAACATTTTGCAATAGAGTGTGTGTGCTCAGTCACTCAGTCATGTCCAACTCTTTGCAACCCCATGGACTGTAACCCTCCAGGCTCTTCTGTCCATGGGATTCTTCAGGCAAGAATACTGGAGTGGATAGACATTTCCTTCTCCAAGGGATCTTCCTGACTCAGGGATTGAACTCGCGTCTCCTGCATCTCCTGCATTGGCAGGCAGAGTCTTTACTGCTGAGCCACCTGGGAAGCTCTTTGCGATGGAGGGACTGACCATAACCCATCAAAGTCTTGTTTCTGTCCACGAATTAGGTTGAGATTATCGGGTTGATCAGGTGGATAAGACTCCAGAAATTCTCCTCCGAATCCATCTCTCTCGCCTCTCATCTACTTCTCATGTCCTACAGTTTTCCCAAGTGAAACTTATTTATTCTCACTATGTTTCTTTTAACCACAGCCTCACTTTTAGACCGTCGTCTTTGAACATATGGGCTTCCCTGGTGGCTCAGATGGTAAAGAATCTGCCTGCAGTGTAGGAGACCCAGGTTCGATCCCTGGGTCAGAAAGATCCCTTGGAGAAGGAAATGGCAAACCACTCCAGTATTCCTGCCTGGAGAACCCCATGGACAGAGGAACCTGGAGGGCTATAGTCCATGGGGTCAAAAGAGTCGGACACAACTGAGTAACAGCTAGATTCCCTTTCTCTCAGTAGGTTTAAAGCAATTTCCCCTCATTCTTGTAAAATCCAGATTGGACCTTAATATATGGTCTCACAGTAAGTGAGATTTTGAATGAATGGTGTTTCCAGGAGCATTTTTCCCCTTGGACTCAGAAATCACGGACAAAAAGGAGGAGTGGATACTCCAGCCATTTCTGGTGATTGAGGAAGAATAAAATAGTTGTCTGATCACTTGGTTTAGGACCAGTCAGCTTGCGCCCATTTCCACGGACCCCTGTGTCTGGTTTGAAGTCTTGGCTTCTTCTTGGCTGGCCTCCTTCTTTTTGATGGGCGAGTCTGGGCAACGACTCTGCTTCTGGATTCTCCATCGCCCTGTGGTCCTGCTCTTTGCCCCTTGCCCGGTGGTCATGGATAGGCCAGAGGTAATCTAACTTCTGTGCTTATGTCACTTAGATCAGTGAAACTTTAAAGGGTGATTTCTCCAAAAGATGTTGAAAGCTGCTTTAAGGCGAGTGGCCTCATTACAAGTACTAAGCTGCTGCTTCTCATCAAATCTCTTCAAGGAGCATTTGTAACCCTTCAAAACATATTCAGATTGTCACACTGAACTGGAAGATCACCTGTTAGAAAAACAGCCCATCACAATGCCCGTCTCTTTTATAAAGTCAAACCTTGTATCCAGATTGTGACTCGGTGAGAAATGATCATTCTTTGTGTCGCAGTCTGTGACTTAAACCTTTGCATTTGTCCTTTATGAACTCCGGGCAGGAAGGGCATGAGAACTCCTTAAACTCCATTGAGAGTAGCTTAACACTTCCATAGTTTTCTTAGTTGGGGGATAGGCTAGTTTCTTCTTGGTTGATTTCTGCAAAATAATGGAAATATTTGCAAAATACATTGTAATGAAGAAGAAAAGCTTTGCTTTGTCATAAATATTGAATTTATAGAAAATGAGTTTAGGTAGAGCTAACATAAGATAAAATAATAAGAAAACGGGGGCAAATGTTTATCTGAACTCTAAGGGAAAAGACTTTCTAAAGTATCAATAATAAGCAATGGGAGGAATCACAAAGGGAAAGACTGGCAAATTTGCTTGTATGAGACTTTAAAAATCTTTATATATCTTGATGCATTAAAAGCTCCACTGACAAAGTTTTTAAAAAACTATCTACAATAAGTCTAATGATGAAAAATTACTCTTCTTAATATATAAAGAACTCATGCAAATCAATAATTGGAACCTATAGTCAATCAGACTACATATTGATATATAAACAAGAAAAGAGGAAATTAAAATGTCTGATAAAAAATAATAACCATGTTGGTAATCAAAATAGTGCAGAAATTTGAAAATGAAACTAGTATCAAAGAATGAAAAGAAATATCAATTACTGGTAGGTAGGCATTTGTATGTATCGCTGGTAGAGCTGTGACTGATACGGCTGTTTTGAAAGGTTAGCCTCACGCAACAGGAACTTTCTAACTGGTTCTACTTTATTTCATTGTGGTCTTTTCATGCTTGCAGAAAATTAGAAAGAAGCAAGTATATTATTATGGGTAATAAGATATATCATGATACAGTCATTAGATGATGCTCATGGGCAACTAAAAATAAACTATTTGTTTTTGGCTGCACTGAGTCTTCATTGCTGTTCACAGGCTTGTCTGTAGTTGTGGTGAGCAGGGGCTACTCTTTGTCGTGGTGGGCGGGCTTCTCCTTGCAGTGACTTCTTGTTGCGGAGCAGGGGCTCCAGGCACACGGGCTCAGTAGTCGTGGTGCTCAGGCTTAGTTGTTCTGCAGCATGTGGGATCTTCCCAGACCAGGGATTGAAACCGCACCCCCTGCATTGGGAGGTGGTTTCCTATTCACTGCACCCCCAGGGAAGTCCTCATGGACAACTTTAACATTAAAGGAAAACACTGGGGTTAATTGTAAGAAAGAAGAATACAAAATGATACATTCATTAGGCCCAAATTGAAAAATTCTGTCCAGGTTCAAAAATTGTGTAAAGGTACATCAAAACATGGGAGGATTGTTTCTAGATCTTATTCTTTGTATTTTTTTGTATCTCCACTCTTGTAAGTATTTAAAGTACTATTTATAGTAGCTAGACAGAGATCCAGTTTTCTTGCCTGGAGAATCCCAGGGACGGTGGAGCCTGATGGGCTGCCATCTATAGGGTCACACAGAGTTGGACACGACTGAAGTGACTTAGCAGCAGCAGCAGCAGGGAGAATATAGGAGAAGGCAATGGCAACCCACTCCAGTACTCTTGCCTGGAGAATCCCAGGGACAGAGGAGCCTGGTGGGCTGCTGTCTATGGGGTTGCACAGAGTCGGACACAACTGAAGTGACTTAGCAGCAAACAGAGATCCCAAGTTACTTTTTTACCTGTCAGTTCAAACCTTTATAGTTGAGCTTCAATTATCCCATTTTCACCACAGAAATTATTATATATATAAAATATGTATATAAAATTACTCTATATTAATAGTACATATCACATATTTATAATAGTATATATATGTTATAACTTGTGAACATGTTAGTATATTAGTGTTACTATATTAATACTGATTTGCATATTATATTAGTAATTATGTATCATAGGTTGATACCATGTCATACAAACATATACATCTAGGTATGTATTTTAGTTTATGTAAAATAAATGAGTTCTGCCTACAACACAGACTGATTCTGGTTGACCTTGAACCTGAGTTGTCTCTGTGGGTCCCACTTTCTCCCCTTATAGTAACAGGCCACAAGCACAGTTTCCTTACCCTGGTGTTCAGGCCCCGAGGTTTCTGAAACCACTTAGGGGTCCCTGTATTTTAAGTAGCCAATCACATCTCTAGTGCAGGGGGGTCTTTTGGAGCATATCCTGGCGTCCTCTGTGACATGGTACCACTTTTATAAGGTGTTAACATTGCTGTGTGAACAGACATTGTCACCTGTAACTTCAGGGCTCAGATTAGCTAAACATGTTGCCTTTGTTAAAAAAAGAAAAAAAGAGTTGATCTCCCAGAAAGGACAAACACATGGGAGAATCAAAGGGTCCTTTCAGATGTGTAAACCTAATATCAGAGAATTTAGAGTCTCACCCAGCTCACAGGTGTCCTCGCTTTGATCACTAATTAAAATGTGACTTCTATCCGCAGTGTCACTGTCAAAGGACTTGACAAAACAAAGTGCGTCAGGTACCTGACAATTTCTGATAATGCCCTGAAAGACAGGTGTTCATTCCTGCAGAAGCTTTGAAGCTAAAAATAAAATAAGACAAAATTTAAATTAAAGGATGTTCCCAAGCACATAGTAATCACCCTAAGACACACACTTGAGGGTCTCTTTTGCTCCCAGATGATGGTGGAGGTGGTGGGGAGGGGATGGAAAGGAATGCAGAAAATGGGGTAAAGTAAAGCCTTGTAAGTCATTCGAGATCAATCGTCAGAGACTGTGTCTCAACGCTGTCATTATCAGATTAATATTTGAGTTCCAATTTAAGCTGGAATTATTTGGATAACAGAAATCAAAAGGAACGTTTTTGCAAACGATTTTGCCTCAGAGCAAGAGAAAGGTATCAGGGATAGGATTTTTGTGATTTTTTACCACACCTCCCAAATTCCTGGGAGCTTCAAGAATCACAGACCTCCTCACCTTCACAGCTCTGCTTTATCTTCAGCTGAGGCTGGAAAAAACCAAATTCCTCCCGATTTCACATGAGTTTTCAGTGGACTATAAGCTTTTTGGCAGAATAATCTGCAGTGTATTTCTAATCATTGTGAAAGCCTGACTTATTTGACAGGTCATTCCTCATTGAAAATGAAGAGCTGCCTCCCTGGGGATAAAAGCAAACTTTTAACTGATTGCTTCTTTTTATTTCAGCATTTACCAGAGCCAGGGATCTCTACTGCAAGCTGGTTAATAAAGGGTCTGAACTTCTGATAGCCAACAAAGTAGAATAATTGGCAGCAAGTAGCAAATGAAAATGTTCAGTGAACCTCTGGTTCCATAGGTATTGCTGCAAGTGACATTATTCCATCCTTTTTTATGGCTAAGTCATATTCCACTATATATATGTGTGTGTGTGTGTGTGTGTGTGTGTGTGTGTGTGTATATATATATATGTATATATTTCAGGGAAGCCCAGAATGCCTTGGAGAGTTTCAGGCAACAGAGCTTTGACTTATGTATGGTTGCAGCTCTATTCTTTGCTAAGTTCTATGCTCTCCTGTTGATCTTTCTTAATAAAGTCAACCATAAGTTCAGTTCAGTCGCTCAGTCATGTCCGACTCTTTGCAACCCCATGAATCGCAGCATGCCAGGCCTTCCTGTCCATCACCAACTCCCAGAGTTCACTCAAACTCACATCCATCAAGTCAGTGATGCCATCCAGCCATCTCATCCTTGTCGTCCCCTTCTCCTCCTGCCCCCAATCCCTCCCAGCATCAGGGTCTTTTCCAATGAATCAACTCTTCACATGAGGTGGCCAAAGTATGGAGTTTCAGCTTTAGCATCATTCCTTCCAAAGAACACCCAGGACTGATCTCCTTTAGAATGGACTGGTTGGATCTCCTTGCAGTCCAAGGGACTCTCAAGAGTCTTCTCCAACACCACAGTTCAAAACCATCAATTCTATGGCACTCAGCTTTCTTCACAGTCCAACTCTCACATCCATACATGACCACTGGAAAAACCATAGCCTTGACTAGATGGACCTTTGTTGGCAAAGTAATGTCTCTGCTTTTGAATATGCTATCTAGATTGGTCATAACTTTCCTTCCAAGGAGTAAGCGTCTTTTGATTTCATGGCTGCAATCAATCACCATCTGCAGTGATTTGGAAGCCCCCAAAAATAAAGTGTGACACTGTTTCCACTGTTTCCCCATCTATTCCCCATGAAGTGATGGGACCAGATGCCATGATCTTTGTTTTCTGAATGTTGAGCTTTAAGCCAACTTTTTCACTCTCCTCTTTCACTTTCTTCAAGAGGCTTTTTAGTTCCTCTTCACTTTCTGCCATAAGGATGGTGTCATCTGCATATCTGAGGTTATTGATATTTCTCCTTGTGCAATCTTGATTCCAGCTTGTGCTTCCTCCAGCCCAGCGTTTCTCATGATGTACTCTGCATAGAAGTTAAATAAGCAGGGTGACAATATACAGCCTTGACGTAGTCCTTTTCCTATTTGGAACTAGTCTGTTGTTCCATGTCCAGTTCTAACTGTTGCTTCCTGACCTGCATGTAGGTTTCTCAAGAGGCAGGTCAGGTGAATATCAATAATCAATTGTGGTGATACTATTGTTTGTTGTTGTTGTTTAGTTGCTAAACTGTGTCCGACTCTTCTGCGATACCATGGACTGTAGCCTGCCAGTCTCCTCTGTCCATGAGACTTTCCAGGAAGAATACTGGAGTGGGTTGCCATTTCCTTCTCCAAGGGATCTTCCTGATCCAGGGATCGAACCGGGGTCTCTTGCAAGGACAGGTGGAATCTTTACCATCTGAGCCACTTGGGAAGCCCAGTACTGTAAAGGTGGTGAGGAGAGAGTCACTGGTGAAATGTGGGAACTGAGTTCACCGGTGGGTCCAGCTTATGGGAAATTCAGTCCAACGTTGTTGGTTTCAGGATTCCAGTTTCTGGCAGCAGCTGTGTTGGAAAATTTAGGATCATGAAGTCTTGATGAAGCATCTGGAATTGTGGAGATCAACCTTACAGGATGGACCTTCTCATCACACAGGGGAAGGAATCTGGGTTCTGTGCAGCAGGAGACCCACAAGGCCACGTGACCGGATGATTCTGCGGTCAGTGTGATTTGTTCAGTGTTTTCTCTTTGCTTCTTTTCCTTTTGTCTTCTCTACTTTCCTGTTTTGTTTCTTGTAGGAAAGGCAACTCAGCGTGCTGGGCTCTTCCACCTGGCAGCTTCTGTCTCTCTGCCTGAGGTGTTCCTTGTGGCAGGATGCACTGCTGTTCCCACTAACACCAGCAGCTCGAGATTTGAATGGCTGGAGAGGCGGCGATGGGATGGTTAGATAGCATCACCAACTCAGTGGACATGCGTTTGAGCAAACTCCGGGAGATGGTGAAGGACAGGGAAGCCTGGCATGCTGCAGTCCATAGGGTAGCGAAGAGTTGGACGTGACTGAGCAACTGAACAACAACCAGCTTGAATGCCTCTGGACTGATCATCAGAAAATGGTCTCCTGAAATCTATTTCAGTTTGGGGATGAAAATATACAACAATACACTTATTTTATGGAGGCTTCCCAAATTCAAATTAGATTTTTTTTATAAGTTTGGATTTAGTTTTTTAAAAAAGAAAGCCTTCAATTGTGATCACGGTAAATACAGCAAACCCATAGCAATGGCTGATCGAACTCTTTATGTTATATCTGATTTGTTTTGGGGAGGCGCTCTTGAAGAAAAGAGATGGGAAGGGTTGAAGCGTGTTAGCTCTTCAAGAAATCATTTTATATCATGGGCATTTTGTTTAAAACCACAGGGATTTTTTAAAGGACAAAACATAGCTTTTTACTTGATTATCTGTCTCCATGTCATGTTATAAATTAGAAATATTAGGTTGGCCAAAAAGCTTGTTCCCGTTATCCTATAAGATGTTATGGAAAACCCAAACAAACTTTTTGGCCAACACAATAAATGCCCTTGTTACTCATTCAATAAATATTTATGAAACACTATGTGTTCAAGGTTCTCTGGGAAGTGCTGACACGACAGGACAGAGTCCCCACTCAAGTAGAAGGCTGCCAGGCCGCAATGGTCAGCCAGCCTCTATTTTCAGGGCCAGGCTCCAGAGTCGCTCAGAGCAGAGGAGTCATCACTAAACCCATGTTCAGGGCTGCTGGGCACTGGGCAGGGCCAGGACACGGCCCTAGAGGCTTGTTAACAGGGAACCCTGCCTCGTCTGGGGGTCGAGAAAGAATCGTTTGAGCTGATTTTGGAAGCGAGAGTCATAGTCAGAGGGAGGGAGTTCCAGACAGAGGGAAGGCTTGTGCCAGGCTGTGGGGGAGTGGGAGGGGACCCAGGAAACATGAGACTGGTCTGCCAGGCCAAGCGAGGGGGGAGTTGCTGGGTGACCTTGGGGCCAGTGCAAAGCCCCCAGGAGCACCTGCAGCCTCAACGTCAGCTAGTTCAGCGAGCACCTCCGAGGCAGACACTCCCCCAGGCCCAAATGCAAGTCCAAACCTGTGAATGCCGGGGACCTGGAGTCAGACCCCCATGCTGTAAGGTCTCCGCCTACCTACCCAAGTCACATCTGTGCTAAGCCAACGTGCCAGCTCTGGCTCAGGCTCCCAGGGTTTTCAGGCTCTTTAAGATGGTCTACATTTCAGTCATTCTCTGACCCCGCCTCAGTTCTTTCAGCACCAGGCGTTTTTAAATTGCTTAGGCTTTTGCATTCGGGATGGGAGAGAGTCCAGGAAATAGGCCCATCTCCTTTCAGGAAGTAGAAAAAATAATAGACCAACCTGGACATTGGTGTGTGACAGCAGACTTGTGAAAAGACTGAAAACATAGCTCAGAGTGGCAGACTTGTTTTGGGGACGCTTTTGCATAGTTGAGCAATAGGTCCCGCAGCGGAGCTGAGTTTAGTAACCATCTGCATTGGGCCAGTTTTTTGAAATGAAAGTTTGAGTTTATTTACAGAGACGATAACAATTTGGGGAAAAATCAGTGTGACAAGATTGTTCAGATGGAAACAGCCCAGCAGACCTCAGCATCTCGGGCAGATAGCATCTTGCTTTACCGGCCTCCCGTCCTGAGAAGAACAAATAAACAGCGCACATTCTCTGGGTCTTTGGGATTACATGCCGGGTATAATTAATATGTCTGTTGGATTTCCTGTGTGGGTGGCACCGTATTAGAGTTCAGAAAATGTTTCTTCCCACACTTTCAGTATCATCAGTCTTTGGATCCAAGGCTCTTGCACGCATCAGCCTTTGGTCCACGGTCTTGTTTTTTCAGTTTTAGGAAAACTGTTTGAAGCCTTGCTGAGCACATTTGGGATGAAATGGTCCACAGGTGTCTTCCTCGATTTTTCTAATCCACACATACCAGTGAGATTTGTAGTGTTTCGATGTTTATGACACGTCATGCTCTAGTCCTCCAAACTGGAGCTCTCTGGAGCAGACGACAGATGCTCACATTCTCATTTCTTTGTTTTTATTAGAGTTCACTTACAATATTGTGTTAGTTTCAGGTGTACACCATGGTCATTCAGTTATGAACATATATACATGAATATATATGAATGAGTTATGAATATACATATCCCTTTTCAGATTATTTTCTCTTATAGTTCATTACAAAATATTGAGTATAGTTCCTTACATTGTCTTTTAAACTTTGTACTTTCATGGAAATTTCTTTGATTCAAACCAAAGTACCCTTCAACCTCAGCTGAGGTCTGGTAGCACATTTTTCTGCTTGCCTTTCTTTGTAAAGGTTGGTTAGAAGTCATCAATTCTCGGGCTACAGCACAATGTGGTTATCACAAATGGGAAAAAATGTGATTACAAACTATTAAATGGGGCAAGATCAGATCAGATCAGATCAGATCAGTCGCTCAGTCCTGTCTGACTCTTTGCAACCCCATGAATTGCAGCACGCCAGGCCTCCCTGTCCATCACCAACTCCCGGATTTCACTCAGACTCACGTCCATCGAGTCAGTGATGCCATCCAACCATCTCATCCTCTGTCGTCCCCTTCTCCTCCTGCCCTCAATCCCTCCCAGCATCAGTCTTTTCCAATGAGTCAGCTTTTCCCATGAGGTGGCCAAAGTACTGGAGTTTCAGCTTTAGCATCATTCCCTCCAAAGAAATCCCAGGGCTGATCTCCTTTAGAATGGACTGGTTGGATCTCCTTGCAGTCCAAGGGACTCTCAAGAATCTTCTCCAACACCACAGTTCAAAAGCATCAATTCTTCGGTACTCAGCCTTCTTCACAGTCCAACTCTCACATCCATACATGACCACAGGGAAAACCATAGCCTTGACTAGATGAACCTTTGTTGGCAAAGTAATGTCTC
>NW_011494871.1:1428173-1429604 GCF_000754665.1 Bison bison bison
TTCAATATACTGTCTAGGTTGGTCATAACTTTCCTCCCAAGGAGTAAGCGTCTTTTAATTTCATGGCTGCAGTCACCATCTGCAGTGATTTTGGGGCAAAGTTACAGCTTAAATGGACAGATGAAGGAGGTAACCTGGAGGGCGAACGGAAAGAGCAGGCACTTAGGATCAGACCCGCTTACCTCCAATCCTGACTGCACTGTTACTACCACTGTACTGTTCTGAATCTCAGTTATTTAACTAGAAATTGGGTAATATACATAGGAAACGGCAAGCCACTTCAGTATTCTTGCCTGGAGAATCCCATGGACAGAGGAGCCTAGTGGACTACAGTCACTGGGGTCGCAAAGAGTCAGACACGACCAAGCAACTAAGCATGCACCCATGCTGGGCCCCAGGGCAAGACTTCACTACTTTATCTTAATCCACTCTCTGAAGGTGACTGCTCTGAGGATGGGGATACCTAGGTATGCATGATGTCTGTTGTTATCATTAGTAAACATAACAGTAACTGCCATTTGTTAAGTGCCTAGTGCTAACCAGACAGGAATCAGGTAGGTTATTTGCATATTTATCGCTAATCCTCACAATTATTGTATGCTCAGTCTCTTGGTCACGTCTGACTTTTTGCAACCCCAGGGACAGTAGCCCGCCAGGCTCCTCTGTCCATGGAATTCTCTAGGCATGAGAGTGGAATGGGAGTGGGTTGCCATGTCCTTCTCCAGGGGATCTTCCTGACCCAGATATGGAACCCACATCTGCTGTGTCTCCTGCCCTGGCAGGCTGGTTCTTTACCTGAGCCACCTGGGAAGCCCTTGGGGCCCAGACTGGACTTCACATTAAATGAGAATTGGGGCTGGAGAGCTACTGCACTGAAAGCAAGCAAACTGTGGCCCCAGTAGAAAAACCCCACAGGAGGAAGTGCTTTGGATGGACTCTCGCCCTCACCTCCAGAGTGGGAGCGTGGGAGGAGGGCAGGGTGTGCATGGGACGGGTCAGTGCTAGGTCACGCCACTTCTGGAGTCACACGTGGCGAGGTGGGGCACTGAATGACTGGACGTTCTAGAGAGGTGGCCTGTGGTGGGCAAGCAACATGGGACCCAGGACCCCCCTCCCACCCCCACTTCCGAGATGAACCCATCTCCTTTCCCCACTATGTGTGCGGAGTCCTTCCTCACCTCTTGGGGCTGGGGATCAGATCAGTTAAGGCTATAGAGTCACCTTGAGATCTTTGAGTTTTAAACTAGTGAAGTCACTTCTTTCCTGCTCAGTTCAGTTCAGTTGCTGTCGTGTCTGACTCTTTGCGATCCCATGAATTGCAGCATGCCAGGCCTCCCTGTCCATCACCAACTCCTGGAGTTCACTCAAACTCATGTCCATCGAGTCAGTGATGCCATCCAGCCATCTCATCCTCTGTCATCCTTTTCTCCT
>NW_011494871.1:1429704-1430771 GCF_000754665.1 Bison bison bison
AGCCATCTCATCCTCTGTCATCCTTTTCTCCTCCTGCCCCCAATCCCTCCCAGCATCAGAGTCTTTTCCAGTGAGTCAAATCTTTGCATGAGGTGGCCAAAGTACTGGAGTTTCAGCTTTAGCATCAGTCCTTCCAAAAAACACCCAGGACTGATCTCCTTTAGAATGGACTGGTTGGATCTCCTTGCAGTCCAAGGGACTCTCAAGAGTCTTCTCCAACACCACAGTTCAAAAGCATCAATTCTTCGGTGCTCAGCTTTCTTCACAGTCCAACTCTCACATCCATACATGACCACAGGAAAAACCATAGCCTTGGCTAGATGGACCTTTGTTGGCTAAGTAATGTCTCTGCTTTTGAATATGCTATCTAGGCTGGTCATAACCTTCCTTTCAAGGAGTAAGCGTCTTTTAATTTCATGGCTGCAATCACTATCTGCAGTGATTTTGGAGCCCAAAAAAATTAAGTCTGACACTGTTTCCACTGTTTCCCCATCTATTTCCCATGTAGTGATGGGACCCGATGCCATGATCTTCGTTTTCTGAATGTTGAGCTTTAAGCCAACTTTTCCACTCTCCTCTTTCACTTTCATCAAGAGGCTTTCTAGTTCCTCTTCACTTTCTGCCGTAAGGGTGGTGTCATCTGCATATCTGAGGTTATTGATATTTCTCCTGGCAATCTTGATTACAGCTTGTGTTTCTTCCATCCCAGCGTTTCTCATGATGTACTCTGCATAGAAGTTAAATAAGCAGGGTGACAATATACAGCCTTGACATACTCCTTTTCCTATTTGGAACCAGTCTGTTGTTCCATGTCCAGTTCTAACTGTTGCTTCCTGACCTGCATATAGGTTTCTCAAGAGGCAGGTCAGGTGGTCTGGTATTCCCATCTCTTGAAGAATTGTCCACAGTTTATTGTGATCCACACAGTCAAAGGCTTTGGCATAGCCAATAAAGCAGAAATAGATGTGTTTCTGGAACTCTCTTCCTTTTTCCATGATTCAGCGGATGTTGGCAATTTGATCTCTGGTTCCTCTGCCTTTTCTAAAACCAGCTTGAACATCTGGAAG
>NW_011494871.1:1430871-1431790 GCF_000754665.1 Bison bison bison
AGGATTTGAAATAGCTCCACTGGAATTCCATCACCTCCACTAGCTTTGTTCATAGTGATGCTTTCTAAGGCCCACTTGACTTCACATTCCAGGATGTCTGGCTATAGATGAGTGATCACACCATTGTGATTATCTTGGTCGTGAAGATCTTTTTTGTACAGTTCTTCTGTGTATTCTTGCCACCTCTTCTTAATATCTTCTGCTTCTGTTAGGTCCATACAATTTCTGTCCTTTATCGAGCCCATCTTTGCATGAAATGTCTTTCCTGTAGGGAGGGAATTAAATAAGTGGACAGTTTTCATCTTCCTGGAATCATTCAAAATAGAGGCTTGAGGCTTGACCACCCCTTCAATGGCATCTCACACTCCAATCAGTTGAGTGCATGACTGCTGGCCACATTTGTCATGCCCATCAGTCTAGATCAATCATAAATCAAGCCCTATAATTTGAGTCCCTATGAACTCTAGCAGGGTCAATGTTTTACACGTCCCTGAAAGTGAAAGTGGAGAGTGAAAAAGTTGGCTTAATGCTCAACATTCAGAAAACGAAGATCATGGCATCTGGTCCCATCACTTCATGGGAAATAGATGGGGAAACAGTGGAAACAGTGCCAGACTTTATTTTTTTGGGCTCCAAAATCACGGCAGATGGTGACTGCAGCCATGAAATTAAAAGACGCTTACTCCTTGGAAGGAAAGTTATGTCCAACCTAGATAGCATATTCAAAAGCAGAGACATTACTTAGCCAACAAAGGTCTGTCTAGTCAAGGCTATGGTTTTCCCTGTGGTCATGTATGGATGTGAGAGTTGGACTGTGAAGAAGCCTGAGCGCCAAAGAATTGATGCTTTTGAACTGTGGTGTTGGAGAAGACTCTTGAGAGTCCCTTGGACTGCAAGGAGATCCAACCAGTCCATTCTA
>NW_011494871.1:1432162-1436964 GCF_000754665.1 Bison bison bison
CATTCTAAAGGAGATCAGCCCTGGGATTTCTTTGGAGGGAATGATGCTAAAGCTGAAACTCCAGTACTTTGGCCATCTCATGCGAAGAATTGACTCATTGGAAAAGACCCTGATGCTGGGAGGGATTGAGGGCAGGAGGAGAAGGGGACGACAGAGGATGAGATGGCTGGATGGCATCACTGACTCAATGGACATGAGTCTGAGTGAACTCTGGATGTTGGTGATGGACAGGGAGGCCTGGTGTGCTGGGATTCATGGGGTTGCAGAGAGTCAGACACGACTGAGTGACTGAACTGAACTGAACTGACTCCTAAATGTGTCAGAGGTTTAGGTCATTAGAACTCACTTTGGCATGCTTCCCTCTTTCCCTCCAGATACATACAAGACCATCTTCAATCTGCTTACATATCTGGTCATCACTGAGCATGTGGACGGGGCTCACCCACCAGGGCAGTTGTCTCAACAAGACGGAGGTTGTGGGTTTTGTTTTCATACATGATAGTGATTGTCTCCACTCCAGGAGTAGGCTGTAGCCAGAACCCGCCCCCTCCACCACCATCCTGTGCAGCTGTCCTGTTTGTAGGTGAATCCTCTGCCAAGGTCAGGAGGAAGAGGGTCCCTTGAATTCAGATATTCTTTCAGCAAATAGACACTGAGCTCTATTAGTGTAGTGTTCGAGGTCTCTTTCCTTCTTTGGCTTAGAGATGAAGTCATCAATGTCGGTATCATTTTCACATGTAAAAACCCACATATTATTTTTATTTTTACCTTGATTATTATTCATGAGACATGGCTTTGTTTCTAGCTTCTCATTGCCCTTAGAGGGTTACTGTAAAGAGGAAGATTTTGGGGCTGTTAGGGAAATCGAATAGTGAGACGCCATGGAGCTCATTATAATGGTTGCTCAAACTTTCTCTTGTTTAAGAAACTCTGCTGTAGCTGGGTGGGCTTCTTAGGTGGCTTAGTGGTGAACAATCTGCCTGCCAGTGCAGGAGATGTGGGTTCGATTCCGGGGTCAGGACGATCCTCTGGAGGAGGGAATGGCAACCCACTCCAGTATCCTTGCCTGGAGAATCCCATGGACAGAGGAGCCTGGTGGGCTACAGTCCATGGGATGAAAAGAGTCGGACATGATTGAAGCGACCTAGCATGCATGCTGTAGCTGGGTGCTATTTTATTTTCATCATCTTCCGCCCTGGTTGGCTGTGTTGAAACAACGCCAGACCGAACATCGATACCAGGTGTGCGTCCTCCCAGAATTCAATATCACACCTGCAGGCAGAGTGTAAGATTACATCATGTGTCGTCCTGAGCCCCACAAATGACTCTAGACTTCATCTCAAATAACATTATAATTTACACTATGGAGACTTCAGGCTACGGAGCCCTGGCCAAATGAAAGTTTTTGCAGCCAAATACATCAAACCCAGTGTATTTTACTGTGCCGATGGGATTGTTTTTTTGAGAGAGTGGAACATAATTCAATCTATCAATGGCATTTCCAATCAGAAGTGCCTGTCCCTGAAAGGTGGGCGTATAAACATTTGGCTGTCAATTAAGAAGATGCCACAAAGGTTTGTGCTAGAAACCAAAGAAAAATGAAAGGACCCCAGTGCACTGTGTGAATTTCATTAGAGCTCACAGAGGAAAGGAGGAACAATGAGAGGGTTTGTTTCTCCCAGAATGTCACAGCGATGAACCTGTGGACTTCAAGCTGGAGAATCCCTTCAGGCAGAAATGAAAAGCTGCCTGATGCAGATGTGTTCCCAGCCCCGGGGCACAACCTGCAGTCCTGTCCTCTTAGTTTTGGGAATGTTGTGTGGCTGTTTCAACACCTAGTCACCTCTCTCGTCTCCCCCTTTGCACTTGGGTGCCTGCTGGGCTCTTCCTGCGGAGTGGATGTCGTCACCTGCTCACGCTTTGATCCACTGGCCGGAAAGCAGCTGCTCTGCCTGGTCCAGATACTATCGCAGATGGTTATATGAACAGAGGGAGGGACGTCTTCGTTCCCCGTCTCCCCGACTGATGCCTTCAAAGGCTGGGAGGAGCGTTCCACCTGGCTATTGGGTTTCTGTAACTCTTGGATTCATGCTACGATCCTCTTGTTTTCTGTGGAATTGCCCCAGCATTTTGAGTCTTTCAGAGAGGCTGATTTTATGCTTAAAACTAGTGGGCCATAATTTGCGATCTGGGTATGAGGGTGGGAGTGTCTGAGAGATCTTTACCTCCCCCCTCCCCCAGACAACTCCCTCTTCACCTGTCCTGATTTGCCAGCATTTCCACAATTCTTCAGGAACTCAGAGTCCTTGAAGTCCTGAAGTTTCCTGTGCGTATCACGTGCGTCCTAAGGATGTGGCGGGTAGGGGATGAAGGGAGCTTTTTTTGGAGTCTATAGAGTTTTGTGACGAGGATCCGGGACAACTGGCGTATCCTGGATTCTCTGGGAGAAGGTTGTAGGAGAAGGTCTGAAAACAGCTGTGGGAGATGTGAGGAACCACCAGACGAACTTGATTCACATCATAAATTTTTGTCCCAGGACCACAAGCCACTGGTTTCATCATTCAGTGACCTATAAATCAGATGGATGTGGAAATAGAGAGGAGGAGGGCTTTCCAGCTCCAGCTGAGGAAAGGGTGTCACCTGCCTTGTGGAGGCATCTTCTCATCTGGTCCTCATGGTCAGTTTTGATTTGAACTATGTTCTGTGACATGGTTTTTATGGACCCCACACAGGGGAAGAATATGTTTCAGGCAGCCTTGCTGTGGTCACAAATAGTCTCTAAGCCTCCATGTATGTGGTGATGGTTTAGTTGCTAAGTTGTGTCCAACTCTTTGTGACCCCATGGACTGTAGTCTGCCAGCTCCTCTGTCCATGGGATTTCCCAGGCACAAATACTGAAGTGGGTTACCATTTCCTTCTCCAGGGGATCTTCCTGACCCAGGAATCAAGCCCAGGTCTCCTGCATTGCAGACAGTCTCTTTTGCATTGCAGGTGGATTCCTTACTGACTGAGCCACCAGGGAAGCCCCCTGGTCTCCAATAATGTTGATTTCCTCTCGACATCTCCTGCTGGTGACCATGGTTGGCTGTGACTGCCATGGTTCAACTCGGGTCAGCTTGGCCTTGCATCAAATGTCTGGTTCTTGGACTTAGGCTGAAGGAACAGTATCCACCAGGACAAGCTATCCTTGTAGAGAAGGAAAGCACACGGAGGCTGGTGGAAAGCCTACACTTCTGCACCCAATCGTATTTGCACCCACGTTCTGAGTCCCATAAAGCCACAAGGCTGAGCTGTCCGATGGGGTAGGAAGAGATGTCCTGTCTCCTAGGAGGCAACACAAGCCACAGAACAGCGGCATGAAGGCCTTCTTTCAGGCAAGGGGATGAACATGTGGGGACAGTCACATGGTCGTCCCAGTGTGTCTATGCTCACAAGACTTCTTGCTCAGTTTTATAGAAATCCCGGGTACACTGAGCTTTAGTGAGTCAGAAGTGTTGGTGTGTCTAAAGCCAGTGCACTGGGTTTTTATCCGAAGCCATTTCTCATCTGCACGGAGTGCTCTTCAGTGTTTTCCAGGGCATCATTTGTCCTTCAGACTGATGTTTTCAAAGGTGAGTTTAACTGAGAGCTAAGCTGGACTGAAACAAAAAGGTTTTTCTTATATTTGGGTGTTCTCTGGAAAAAAATTTTTTTTTTCTATATTTAGGTGTTCTCCTCTTGAGTTTAAATTTTACTTCATTATTAAATACATGATGATAAAATGTTCATATTTTCCTCCAAGAGGACTCCATACACACAGTTATTAAATATCAACATCATTCACATGTACTGACAATAATATACATGGATTTTTTTATCCCAAAGGCAAGTCTAGGGGACTTTAGCCTCCGTGTTCATCAGTCCCCTAACATCCTCTGTGGTTAGGTCATTAAAGAGTTCTTGGCACTTTACCTAAAGGCTTTGGGGTGTTAATCCTGGTTTCCTGGTCAGGTTCCAATGAGGGTCACACCATTCTGACTTCTTAAATCACTCCTGTAATCTTGTTCCCACAGGTGCTCTCTGCACTTTCGGTCTCACGTGCTTTCGCTCAGTGGCTTGCTGGCAGAGAGACTTGCCGTCTTTTGGGAGCAAGACGACGATCATTTACGAGCACTTCTAGGAACCCCTGAGCTGCAGTGGTGCTGGTGAGCTCTCACGAGTCCTCAGGAGTCTGGGTGAGGGCTCGCCCTGACGTGGACCCCAGACGGGACTCAGGTCACAGTCCCTCCTCCCCATGCTCTGCCTGGTGCTTTGTCCCTGGGGGAGCTCACCCCACGGAGGAGCCCCAGCGACAGTCTCCCACCTGGACCCTCCTCTGAAGCAAGGATGAGCTGGCTCTCAGGAGCCTTCCTGGGGTCCTCGCCGCAGGCTGCTCGGAGAAAACTCAAACAGTCTCTCTTGGAAAAACTGGAGATCTTGAAGAAGCAATTTTGGAGAACATTTGTTTCTGAATGTTTAAGGATGTATTTGATTATTTATATATTAATGTATGTCTCACTAATATAGCCTATTTAGAAAGATGTATTTATGTGCATGTATCCTTAATGGTACAAACTTGAATCCTATTTTAATTCTTTTTAATAAAATGTGAAAGGACTTCCACAAAAATTTAAGCTTCTAATAGCCAAATGGATACTTCATGCCTGTGTGCACATTTGATCCCCTAGGAGTCACATTAGTTTTCAATGTTTTCGCCAAGTAGGGAAAACCACTAGACCATTCAGGTATGACCTAAATCAAATCCCTTATGATTATACAGTAGA
>NW_011494871.1:1437587-1438132 GCF_000754665.1 Bison bison bison
CTCAGCAGTGGCCACAGGACTGGAAAAGGTCAGTTTTCATTCCAATCCCAAAGAAAGGCAGTGCCAAAGAATGCTCAAACTACTGCACAATTGCACTAATCTCACATGCTAGTAAAGTAATGCTCAAAATTCTCCAAGCCAGGCTTCAGCAATATGTGAACCGTGAACTTCCTGATGTTCAAGCTGGTTTTAGAAAAGGCAGAGGAACCAGAGATCAAATTGCCAACATCTTCTGGTTCATGGAAAAAGCAAGAGAGTTCCAGAAAAACCATCTATTTCTGCTTTATTGTCTATGCCAAAGCCTTTGACTGTGTGGATCACAATAAACTGTGGACAATTCTTCAAGAGATGGGAATACCAGACCACCTGACCTGCCTCTTGAGAAATCTATATGCAGGTCAGGAAGCAACAGTTAGAACTGGACATGGAACAACAGACTGGTTCCAAATAGGAAAAGGAGTATGTCAAGGCTGTATATTGTCACCCTGCTTATTTAACTTCTATGCAGAGTACATCATGAGAAATGCTGGACTGGAAGAAACACA
>NW_011494871.1:1438232-1456991 GCF_000754665.1 Bison bison bison
ATGACACCACCCTTACGGCAGAAAGTGAAGAGGAACTAAAAAGCCTCTTGATGAAAGTGAAAGAGGAGAGTGGAAAAGTTGGCTTAAAGCTCAACATTCAGAAAACGAAGATCATGGCATCGGGTCCCATCACTACATGGGGAATAGATGGGGAAACAGTGGAAACAGTGTCAGACTTTATTTTTGGGGGCTCCAAAATCACTGCAGATGGTGACTACAGCCACGAAATTAAAAGACACTTACTCCTTGAAAGGAAAGTTATGACCAACCTCGATAGCATATTCAGAAGCAGAGACATTACTTTGTTCCTGTGGTCATGTATGGATGTGAGTTGGACTGTGAAGAAGGCTGAGCGCCGAAGAATTGATGCTTTTGAACTGTGGTGTTGGAGAAGACTCTTGAGAGTTCCTTGGACTGCAAGGACGTCCAGCCAGTCCATTCTAAAGGAGATCAGCCCTGGGATTTCTTTGGAGGGAATGATGCTGAAGCTGAAACTCCAGTACTTTGGCCACCTCATGCAAAGAGCTGACTCATTGGAAAAGACCCTGATGCTGGGAGGGATTGGGGGCAGGAGGAGAAGGGGACGACAGAGGATGAGATGGCTGGATGGCGTCACTGACTCAATGGACGTGAGTCTGAGTGAACTCTGGGAGTTGGTGATGGACAGGGAGGCCTGGCGTGCTGCGATTCATGGGGTCGCAAAGGGTCGGACACGATTGAGCTACTGAACTGAACTGAACTGAATTAGTTTTTGCCCTATTGATTCCAGATTTGAAAGATTTTTGCCTCCTAAATGGAGTGTTGTCGTTGTTGTTCAGTCACTCAGTTGTGTCCAACTCTTTGAGACCCCCTGGACATCAGCATGCCAAGCTTCCTTTTCCTTCACTATGTCCCAGAGTTTGCTCAAACTCAACATCCACTGAGTCGGTGATGCCATGCAACCATCTCATCTTCTGTTGTCCCCTTCTCCTCCTGCCTTCAGTCTTTCCCAGCATTAAGGTCTTTTGCAATGAGTTGGCTGTTTGCATCAGGTGGCCAAAGTATTGGAGCTTCAGCTTCAGCATCAGTCCTTCCAATGACTATTCAGGGTTATTTTCCTTTCAGATTGACTGGTTTGATCTCCTTAATGCCTTTGAATTGTGGTGCTAGAGAAGACTCTTGAGAGTCTTTTGGACTGCAAGGAGATCAAACCCTTGGATAGCAAGGAATGTATTAGGTAATAATTAATTCACTGTCCTATTTTCTGTTTTTATCAGACACACATGTAGCCAATAATCACAATTATTATTATGGATCAACCAGAACCCACTACTGGACAGTGACCCCTTCAGCCCAGGGGCTCTGCAGAGGAGGGGAAGGCATCTCAGGTGGCTTCTCTGAGCTGGAGCAGCAGACACAGCTGTTAACCCATCTGTGACCCTAGAATCTGAGATTCCAGCTGGACACCTGGCTTCCCAGGTAAAAGCCACACCTTTCACATCCCTTCCGTCTTTCTGGCCCTGACTCTGGATCCCAGCAGGTGAGCATGAGCAGGAGGGGTGCAGGCAGCTCCCAGATGGAAGGAGCATGGCTTCTCCTCCTTTCTTTGCTCTTCCCGGGGTGGGAGGCTGGCGGGGAGCCCCCATTGTGGAGGACACACTGAGTGACCCGATAGGGACAGTCTGGGTCCCAGGGCTCCTATGCAACAATCTGGTGAGGAAAAGCAGATGCAGACATGAGTTCAGGCGGGAGCGATGACCCAGAGACCCCAGGTTCTTCCCACCAGCCTTGGTGCTGCTGGCCTGGGCTGGTTCCCTGAGGGCTCCTGCCGTCCAGGGTAAGCCCTTGACTTTGGGGTCACTGTCACTGTCACCGCAGCCAGTCTGGACCTCATGGCATCTGAGGGCTCGGGTATTAGTGAGCAAGACCACTAAGCATTTGTATCATATGCATGTGTCTGAGTGAAAGTGATCAGCTGACTTAGCGGCAGAAGGACGAAGCCTCTAAACCCCATGGCTTCAGCCCCTTTCTCCCACGGCTCACCTTCCCTCCAGAAGGTGGGTCACAGGACTTGGGTCTGTCCTTGACCCTCATAGTCCAGGCATCTCTATGTATCAATACATCCTCTCATTTCCTCCTGGGCAGCTCAGACCAGGTCGTAGCATTCGACAGATGTTGCTAAGCTTGCAGAGCATTAGAAAGAATGATTTCTACAGTGAATAACGTATACCCGGCTCTCTGGTGGTTCTCTTCCCGCCCTTGGACGTCCCCTGCTTTCCCCAGTTCCCTGTGGGCGGAATCCCAGGCTTGCTTCTCCTTTTTTGAAGCCAGTGCATCCCCTTCCCCGCTGGAGCACCCCAGGCCACATTGAGGCTGAGAGACCCCAGGGGAGTTTGGGGTGTCATCCTGTCTAAAGCTGTGGGGAAGAGCCCAGTTCTATGCTCATCATCCTCTCTTTCCAGGCAGATGGGCCTGTGGGGGGCTGACTCCCCCATAGAGAGAAGTGGTGTTATCCTCCCAGACCCACCCGGGGACAGTGAGGGGAATTGGACCATCTGCTCACCATTCTTGGATTTAACTTTTCCAGTTTCCCTGGTGGCTCAGACAGTAAAGAATCCACCTGCAATGTAGGAGATCCAGATTCAATCCCTGGGTTGGAAAGATTCCCTGGAGACGGGAATGGCAACCCACTCCAAAGTTCTTGCCTGGAGAATCCTGTGGACAGAGGAGCCTGGAGGGCTACAGTCCATGGGGTCACAAAGAGTCAGACATGACTGAGCAACTCACATTTCACAGATGAGTAAAAGAGGAGTCAGAATGTTTAAACAACTTATCCAAGATCACATGGCTTTCAGGTTTCAGAACCAGAATTTGAACCCACGAAGGGTCTCCAAATGCTGATCCAGACCTGCCCCGAACCAGCTGTCAGAACCTTCTGGGAGTTTGTTAAAACAGAGGTCAGTTCCTGATCCCACAAGGGGGCTTTAGGCAGTTTTGGGGTGAGTTTGCATTTTATTTTTCATCATCTCCCCAGGAAATTCCAGTGCACGGCCACGTTTGGGAACTACTGTTTGGTGCCTCCCAGGCCACGTCAGTCTAGAACTTTTTTACAGTCTTTTCCCTTTTGCCCACTTCCTCCCTGCCCACCACCCCTAACCTTCCCAACCCCCTTGACAAGCGAATGATTCCAAATGAGAGTGCTGTGTCACAGAGAAAAGTGACACTCAACACCTGTCCAGGTAGGGCTGGGAGCTTAGTTAGATGAGATCACTTAGTTAGAAAAGATCACTACTTACTGAGTGATACTCTGTGACCAGGCATTACAGGGAGGGACTGTGACAGAGCATAGTAAAGTACACCCCAGTTTGCCTGAGATGTCCGTTAGGGGAGGCCACATCACACATGGGAGATGATTCAAGGGTGACCAAACATGAGAGGGATTCTAAATTACAGCAACTGATGCTCCAGAAGCTAGACCCAGTGAGAAGTGCAAGGTTACAGGGAACAGGAGAAGCAGGGGAGGTCTCCTGAAGGAGACAATGCTTGGATTAAGTCAGGAAGGAGGAGTGGGTTTAGGAAAGGCAGACGCAGGTCTGAAACCTCCATGTGGTGGGAAGAGGTGAGCAAAGGCGCTTGTGTGCCGAGCCACGAGGGTGACGAGGATGCTGTTTGTAATCGGTACTTGTGGTGGTGGTTTACTGGCTCAGTCGTGTCCGACTCTTTGCCCCCATGGACTGTAGCCCCTCAGGTTCCTCTGTCCATGGGATTTCCCAGGCAAGAACACTGGAGTGGGTTGCCATTTTCTTCTCCAGGGGATCTTCCCAACCCAGGTATCAAACCTGGGTCTCCTGCATTGGCAGGTGAATTCTTTGTCATTGTGCCACCAAGGAAACCCAAATTCGGTACTTATTTCTTGAATTTGAGCAAACTCTGGGAGATAGTGGAAGACAGTTAAGCCTGGAGTGCTGCAGTCCAGTGGGTCACAAAGAGTCAGACACGACTTAGTGACTGAACAACTTGTTTCCTGAATTATTGAGGATATCAGTTGGAACATCTCATAGATAATGATCTGAAAGTGTGTCTGAGAGGGAGACTGGAGCAAGTTGAGGCCAGGGAGGGGTGAGGAGCATCTTTGGAGGATGCGGGCCTGGGGGGTGGGTGTCAGCTGCTAGGATGTGCTGGGGAGAGGGTAGGATGGGCAAGTGGGGGGACGGTCTCTGCTGGGGCACCCCGGCCACAGGGGACCATTGGCCATGACCCGCCCTTCCTACACTCAGAGCCTGAGGTCACATCCCCCTCCTGCCCCATGGGTCAGACTGGTTTGGGAAGCGAAACATTTATTCTCCCTTGAAAACAAACTTTACATCATTGATCTGCCGCTAAAAAATGTTTGTGCTGAATTCCTGCTTCTGAGCCAGTATGACTCAGATGGTGCACATTTCAAAATTCTCTCAACATCATTTCACATAAAAAAGAAATGTCTTACGTCGGGCCAACTCTGTTAAAAAGCAACAACCTCGTATCACTAATACATCGCTGGATTGATTCATGGTGTTCATCTTCAAAGACCTGGATAATCAACTCTGTTTGCAAATCCTTATTAACGCGGAGATAAATGTTATCATAAATTGAACTTTCCTATGATGAGCTAAATTTTTTGGTCTTTAGAGTTCATTTCCAGAATATTCGATAGCATGACTGTGAGGGCCGCATGGCACTTTCCCAGTTGGACACAGTCAGAGGGTTTTTTTTTTTTTTTTTGCCTCCTTTTCCTTTAAGCGAGATGATAAACACTTAATAAGAAGATGGAACTTGTGGAAAGTGGCCAGAAGAGAATAGCATTCTGCCGACGGAATTCCACTTCAGATGCCGGGCTGGAGAGAAACCCTCCTCTCCGCTCCTTCGCCTTCAGAGGATGGCTTTAAAAACTGTGAAAACAGAGAAAGCCCAGTGTGTGGTCTTTGGCAATTTCGTAACAGTCTGTGCAGGAGACGGAGGGGGGAGGTTTGCTGGAAAAAATGATTAGCTTTTTCTTTACGATGACAGAAAACAGTTGCAATTCAAGGATGCCAAAGGCTCTGCGGCCCTCCCCTTTGGCAAATTGTTAGGTAATCGCTGCTCCCAGGTGGTGCTTTCAATAAAGGCCCTGGAAAGTCACACCCCAGAGATACCCTGGGGCAGAGCCCCCGTCAGCCAGCCAGGGGAGACAGCGCAGGTAGTGGAGCAGGGCGAGAGGGAGAGATGCTGGGCTTTCCTTCAGGGCAAGACGCTCCCAGCTTCCTGGAGAGCCTCCACGGGCCTCTGTCCTGGACTAACAAGCCTGAAGACTGCTCCAGGATGCCTCTCAGATCCCAGGGTGATTGTCCTCATTGTTTGACCTAAGACATCCCAGGAAGCATCAGGCCCATGTTCCCTGGGCTCCGTCTCCATACGCAGCCTCAGAACAAACAGGGCTAACTAACTCACTGTGGTTCAGTCGCTCAGTCGTGTCTGACTCTGTGTGACCCCATGGACTGTAGCCCACCAGGCTCCTCTGTCCATCAGATTCTCCAAGAATCCTGGAGAGGGCTGTCATGCCCTTCTCCAGGGGATCTTCCCATCCCAGGGATCAAACCCAGGACTTGAAAGGGCAGATTTAACAGTTGCTTATCAGGGAGGAAAAAGAAGGGAGCAGGTTCCCCCTCAAGGGACACATAAGACAATGTCTTTAAGCTCTTCTGCAGAACTGAAACCCCCACTGATTGTAAGATGTCAGTGTTCTTCATTCTAGAGAAGGTCACAGTGTGATAACTGAGAAGCTCATCAGGGACCACCTGAGGCCAGATTAAAGGTCTGCAGGCCCTGGTCTTATCGCACCTGGGTTCTTGAGCCTCTCTATAAAATTCCTCACCAAATCCCCTGGGGTTGCAACACATAGTTTTTCGATGCAGGAGTCTGCTGTGCCCCACTTTGCCAGGCAAATGTTGTTGTTGAGTCACTCAGTATTGTGAGACTCTGCAACCCCATGGACCCCAGCATGCCAGGCTTCCCTGTCCTTCATCTCCCGGAGCTTGCTCAAACTCTTGTCCGTTGAGTCGGTGATACCATCCAATCATCTCATCCTCTCTCATCCCCTTCTCCCACCTTCAATCTTTCCCAGCATCAGGGTCTTTTCCAATGAGTCAGTTCTTCGCATCAGGTGGCCAAAGTATTGGAGCTTTAGCTTCAGCATCCTTTCCTACCTCACCTGGAACTCTGACTCTGAGATTTGCTTTGGTGCCAGTGCACAGAGGCTGAGCATTCAGCATCACCAGCAAGGCTGTGATGATTTTTGTTCTTTGATGCTTTGAGTTTTCTTGCCAGCCCTGACTTACTCTGGCCAGTGTTCCAGTAATGGACAAGTTCCTTAAGCCTCCACCTCAGATTGCCAGGCTCCTCGATGCAGGACCTTTAAGACGTGCCCCATAAGTGCAGCTGGGCAGGCCCCTCGCCGTCCCTGGTACTCAGGATCCAGGCCAGACAGGGATTAGGTGAATTCGACAGATCACATCAGCTTCCTCGTCCACCATCTTTTCTTGGAATAAAAATGCACTGAAAATAAGCATCAAAGGCAACTTGAGAAGTGAAAACTAGTAACAAAAGGCTAAATGTGCCCTGAAGCGCGTGTCTGGAATCAGAAGGGGCCCTGGTCTGTGTGCTTTTGGGGGGATGGGAGGGGGAGGCTGGTTTATAGATTGACTGCTGGGCCTGGGCTCACGCACCACAGCTTTTTAAAAAATCACCAGTTTTTAAAATAATTCTCTTGACTATTTCTCTCTGTTGGCATCACTGCTCCTCCATGCACCCCCCAGGGCTCTGAGGACCCCTCCTGCAAAGCCAGAGATCAGTATACATGACACAGTGAGGGGCGATCCTACCAGAGTGGGGAGGGCAGCAAGCGGAGACAGCTGTGAGGGATGCAGCAGAGCCCGAGGTCGAACATGCGTGGGCCCCGCAGTGGGCCCCAGCGTGCTCCCTGTATCGTGGCTGCACACCTCGCTGCTTAATGATATCATTTTAAATATCTCATTACAGAGAATGTCCAAGCATCACCCCACTAGAGGGAGTGGCCAACAGACGCCTGTGCACTATCGCCCAGCTTTTTTTGGTCAAAAGTGAACTGGTGGCCGATCTCATTATTTTACGTATTCCCAGACAAATACTTCTAACACTGGTGTTCTTAAAGCTGATTCTATTCAGCAATGGTATGCTGGAGTGAATCCATCATAGCGAGAATTCTCAAAGAGCTTCTGCCTTTAAGCAAGGTTGTTGCAGATGGAGGCAGAGGAGCACAGAGAGAATGAATATCGGTAAATCAGGATTTTAATTAATTGCCTCATAAGAGGGACTTCCAGGCAATGTCATAGGGTTGAGTCAGAACTTGATGGAAAAATAAGATGGAGGAATACAGCTAACTCTGCAAAAATGGAACGTGATCTGAAAAAGAAAAGCGAAAACACGAGGGGGAGCACAAACTGAAAAAGGACAGAGGGACCAAGGTATGCATGATCATAGACAACGTTGTTCTTGTTCAGTTGCTCAGTCAGTTGCCTGACTCTCTGTGACCCCATGGACTGCAGCACGCCAGGCCTCCCTGTCCATCACCAACTCCCGGAGTTTACTCAAACTCATGTTCATTGAGTCAGTGATGCCATCCAACCAACTCATCCTCTGTCATCCCCTTCTCCTGCCTTCAATCTTTCCCAGTATCAGAGTCTTTTCCAGGTCACATGTTTGTGAGTAAATCAGTACTCACAATAGCGGGTCAAAATGAATCCTCTGGGACAATGGGTTTACGTCTCTGGGGCTGACAGCTGTAAACACTGAACATGTCTGTTTTCCGGAGGCAGGTGACAGCCCCCGACGTCAGCTCCAAAGGTAGGTATCCCCTAAACCTGGGGGTCTCCATGCAAGAGGGGGATCCAGTTTGAATGAATATTCTACTTCCAACTCCTTGGTTGTAGAATTATTTTTCAATTTCGTTTGAGCAGTGTTAACATTTTCAGAAAATCACATACATAGGAAGCATGTATGTATTCTCCTGGGCACTTTCACTCAATAATCAGGATGTATCTTTTTTCCCCAAGAGGGCATGTCCATAGTTGAATGGACACTGGTGTCTGCCTGGAGCCCGTCTATTCTGTGCAGGACGCTGGCAGGGCCAGGCATGCCGATTCTGTCATCTGCTGCAGTGGGCGGGGGGCTGGGCAGCTGCCAGACGGGCCGTGCAGCCCGGTCCTCGGCCCCTGGAGAGGGGCAGCCCCGCGGCTGAGGTCCGTGGACTCAGGGTGCTGAAGGCTGTGTGCTGAGGGGCTATCAGGGATGCGGTAGATGGCAGGAGCCACCTCTGCAGAGGTCTCCTGATGCCGGAGTCCAGCTGTCACTGGTCACTTGGATCCTGGGCTATATCTCCCCTGCCTGGGCGCTCACAGCTACTCCAGCTGTCCCTGGTGCAGGTGGGTTAAAGTGTGTTTGTTCTGCTTGGCTCAGGGTGACCCATGGCTGATCCGGACAGCGGGAAGACCCAGGACCAGAGTGACCTTGATGGGGGTGCGGGAGCCAAGACCTTGCTCAGGTGTGATGGCTGAGATGGGACTGTGGGAGAGACCACTTGGGGTGGGGGTGAGAGGGCTGGTTTAAATGAGCCTGGTGGAAACAGAGGTGCTGGGGAGCTAGCAGGAGCCCCTGTGGTGGGCTGGGTGTGGGGTCCCAAGGGCCTGGGGACCCTCCAGAGAGCACAGGGGCCTGGTGAGCCGCATCTCAACCTGTGCCCTAGCGCCCATCCTGCCTCGGCCAGAGGGAGGCTCCGGGGGCTCAGGGCGCACTGGACCCTGGCTCTCCGGTTCCCAGCCCTGGCCGGTTCAGCCGTGGGAAGGACAGTCGGGACACCCGCCCCTGCCAGGCAGGGCTGCCCCCTGCTGCAGGAAGGAGAAAGGAGCCAGGCATGAGGGACCCATCGGGTTTGTGGGGCACGTTGGTGGGAACCTGGTGTTCACTTTGCAGACTCGCCCGCGTTGTGGCTGAAGCTAAAGGCCAAACGTGCGGGAAGGGCGGTCAGACTCGCCCTGGCTTCCTGGCAGCGGAAAGGGTTCGGGTTCGGCCTGGCTCCTGGTGACTGACGGGTGCTGGAAAGGACTCAGACATTCCCTCCACCTCAGCCAACGCCCACCCTGCAAGTTTGCTCGTCAGCATGCGGGAGTAGCTAGGGACGATGCTTTCTCTGCTGTTTTCTCTTTATTTCTTGCAAATGGTCTGAATGCTTTTATCCACGAATTGCCTTAATTTGACCATTTTTGGTGAGTTTGTATCCTTTTTTGCTTCACCATGAATTTTGAATTAATCTAAATCTGAGAACTGATTCCCCGGGACACTGGAGGTGTGATCCTTGACTTTGACCCTTGGGCCTTGACCCTTGGCCCGGAGACGAGAGGCTGAGAGCAAGGAGAAAGGACATCTCCTTTGAGGTTCGCTCTGATGTTGACCAGGTCTGCAAGATGACTCAGTGTCTCTCCTGTTTATAAAACTGACTTCGTAACTCCTGGGCCTGCTGCCTGTGACAGGATTTTATCCCCTCAGAAGAAATGACCTGTTGAAGTGTAGTATATGATTAAGCACTGCATAGCCTTTGATTTCTATTCATATGCCAAGTTTAGACATTTTTGGGGGCAGCTTTCTGAAAGAAAGAATCCGGTGTTCACAATCTCTGGGGCTCAACCAGTGCATGGTGACCACACAGCTACTTTCCCTGAAAACACAAGTCCTTCCCTTGTGCTGGCTCTCATTGTTCTCGGCAACTGAATTTGTAGGTGATTGTTCAGCTCTGCTCTCTTTCTCTCTTTTTTTTCGGTCCTGTCCCGTCAGATACGCATTCCAAGAAATTACCTTAAGATCTGTTTGACCGTGAAAGCGGCATTCCCAGCTGTGCTCCAATCGCCTGGATAAAAGAGGCGAGAACATCCTGGGTGCTGATCACCTTTCAAAGCGGGCGTGTGGGGAGTGAGCCCACGTCCTCAGCCCTCACCGCCACCGACCATTGTTGGAAACAAGTCATGATGTCTTAGGAGATGCTGTTCGTGCCAGAGAGCTCCGAAAGTTTTCCCAACTGCACACATAAACAGGAATTACTTTCCCCGCCTTGAAATGTGGCTACCACGCAGAGGAGATGGGGCAGCTATTTAATAATGCAGAGCAACTGAAAAAAATAAATAGTGACGTACAGAAGTGTTCCAATGGGTGTGTGGGAGGGTGCGAGTGAGGGGCAAGCTCTCGTCTGATCAACATCACCTGGGCTGGGCTGGGCAGGGCTCTGAGGGCCTTGGTTTTGTGTCTCCCAGGAAAGCCAGCCCCCCTCTTCAGCACTGGCTCCTGGTCATCTGCTAAGTTGGCTGATTGCAGGGCCACCGACTCCTGGGCCGTCCTTAGAAGCGGGATTGGCCCTCCACGCTGGCTGTTGGAGGGTGCTAGCCCCAGGAAGAGGCGGCCTCGCTCAAGGAGCGGCGACCTGACTCTGCAAGGACTTTTGCAGCTGGGTGCGGCCCTGGGTGGACGGGAAGAAAACGCAGTCCAGGGCTTCCTGGTCCCTGTACAGTGTGTTCTCCAACCTCAGAGACACGGACAGAAGTCCATCAGCTTGACGTCTACACTGTTCTTACACTGATCTTCTCACAAGGGCCACGGTATCTCCAACAAGACCCAGAAAGTGTCTCTTTTTTTGGACCACAATTTCATTAGCAAAAATAGCTTCTGCCTAGGCCAAAGAAGGACTCAGTTTAAAAGCAGAGCCATCTTCTCTGGGTAGATTTCAGTTTAGGGAAAAAGTAAAGCTGATGACTGCTGTTCTCTCTCAGGCTTCTGTTTCCCAGAGAAGTCAACTGTTTTCACTGCTAAAAGAGAGGTGCCCACAAAATATACAACCCACCAGAACCCCTGGGGCGGGGGTAGAGGGCAGTGCCTGCAGGGAGCTACTGCTATAAACTCAGGCCTCAGAGAAGAGGAAAGATCTCAATAATCTAGGTATACAAGTTAAGGAGGGCTTCCCTGGTGGCTCAGATGGTAGTCTTCCTGCAATGCAGGAGACCCGGGTTTAATCCCTGGGTTGGGAAGATCTCCTGGGGAAGGAACGGTCAACACTCCAGTATTCCTGCCTGGAAAATCCCATGAACAGAGGAGCCTGGCGGGCTGTAGTCCATGAGATCGCAAGAGTCAGACATGACTTGGCAACTAAACCACCACCACAACTTAAGGAACTAAAGAAGAGAAAATTAGACCCAGAGCGGGCAGGCGGAAGGAAGGAAGATTAGAGTGGAGATGAATCCAGTAGAGACGAGACAAACAACAGGGAAAAAACAAAAGAGGATTCTCTGGAAAGACCAGTGCAATTCACAGACCTTTAGCCGGATTGACAGAAAGAGGGGGCTCAGAGGTGTCTGGGGGACTCAGGGGTCTCTTGGGGGCTCAGCGGTGTCTGGGGAGGAGGTCTTGGGGTATCCACAACGCTCGTTCTTCTGTGTTAGGGGGTGGATGGTGCTGGCTGGTCTCTGCCTCGCCTGGACCCTGAGCCTTTGCGGGGTTATCCTAGTAAATGTGGGGTCATGGAGGGTCTGAGGCCACCCCTGGGAGGGTTATAATGCAGGTCAAATAAAACAGTGCATTTTCCACACCTGAGTCTTTCTTCTAGGAACAAAATCGGGAACCATAGTCATCCAAGGAAACCTTGAGGCTGGGCTGAGTGAGGAGGGAAGAGGTGGGGTGTGCCTAGTTGGGCTGGGAAGGGCAAGTGGTGGGGGTGCTGGTCTAAATGCAGCCACTCCCTGCGTTGGCTGGTGACTCCAAGGCCCTTTCTGCCCTGGTCACTCCTCAAGCCCGGCATTCCATCTCCTCCAAGTTCAAGGTCAGGGCTGCTGCTGCAGTTCTCCTTGGAGACAGCTCTGATTCTCCACGGAAGGTTCCACTTTCCCAACTGGGCCCAGATCAAATATTGACTTTGCTAATTTTAAGTCATTTCGCCGTAGACAGTGGTGCTTTACGAGGACATGAAGACATGCTCGGGCGGTGACCACTGGAGGACGCCTGGAATCCAGAAGCACAATCCCTGGAGGGACCCTGGAGGTGTGCTGGGCTTCCAAGGGCCCGGTCCTTGGCTCAGAGCATGTGAAAATGACCCTCACACCCCGTCAGTGCCTCTGAGCTCTGGAGTCAGGCCATGCTGAGCCGCTGATGAAATCAGTGCTCTTTCTCAGCCCAGAGTCGGGGTGCAGGCTGCAGGTTTGGAGCCTGTGGAGCTGGTGGGCTGGGTGGAAAGGCCTGGGCTGGCCCTCTGTCCTCCCCATCCATCCCCTAGAGTCCTGACCCCACAGTGGACAGGCAGCGATGGCCACGCGTGCCCACCATAACTCTTGGCAGACATTCTGGTACATACTGCCCAAGACACACTGCTGTCCCGTAGAACTAGTCTAGGCCTCACAGGTGGCTTGTATGACCAGTGCTTTTCTTCTCTTATGTGCCACATGCTTTCATGACTTCAGCTCCTGGGAAGTCATCGTGGCTAGCCCGGCATCCTGTTAGGAGGGTGGGGGCATCCTGGGAGGAAGTGAGAACAGATGGGGGTCTGCAGAAGGAGCGTGAACTTGAGTGTTTCTCGGTTCATGTTGCTCAGCATGTCCCCATAAGGAGCAAACCCGCCAGGCTGCCAGGCCTGTTGAGTTTCCCCTGCCCTTGGTTGTTGGTAGGCTCTGTGTGGGGGTCGCGGGCCCCCCTCCCTCCTCTGCTCACCTGCCGAGGGCCAGGCTTCCGCCCTGCTTCCTTGAACCTGCGGTTGCATGAAGGTGGTGTTGCTATAAACAGGGAGAAAGGACTTGGCCTCTTCCTCGTGCTTTTTTAGCAGCCCTGTCTCTCCCCTGTAATTTCCCTTCTCCATTTAGACAGCGCTGCAGCCACAGAAAGCCATGCTGGCCAGGCCAGCTGACCCGGACCCCAGCCAGGCAGAAGCCTCCTGGCGTTTTGCGAAGATATCACCTCACCCCACAAATGTCGCCTTCTGTGAAGGGCCAGGCTGTCTGACACACAAGATGGGCCGAGTGGGACTGGCACGCGGGTGCGAAGACTGGAGCTGGTCCACCGCCTGCTCGTCCTCAGACGACGTGGAACTGCGGGTGGGATGAGGCGGCCAGGCTCTAAATTTACCCCCGCCTGCTGGAGTGACCCTGGCAGCCCGAGGGCACGCTGGCCTCCTGATAAGGAGGTAGCTCCTTACCTTGGTGGTTTGCCTTTCAACGTCAGACCAGGTAGAGGCAGCTTCCGGTCTGTCATGGGCGAGGTTGGGTTGTGCCCTCCTGCCTGGCCCTCGGGGTCCAGCACCACACTGTCCCCAGGAAAGAGGACAGCTATCCTACCGCATGCTCTCTGGGTCGACTTCCCGGTCGTTAAGGAGGGGACAGCTGTGATCGAGGGCATCTTTGTCTGGTAGTCAGCAGTGGGGACAGAGTTCTCTCTTATTTTCCTGAATTCCAAGTTATCCTGCTCAGAATGAAAAAGGCACATGGACCCCAAAGGGCTCAAATGGTGGTGCAGTTTGCCTGACTCCCTGGGGCTGGAAGGGCCCACAGAAGAGACAGATAAGAACCATGAAAATCCATTCGGCCTTCCCAGGGGTGGGTTCTGTGGGCTGTCACACATATAGACCCTCCCCAGGGGTGACACCAAGCATGATGAAAACCAGCCTGATGGCCTCACTGACGAGGCAGAGTCTGGCTCCCTGAGCACTGATGCCACTGTGCACACCAAGGACAGTGACACGGTGGCATCAGTCACCAGATTCAGTTCCAAAGTGCCCCCGAAGCCCTGCAACTGCCTTGGGATGGACTAGGAGTTCTGTGTTCAGACGGTCGCTCTCGGGCCAACACTGATCAAGGTCTCAGCGTTAATGAAGTAAGCCCACGGTATGTGCCTCACGTGTTTATTGTGGAAATAAAGTCTGACACTGAGCACTTCACAAATAGAGGTTGCTGCTATGTCATCCCACATTCTTCAGATCAGAATGCAGTAACTAAATGGTTCATTTTTCAGTTAGTTTTCATATTGTTACGTTGATGAGACCGCACGGTTTGAGACGTACCTGTCTTGTTTCCATCACTGATAGGATAACAAACAATTGCAGGTGTAAGGTTGAGGGTCGCTGGGTCAAATACAGGATACCCAATGATTCTGATTTTCAGATAAAGAACAGAACACTGTTTAGTATAATTCTGTCCCAAAGATTGCATGGGATATATTTATACTGAGGAGATATCCATCGTGTATCTGCAGTTCAACTGGATTGTTTTTGCTAAAGATGGCAACTCCAGCCAGGGTAGAAGAGCAGAGGTCAGTTTTGGAGGGAATGACGTAGCTTAGGCAGGCATGCCGCTCAACACAGGGACCATTCCAGCTCCAGAGCTCAGGTACAGCCCTGGAGGACTGAGCCTGAGAGGAACCTGCAAGCCCAACCTGGGAGCTTCTACCCTGCTGGACTCTCTGTGCTATCTTCTCCGAGTGTTGTTCAGTTGCTCAGTCATGTCCAACTCTTCATGACCCCACGGACTGCAGCATGCCAGGCTTCCCTGTCCTTCACCATCTCCGGAGTTTGCTCCAACTCATGTCCATTGAGTCAGTGATGCCATCCAACCATCTCATCCTCTGTTGCCCGCTTCTCCTCTTGCCGTCAATCTTTCCCAGGTAATCTGATTTTATTTGCAACTAAACAGTCTGAACCAGGCAGGAGTTGCAGAGGCTGTACATGACTGGCTTCCATGAGGTCTGGATAAAAACACCCAAACCTCATGGGCCTGCTGAGGATAGCAAGTCAAATGGAAGAGTTAGGGTCGTGACATGTCTGACTCTTTATGACCCTGTGGACTGTAGTCTGCCATGCTCCTCTGTCCATGGAGTTTTCCAGGCAAGAATATTGGAAAATTCCTACTCCAGGGGATCTTCCTGATCCAGGGATCAAACCTGCATCTCTTGCGTCTCTTCTTTGGTAGGCAGGTTCTTTACCACTGCAGCACCTGGGAAGCCCTCTCAAATCATGGGCTTATTTTAAAACACAAAGGACTATAAATTATAGTTTCTTGTACACAGTGAACTGACATTTAAAAATCTTCAGATAGTGTCCTTCCGATGAACTCAGAACAATGTCCTTTTTCTCTCCTCATGTGGGGTCCACAGAGCAAATATCACTTTTATTTCACAGTTGGGGAAACTTGCCCAAAGCCAGCAGCTTCCTCTGTCCTGTATTGGTGGCTCCGTGTCAGGATCAGGGTTTCTAGCCCGGTGGTCAGTCCCAGCAGGGTCTGCGGTTTCCCTGAGAGTTAAGTTATGTTTTATTTGGGAAGAGGTTCAAGTTCCCCAATTCCATGTGATTTTAGAAATTTAGACCAAAGAGCTTACCCGGCCATTCATTGTTTTCATCTCTCAAATTCCACGCCTCTTGTTTTTGACTGTCACAGCACTGGCTCTAGCTGTTTCAGGGCTGGAGGTCCAACCGAGGCTTCAGACACTGCTGCTCTTCTGGTCCCAACACCAAGATCTTCTGGAAGTTGTGCCAAATGTCTTCGTGGGTGGAGGACTGAGAGTGACTGGTGGAGTTCTTCCTCAGAAATCTTTTGCTTTTCCACTCTGTGAAGTCTTGCCTCAGCATCAACCCATCCCCTGGAAACTGTGTCCGGCTCATGACAAACTGGTTTTCTCTTTTCCCCCTGAATCAGTGATTCATCATTTATTTTGGTCTTGCGAAGACACATTCTCCAATCTTGATGGCATCCGCAAACCATTTGACTAACTTAAGTAAAAATGAAGGAAAAGAACCTTCGAAGAGCAAACAGGACAGTTGAATCACTCAAGCTCTGATGTGTGTGGACAAGATCACAGACGCTGCTCTGTGTCCCCCTTCCAGACTACAGACCAATGATTTAAAGATTGAAGTGGACCCCGTGTCCCCACTTCCTTGCCCTACAAAATGTGTTTGTCATGAAAAAGAACTTAATTTTTTACTATGATTGAATTACCAGCTGCTTGAATTAAACATTTTCATGATGGTTTATCTCCTACCAAAATATGTTCTGTTTCCTTGACACTGGGGTGAGTGTTTCATTAAAGAGTATAAAGAGTTTGCTTTACAATTTAAGAAGAAAAAAGCTGTAAGTAACCTGCCATTGGAAGGGCTTTGTACTGTGTCTCATCATGGCCTTGGGGTCGCTGGTGTCAAAAGTCAGAACCTGGCAGATATTGGTGGTGAAGCTTTGGGCCTCTGCCTCCTGCTATTTGGTAAAGAATCCACCTGTCAGTGCAGGAGACCTGGGTTGACCCCTGCGTCGGGAAGATCCCCTGGAGGAGGAAATGGCAACCCACTCCAGTATTTTTGCCTGGATAATTCTGTGGACAGAGGAGTCCGGAGGGCTACAGTCCAGGGGTTCAGGAAAAGTCAGACATGACTGAAGCAGCTGAGCACAGACACGCATTCATCCGGTTTGTGAAAGAGACCAGGTGGGAAGGAAGGCGGGGACAGGTGGTGGCCTGCAAGTGGCCGACTTCTCTGCCCAGACACTGCCACCCTCACTGTTTGCAGAGGCTTTGCAGCGTGTGCACTTTGACTTTAGGGTGAGGGGCTTCCGGTCATGGACACAGAGAGAAGATGCTAAATGCCGCACCCTGACCTTGAAGCTGGAATGCGGGCAGCCGTGTGGGCAGGCCTCACCTTTTCTGGGGAGAAGGTTGTTGTTTGCAACACGTGGCTGTCCAGTTTGTGAAAGAAGGAAATAAAATAGGCTGATGATGTCTCCGTGCTATTGGGCGCAGCTGGAAGCTTCCCTGGCAGAGGGGATGGGCTTGGGCTTTGAGGACTCTCTCCCGGGAGGGAGGGTATGGGGCTACATGGGGTAGGAGGATGTGTGTGGGTGAGGGGGGCTGTTCCAGTCCATGCTGTCTCTCTCCTTGAGTTTCTTTCATCCTTGGGGCATCTTACCCTGTGGTGTGGACAATGAGCCCCTTGTCCAACCCGAGGCCGCCCTCCCGCTCCAGGTGACTACAGGGCCTTCAGCCTCAGCTCAAGGGCAGCAGAACTCAACACTCGCCGGAGAGAAACAAACCACTGAACTTGAAATCGGTTATCAGAAATGCCTCTTCCTGATAAACAGAAGAAAGGGCCTGCCTCCCCCCTCACTAAAAAACCCTGGAAAACTGCAGAGAAGGCGTTGACTTGCCTTTCTCTCTCCCAGGTTTATGGCTCAAGGCTCAGATCTTGGTGAAGATCCACGGTGTGAAATTTCATTTCCCTGAACTTCCTGAAAATTTAAACAAATAGGACTATTTTCCAGAACGTTCCGAAGTTTTTATGTTTTTTTTTTTTAATTCAGCTCCGTAATTTATACAGAGGGACAACTTCGGCAGCATAGTATTTCTATGATTGCATACCCCAAAGTGACTTTAAGAATGAAACCGTGAAATCCGCTACTCTGCCGAGCCCTGACCTGACCCGATATCAGCTCTGGGGGCATCAGCTTCCGTCTCGATTTGGGATCAGCGTCTGCCCACCCACCCCCATCCTCTGCCTCCTCCTTTTCACTCCTTGGAGCTCTGGGGACTTCTCCCTGAACCAGAGCCCAAGGTGTTAACTCATAAGGACACAGCTGGCAGATCCAAGGATCCTGTGACATCTGTCTTTGCAGCTGTTTTGAACTTGAATTTTAAGGCTGCTAACAATGCTAAAGGAAATTAACCCTGAATATTCATTGGAAGGACTGATGCTGAAGCTCTAATACTTTGGCCACCTGATGCAAAGAACTGACTCATTGGAAAAGACCCTGATGCTGGGAAAGATTGAAGGCAGGAGGAGAAGCAGGTGAGAGAAGATGAGATGGTCGGATGGCATCACCGACTCAATGGACATGAGTTTGAGCAAGCTCCGGGAGACAATGAAGGACAGGGAAGCCAGTTGCAAAGAGTCAGACATAACTTAGCAACTGAACAACAACCACAAATAAAGTATTTTAAAAATAAGACAAATGATCGTGGCAACAGTTTGGGTAGTTCCTGCCAACTGTGTCTGATGATTTGGGGTTCTGTGTTGAACTGGGGCTGAGTCTCGGAGGACGTGTCTTGGAAAGGTCACCCCAGAGAAGGGACTTCCAGGTGGAGCTCTGAAGAGATGCTGCGAGTTCACCGGGCGAGGATCTGGGAGAGCAGGGGCAGGGCAGGGGTGCAGGGAGGCCCCGGGGATGAGTGGGAGGGTGCTGAGGGGCGGGGAGGAGTTTTCGTGAGGAGTCCTGCAGGCCACAGGGTGGATCCTGAACTTTGCTGGGAGCATGAAGCGACCTGAGCCTGGTCTTCTGAGCTCCCAGCTGGGAGACCCAGGTTACTGGCTAATTCCTGGGCAAGTCTGCCAGGGGCAGAACCACAGGATGGGGAAGTGTCCCCCTTTGAAGTTTCCCCAGTGGGGTGGGCGGTGGGGGCGGGGAGAGCTTGGTGTCCTGAGGACAGGAGCACACCGTGCACCAGCCTTCAAACCCCGGCTCAGCTGGGCGCAGAGACAAACTGGTTCCCTGTCTAGTTCTTCTCTAGTTCCTTGTCTGGGCTGCAGGCAGCTCGGGCTCTGGGCTGGGGTCTCCCAGGAAGTCTTTCCCCTCTGGGCTGAGATGTCTTAGGAATGACAGACGTCTGTCTTCTGTCCCCTTCATCTCCCCTGACTTCCCCATCCTCCCGCTCTTTTTTTTTTTTTTTTTTGTCACAGAC
>NW_011494871.1:1457102-1526450 GCF_000754665.1 Bison bison bison
ACCACGGGTTCTGCAAAGATTTCTGGAATGGGGCACAGAAAGCAGAAAACAAAAGTATCTGTAAATCAAACATCATCAAAAAAATAAATAAATAAACCTTTTTGCTCTTCAAAACATTGAAAGAAAATGAAGCTGGAGATTTGGGGAAAATGTTGCAAGACCTACCTGGCAACAGACTTGCTCTGAAAAACGCGTCACTCAATAATGAGACTGTGAAAAGTGTAGATTAAGTCTTCCCTGGTAGTCCAGGGGTTAAGATTCTGTATTTCTGATGCAGAGGGCACGGGTTCGATCTGTGGTTGGGAAACTAAGATCCAAGCAATGTGTGGCAGGGGACACCACATGAAGAGCCGAGTAAAAATGGGCAAAGAACTTGAACACTTTACCAAAGAAGTGAAACGCTGCCTCATGAGTCATAAAGGAAATGCAGATTAAAACCACAATGACACACACTGCACACCCACCAGAAGGCTTAAAATTGGAGAGATCTGCTAAACCAATTCTTAGAGAGGATGTGGACCAACTGGGACTCTCAAAAATTGCTGGGAGGAATGGAAAACAGTGCAGCCACTTTGGAAAACAATTTGTTGAAAAAATTAAAAATACACCTATCAGGTGACCCAGGGCTTGCCAGCCACCCTGCTGTGGGGATTTCTTCACGAGACCTGAAGGGAGACCCCTGCACGCGTGAACACTCCCAGGACCCAGCCAGGGCAGCCACGCCTGCAAGGCTGGAGCTGGACCTGACTTCAGGAACGTTCTGTTCTGATGGGTCTGGGAAGATCAGGTTTCACCAAGCTGATTTAGGAGGAGCTGAGGTCTTTGGAATTATTTTAGCTTCTTGGGGAATTTCTGGGAATCTCTGACATGATGGTTCTGCTTCTGGGACCATTCCAAGTTACAGAATAATCTTTAGAAACCCAGCAGGTTTGCTGTGCTTTGGCAACTTTTGTTGCTGTTGTTTTTTAGTTGCTAAGTCATGTCTGACTCTGCGACCCCATGGACTGTAGCCCACCAGGCTCCTCTGTCCATGGTATTTCCCAAGTGAGAATACTGGAGTGGGTTGCCATTTCTTCCTCCAGGGGGATCGTCCCAACCCAGGGATCAAACCTGAGTCTCCTGCATTAGCAGATGGATTCCTTACTGCTGAGCCACCAGGGAAGCCCTTTGGCAACATTTAGGGATGAACAAAACCTCAGTGAGCCTTTGGGGAGAAATGTGTTGATAAGTAGCTCACCAAAAATGATAGCAATTTGGTACAGGAATGCCAGGAAAGTTTGGGTAGATATTGATTTTTTTTTTCCAAGAAATTTTAGAACCTAGGTAGAAGAGGTTCTGTCAGAGGCCACTGGGTTTAAAAGCAAGGAGAGGGAGAATATTCTATGTGTGGACACAGATTAAAGACATATAAGCAGTGCATGTAAGCCACATAACGTGGGGCTTTAACTTACGTAAAGAAAACATTTTAAAAACACTTTGGAACAAAATTTCTGAACATTGTACATTCTTGCATTTCTGCACCCAAAAGACATGTCATTTTTTTTAACCAACATTATACAACAATCTTACTTTTGACAAATAAATGCAGCATAAGACATTTTTGGTCTGAAGTGTAAAGCAAGCTACTGAAGATAAATCTGTTTACAAATAGATATTGTAGAAATAACACAAAAGAATGAGGATGACCCAAAACACGCCCAGTTGTATAAAGTTTCTTCCATTTCCAGGAACAAGAACAAAGCTGAAGATCTAGTTTAATTTTGATGCTGAGAAATGTACAAAATAAAAGAAAAACCAATCGAGGTCCAATGTGGTTTGACCCAATATTGAGCCTCCAATGTTGGAAACATGATTTTTTTTTGTTTGTTTGTTTCTGAGAAATCAGATCAGAATGCAAGCCACACAGGTGGGAGTCCAGGACCTGTAGGTGTTAAGCTGACTAGCTCTCATTATGGGAGGGGGCAGAGATGGAATGAGGACCTTGAGGGAAAGGGGCCACAAAGACCCGCCCTTCCAAACAGGAAGAAAAGCCACAGGACCAACAGAAAAGGCAATGATAAAACATTAACATTTTTGTACCGGTAGATTCTAGATCCAAGTCTATCTGTGAAAAGTCAAAGGCAGGGTTGACCATACTGAAATGTGTTTGGATGTCGAATCAATACACATCTTTGTCTGAAATCATCAGCCTCAGTTCCTTGGGTAGTCTCCTTAATTGTCTGCCCCTATTCTTAGGACAGGTCTGCCTTAGGAGCTCAGGTAGGTTCACCCGGCCCCACCATCATCTGGAACTGTGTTGAAAAGCGTTCATTAAGCCAGTAAGAAACGGGTTGACACCATCCCTCTCCACTGAGGTTTGGAACCCGAACTTGATAGGGTGAATGGTAGAAAATACATGTGAAGTGGTATGATAAAAGCTGAATTATCAACAGCATGTGGGTTAAATAGTTAAAGTGTGCCCAGGCCAAGGGAAAGCGGGTTCAGTTGCAAGATCTCTGGCTTTAGTTAGGATGAGGTTAAAGTAATTTGACGTCTTTTGAACAGCCTGGGGAGGAAGCCAGATGCCCCACATTCTGCTTCCTCCCCACTCTGCTCGGGGCTCAGTCGCCCCTTGTCCCCTGAGTCTCTCCTTCAGTGGCCTCCCTCCCAGTCAGTGTGTCAGGATCCAGCTGAGTTTCTCACAATTCTAAGGTTGCCGAGTGGAACCTGCCAGATCTTCCAAGAGCACAGGCCCAGAACAGGAGCGCCGTTACATCTGCCCATGCCTTTGGTGGTGAGAAGTCCTGGGCAGCCCGGAGTCAAGGAGCTGGGCAGTGGCTTCCCCTCTAGCTGGGCAGCTGCAGAGAATGCAACCAGCTTTGGTCATTGCAACAGCTCGGTCAGATTTATTCTACTTTGCTGCTGTTCATTAATATTTGGAAGTTTGGGGGGATCCATCTGTCAGACAGAGGGAGGGACTGAATGCTAATTTAGGAGTGAAGGAATATTTATAACCCTACAAACCTACTAAGTAAGTAAAGGAAAAGGCAGAAAATTCTCAGATAAGGATGAATGTCAGGAAATCATCGGGAGGCAGCATTTCTGGTCATATGGAGTTACATCCCCTTTTGTTCCTGTCTCCTATCCAAGGTCACCTTGTATATCCAAGGCGTGTTTCCTCCTATCAGACAGAATCCGGATCTATAAACTGGGAGTGCTTCAAGTAACAGAAAATTACCAAATTAGAGTGACTTAAGCGAACAGGGTCTTCTCCCGTGAAACGAGCAGCCCAGAGGTCACCGCTGCTGGCATTTGTTCAGCAGCTTAGAGACATCAGGGCCGATGATGATTTAATTTTCCTGGCCTTTTTGCTCCTGGTTGCCAGATGGCTGTGGCACACTCAGCGGCCGTGTGTTCATATCCCCACAGAAGGAAGGGAGGGAAAAGGAAGAGGGGCCAGGGGCTCACCCAGCCAACAGGAGCCCCTCACCCTCCCTGGGGATGCACAGAAGACCAGGCTCTGCCTCACCTGCCAGGCCGACGGGCATTAGCACCTATGATATTCCCTACACTTATACCAACCTATGCCAAAGGCATTATTCTCTCCACTTTACAGAGGAAGATGAGGTGTGTGAAGATTAAATCTTGTCCTTCAAGTCACCATGATGGAGCAAAGTTTGGAACTCAGGTGGTCTGAATCCCAAATCCTTGCTCTTTCCTCAAAACCACACTTCCTGTCTTCAGAGAAGGAAATGGAGCTAGCACCTTCCTCCCAACAAACCAGCACTGAGAATTAATTACCTCCGTCCTTCCCTTTTAATCCTTGAGCAAATCCTTCGCACTTAGGATCAAAAGTAGTTGCCTCGATTCTCCTGTTGGACCTCTGCCTCGGTTAGTTTAAGATCCTTTCATTACTGACTTCAGAGGCTGTCCTTGGATTCATCTTGGGGATATGTAATTTCTAGTTTGAGTTTGGTATTTTGGACTTTGGGGGTTTTGAAGTTTATACTTGGGTTTCCCCCCCCCCCCTTTTAAAAAAAACTTAACATCCATTTTCTTAATTGAATCTTAAACGAATGCATCATTCTCTCATTGGTGAACTTCCTGCCCACATCTATTTGGCAGGCTTTAGGAAATCTAATAATACTGAATATATTAAGAAGACAATTATATTAATGCTCAAAAAAGGCTATATTGTGAGAGAATCGGGTTTAAGTTGTATGGCTCTGAATTTCATTGACAACTTTTGTGTCTGACTTTCTTACTGCAGAGTGAGTCACTGAGTTGTAAACAGGACAACCAGTTCTGTCAAGATGTGCCTTTGTGCCCAGCCGGCTTCCCAGGTAGCTCAGTGGTAAAGAGCCCATCAGCCAATGTGGGAGACACTGGTCTGATCTCTGAGTGGGGAAGATCTCTGGAGGAGGAAATGGCAACCTGCTCCAGTATTCTTGCCTGGGAAATCCCACAGCCTGAAGAGCCTGGCAGGTACAGGTTACAGTCCATGGGGCTGCAAAGAATCAGACATGACTGAAGAGACTGAGCATGCACAAATACAAAGTCAAGATAACAGTTGTCAAACTAATCATAAGAACATAACCAAAGTTATACCTGAAATACTTCTTCAGGCAGTGTCAATGTAGTTGGGTGAGTGAAAGGACTGAGCTGGGATGAGGGGCTTTATGGAGGAGCCACAGGAGATGGGAGCAACTGAGCCACTCTCACATCCAGGGGTCCAGGGATGGAGTGGTGGGTGGAGCCTTAGATATGCAGAAGCCTAAGGACTTGATGGGGGAAATGAATAATATGACAAATATGAAATAAACTGAGATGGCTAGGGACCAAAAGATAAGCACGGACAGGATGGAAAAAAAAACAAAATTTAATACTTACACAAATACATTCAATAGGGCAAAGGGGCTAGAAAAAGGTTTATAAGACAAATATAAACTAAAAGAAATATGACATTATATATTAATAGGAAACAACAGTTTTCAAGGAAGCCTAATAAACATGAATATTCAGGAATTATCTTAGAAAAATAAAAACTGAAAGAACTATGGGGATTAGTACATAAATCAGCAATTAAGATCTGATATTTCAACCAGAAAAAATAGTTATCAGAGTTGAATAACTAATAGACATAAATTACTTCCTTCAACTAGAGAACAGACTTTCTTAAACTTCAACAACTTTTAGAATAGCAAGTCATACATAGTATATTCTCTTACTGTAAGTGTATAGAAATAAGAAATCCATAACAAAAAAAGAACTGAGAAATCACATATGTTTGGAAACTAAAAAAAAAAATTTGAATACATAAAGAAACTGTAAGAGCAATTTCAAAATCAAATAAATGATACAGCTGAGACACAGCTAGTGCATAGTACCCTTTGTTTTTCTTTTGTCCAGAAAACAGGGCAGATTGAAAACAAGTTTGCAATCGTGTTTTCACTCAAACCGTTGGCAAGACTGTTGAGGTGGACTAACCGAAGAATGAGGGCATTTGTAGACTGTTAGGGAAACTCACATTTTACAGAACGACTAGTCGGCCTCAGCAAGGCCCTGTGCAAGAAGTTAACAAAAGGCAAAATGGGAATAGGCCCCAGGAGGGCTGAAAGCTGTGGAGGCTGATGGGTGACAAACGCCCCAGGGGGCAGGGACCCTGGCAGTGGCTGTGTGGTCTTTCTGTGTCCACATCACAAACCACAGCCGTGATCCCTCCCACGTAGCTCGGACAACTGGCCTTCAGTCCTAAGTAGCATTTTTGATGTTTGTACGTATTTGATAAGTAACTGGGTCCCAAAAGATGCTGACAGTCCCACAGGGTTGCAATCATTTCATTCCACTGGTTTCCAATGAGATGGTTGGATGGCATCACTGACTCAATGGACATGAGTTTGAGCGAATTCTGGGAGATGGTGATGGACAGGGAAGCCTCGCATGCTGCAGTCCCTGGGGTTGCGAAGAGTCAGACATGACTGAGTGACTGAACAACAACAGCTACCCTCACATCATTTGTTCAAGGTGCTTGCCATGTACTGAGCACTTCTGGGAGCTGATGCTGGAAAAAACATTTGAACGTCCAAAAGCAAATATCTGCTGGATGAAGCAGCGGGATGCCTGGAGATTGTCTCTGAGGCCATGAACATCCTGCGTCCCACCAAACATCTTTGGTGGAGAATGAGCCAGGGCTCTCTCTGTGTCCTAGAAATGCTCCCTGCCTAAGCAGGTTTGGCCTCACCATTCTTGTCTCTCACGTGGTGAATGTGATTCTGCCACTCACATGTGTTTCTCTGTGTGTGTGTGTATAAAATGAGGAGTTGGCCAGAAATGGAGATGGGCTTGTATAGGTGGGCCGCCTTTGTTAGTGTGAATGTTTATTCATTCATCTGGCTTCTCCCTGGGTTACTGAGATGTGATGTGAAGACAGACAACATCTCAGGTTTACTGTAACATGAGGGAGGTCATTGTAACCTCAGTAAATACTCCAGAAGATGATAACTTTCCAGGCTTACATTCTGTGACAACACAGAATCAGCCAAAGTTATTTGACCACATTTGTGATTAACTATGGTGACTCACATGGTAAAGAATCTGCCTGAAAAGCAGGAGAACTGGGTTCAATTCCTGGATTGGGAAGATCCCCTGGAGAGGAAATGGCCACCCACTCCAGTATTCTTGTCTGGAGAATTCCATGGACAGAGGAGCCTGGCGGTCTACAGTCCATGGGTTCACAAAGAGTCGGACACAACTGAAGCAACTTGGCACACGTGCACCCAGAAAAAGGAGAGAACTAAAATATATACATTATGATCGAATTTCATGCAGTCAAGTAGATGCCCAAGTAACGTTTCCATTTTCCCAACATAAAATGTCCCTGAAGAGTAATTTCACTGGGTCATACAGCTCTTCTTTCTTTTTAAGCAAACATGGTTTCTTTCCCAGTAGATGAGAGAGGACATTCATCAGCTTCAGGTTATGTGAGGTGAGAAACCAGGGGAGGTGAGCCCATTAAAAGACTAAGGATGTGCCCAGTGAACTGAGCTTAGAGCCCAGGTCCCGCTGGCACTGTGCTTATCTGGTGAGTTATAGCAGAGGGCAGAGGGGATCATCTCCTTCAGAACTGAATAACTGCATTCTCATCCTTCTCCTCGGATCACTGGGGTTCTGTTTATTTTCTGCCTCCTCCACTTGATACTTGTTTCTAGTTTTCAAGGAAGTTTTCCCCACCCCACCAAGGTGGTGGTTAGTGTACAAAGAACTCCCTGTCTGGCAAATGTGACTATTTTTCACATGATCATTGTCATAGTATCTGTTAGTTACCACGTTAAAGGTACTCCAGCTCAGATACTTGGAATATCATGAGAGGGACCCTCATCTTTATTAAACCCAGGACTTTGGATTCTTATCCCAAATGAAATGTTAGGTCACGTGACTCAAAGTAAGAGCTCCAACTGGAGTCTTTAGTGACTACTGGGGAAATAAAACACGGCAAAAAGAAAAAAGTATTCCACAAACCCATAACCATGGAAGAAAACTCCAACTCCCGTCCTGCATCAGTGTTTCAATGTAGTATGAAATGTTTATACATATTTGCAAAAATCCAGTTTCACCTCTAAGACTGGCTAATACCCACCTGTCTATGAGGTTGGAGGGGAAGGAGTTTGGCTCTAATGGCATTTAGTTAGTCTATCGTTCAATCATTGGGTCATTATTTATTTTGTAAATACACACATACATACGTCATCATCATCACTATCATCGTCATTTTTCTGGTACTTGTTTACTGGTGGCATGAGAATAATAAATTGAAACGTTTGTAGTATTATCTAATACTTAATCTGGGATCTGAAAACATTTCTAGCTGGTTTTTTTCCATGAAAGCTTTTTTTTTTTTAAAATGAGAAATTCAGTTCAGTTCAGTTCAGTTGCTCAGTTGTGTCCGACTCTTTGTAACTCCATGAACCGCACACGCCAGGCCTCCCTGTCCATCACCAACTCCCGGAGTCTACCCAAACCCATGTCCATTGACTAAAGAGAAATAAGATTGCTTTAAAAAATCTACAGCTCCTGCAGCTGCATCAATTGCTGTTTTGTGATATGAATGTTGAATTCATTTAAATCTCCTAGACAAATAGATTTATATGGGCAATGCTAATATCTCATCAATATTGTAAAAGCCTGCTAAAATTCATATGGTTTCAAGGAGGATAGTATATTCATTTGACATCATGTGCAGGTGGGAAAGCCAATTTTATGGGATTTTTAAAAACTTTCCTGTCTCAGATATATGTTGAAATCTGGAAGTATTCTCTTACATGAGCTCCACATCTAGTATTGTTCAATTATTTTCTTTACTATGATATTTTTTCTCACGTAATTTATTGTGTGGCACCAACTTGACCACTTTTAGTGGAGGAATAAGACCTGCCATCCTGTCGTGTGACTCATCGGTCTACATTACCTGCTTCTGAGTGTCCTCTGTCCCAAGGATGTGAGGGTCCTGGAGACCACGCTCTCTGGGGCCCGAGCTCATGGACAAAGAAGCCGAATTTGTCATTTTTGTCACTAACATGACTTAGTATTGCGACCTCTGTAAAGGTGTGGCCTTGCCAGACAGTAAACATGTAAAAAGAATACAGCTTCCTCCTGGCAGTAAAAGAGATTAGTGGAAGGAAGTTAGCTGTGACTAGATGGGGCCGGAGCCTGAAATCAAAGGGTTTGTTTGGAAGGGTCTATTACTAATCTCCTGTCTTCATTATAAAGAGGGCTCGGCGCGTGGTGTTTCTGTCCTGGTAAAATCATTTGTGAAAATGTATGATTCCTGGTTCCGTGCACAAGACCTCCTCTGTGGAAGGCTCCCCCGGGAGGTGATCAGATTCCCGACTCCTGGAGAACTGTAATTAAACAATTGAATAAAATTCACCTTTGGAAATTCATGGCTTGAGCATAGGGTCAACTTGTTATTGTTGAGGTAATCTATATGTTTTTGGTGTTCAAAGTATATGCACTACTTAGAGAACTTGATATTAGGATAATCTGAGAGTTTATATTATGATTAAAAATGTCCACAGTGTGATTCGTGATTTTAGACCTGAGGTATTAAAATATGGAAGAGAATTGGACTCCGCTCTCAAGTACTGGTTGCAAATATAAGGTTTGAAAGTTGATTTGAAAGCTTATGGAAAGTTGGTTTTTTGCAGCCTGATTTTAATTATTTGACTATTAGCTTAAGTTCTGTGACAACTTAGAGGGGTGGGATGGGGTGGGAGGTGGAAGGGAGGTTCAGGAGGGAGGGGACATATGTACACCAATGGCTGATTCATATTGATGAATGGCAGAAACCAACACAATATTGTAAAGAAATTGTCCTCCAATTAAAAATAAATAAATAAAAATCTGGTAACTACAGACCATGTTCCCAAGACGCTCACAGGGACACTTTCGATGCAGAGACAGATGTCCTGCCCAGAGAGGTGCCATCTCCCCCTCGTGGCCCTGCTGTCCCTGCACCAGGCAGGGCACAGCCCATCCAGTCTCCGCCTCCGGCTTCCCGAAGCTGCCTCTCCTGTGCCGCCTCTGTGCTGTGTCCCCATCCTCTACATCTCTCCCCATCTCTCATGTGACCCAGGAGTCTCCTGAGTATTCATTCCTATTTCTACCCCCACCACCTCCCAAGGCTGACGTGCTGTTCGTGTCCTTTCCACGAGGCTCTCTGAGTCTAACAGCCTCTGCAGTGTTCTAGAGCCTCCTCCTAGAACAGAGGGGGCTTTGACTGTTTGTTCAGCTCAGGAGCAGAGACTACCCCTCGTGAAGCTGTGATGAGCAGGTGGTCCTGTGGCTCCCGGAGGAGCTGATCTCCAGGCTTTGTGTGGGCCTCTGGAGGCAGGATGCTTAGGAAAGTTCCGAAGGATTCCCATATGCCAAGTGCTAGGCTGCAGGGAGGTGATTAGAATCTGGAAATGGTTTACAAGCACTAGATTTTGTAAATGAGTACTCAGAAGCCTGGTTAGCCTGTGGGTAATGAGAAGAGAGAGGATGACAGCAGACCCTTCCCAGTGATGGTGCAGACCCTGACCCTCCACCCCCACCCCTCGTTCAGTGCTGGGGCCTGGGAGTACCGACTGCCAGCAATGGAGGCCCTGGTTTCTGGGGTCTCAGTGGAGGGAACAATCCCTGTTTGGCCCCTGAGCTGGGAAAGTGTCTGGAGAACTGACAAGGAGCCCAAGTTAAGGGCTGGAAACAGGCATCCGGGACAGAGTGTGGCCCAGAGAGACACCTGTGTGTCACCAGGGCTCCCCGAGGTGGCATGGACGCTGGGAGCCAAGGGAGACCGGGAGAGACTGAGCAGGGGGTGGGCCCTCACTCTCAGGAGGTGTGCGGGGTTGGTGGCGGGACCAGCAGATCCTCTGCGTGAACGTGTGACCCAGAGGGAGGGACCACTGTGGGTCCATCACTGCGAGGACACTGCCTGGGCCCCTGGACTCAGCTGGAGCGCAGTCCCTGCCAAATGGAAGTTCACTAACCTCGCAGAGAGAGGAAGCGTGGTCAGATTCCTGGAGGAAAACGTAAAACCTGGGAAAGAGATACTTAAGAACACTTCACTGTCTATACCTGAAAACATGATTTCCTAAAAAAAAGAGTTAATGGACCAGATAAAGATGAGGTGGTTACTCGGGAAACTCAACTTTAAGGATCACAATTTGAAATAATTAGTAATTCTGAAGTAAGATAGGACAGCAACGAAAGGAACTAAGAAAAGATAAAATCAGAAAATCACCTGAAGGAATTAGAAGCAAAATAAACTCAAGAAACCAGGAAGTGAGGTGAAGTCGCTCAGTTGTGTCCGACTCTATGAGACCCCGTGGACTGTAGCCCCCCAGGCTCCTCCGTCCATGGGATTCTCCAGGCAAGAGTACTCATGTGGGTTGCCATTTCCTTCTCCAGAGCATCTTCCCGACCAGAGAGAATGACTACTGATCAAAGCTGAATTTAATGAAATAAAAATTCACACACAGAAAAATTCAGAAAGGATAATTTAAACCAAAATATTAAAAAAAAATATTGCTAAAATAGAAATTCACAAGGGTTCTGATTCATGAAAAATAAAAATACATAAATGGACACACATTGACAGACCATTCATTGCATGGACTCAGCTTGAAAAAAACAAATTATAAAGAGAGAAGTAAAATGGATAGTACTTCCTACCAGGTAGGAGGTGCTGATCAAGGAGGTTATTTAAAATGGGAGAGACAAGAATTTTGCTACTGATGAGCAGATCACTGAAAGACTCTTCCAACTTATAATATGATGATTTGCTGGCAAGAACTAAACTTTAAAAGTATCTTTAAACTTGAAATACGAGAAAGTCAATCTGTTTGTTTACCATGGTGACATTCAGTATAATAGTTATTGGTGAGCTGCACATTCAATGTGCCAAATATAGCCTGGGCAATCAGCAACCTAAGGTCATGAATGTCACCACAATCCGCAGTTTAATATTGAATAATTTCCTTCCAGTGTGTGTTTACGTTTGAAAATATTGCTCAGCTGGCAGAGAAGACTAATATCAGTCAAGACGGAGCTAGAAAGCAGAAAACAGTAATGTGTTTAGCAATATGCGAGGGGATTAAATACAGACTCTGATTTTCAACAGTAGTAACAGCAACATAACCTGGAATTAGATAAACTGTGTTATGTCAGAGTTCAAAAAAGCACTAGTTGCTGTTACTATATACAATGCTTTTTCTATATTTGATACTATTCTGTATGTGATACTTTTTCATCTCCAATGAAATGTGACCTTTGATAATACTTGGAGGAAAATCACAATGACTTTGTGTAAAAACTGGAAAATGGAACTTTAGGAAAGAGCTAAAAAGTCTTGATTCAACTCCTTTCCATACCTTTAACACCTCTTTCATAAGACACTTGATGAAGTCACCATCCAGAAGAAAATGAAAAAAGGAACAGTACAAAAAAGTTTTAAAGGAACACGAGGACTTCTCTGGTGGTGCAGTGGATAAGAACTCACCTGCCAGTGCAGGGAATGTAGGTTCAGTCCTTGGTCCAGGAAGATTCCACGTGCTGTGGAGCAACTGGGGGGTCAAACCACTGAGCCCGCGTGCAGCAACTACTGGAGCCCGCACACCCTAGCGCCCATGATCCGCAACAAGAGACACCGCCCTGATGAGATGCCCGCGTGCTGTGATGAAGAGTAACTCCACAGGTCACAAGCAGAGAAAGCCCTAGCAAAGCATCGAAGACGGTGCAGCCAAAAACAAATAATTAATTGATTAAAAAATAAAAGAAAGACACATGAGATACAAATAGTAATAAAGTGGTTCACCCAGGTAAACATTTTGACATTCTCTGTCTCATATGATCTTAAAACCCCTGAAAAGCATTATTATACACATGGGTTAATTATAAAGTGTATTATACCCCATGTGTTTTTTTAATTTAGAATCTATTTTGAATTGGAGGATAATTGGTTTACAGTATTGTGTTGATTTCTGCCATATCTCAACATGAATCAGCCATAGATATATATACCTATGGGCTTCCCAGGTGGCTCAGTGGGAAAGAATCTGCCTACAATGCAGAAGATGCAGGATTGATCTATGGGTTGGGAAGATCACCTGGAGGAGGAAATGGCAGCCCACTCCAGTGTTCTTGCCTGGAGAATCCCATGGACAGAAGAGCCTGGTGGGCTACATGGGATTACAAAGAGTCAGACACGATTTATCGACTGAACATATAGACATATATCCCTTCTCTCTTGAACCTCTCTCCCACCTCCCACCCCATCCCACTCCTCTAGATTGTCACAGAGCACCTGATTTGAGCTCCCTGCATCATACAGCAAATTCCCATTGGCTATCTAATTTTACATATGGTAATGTATATGTTTCCAAGCTGCTCTCTCAATTCATTCATGTCGATATGTCAAAATCCAAAGTGTTATGCACAGAATTCCTATAAATCTGAAATCACTCCTGAATTTTTTTAACTCCCTTCTGGAGTTAAGGGAGAGAGAATGAGTGAGTGAAGGTCTCTCAGTTGTGTCCGACTCTTTGCGACCTCATTGACTATACAGTCCATGGAATTTTCCAGGCCAGAATACTGGAATGGGTAGTCTTTTCCTTCTCCAGGGGATCTTTCCAACCCAGGGATTGAACTCAGGTCTCCTGAATTACAGGCAGACTCTTTACCAGCTGAGCCACAAGGGAAGCCCAGAGGGAGGAATTTTTAACTGGGAGACGATGGTTTTCAGCTTAGACACTAATTTTCCAGCTATTGCAACTGTATTTCATTCTCACTTTAAATACACAGGACAAGAGAGCCTCAGTACTGACAGATGTGTGGAGCTAAGGGAGCTGGTTCTCTGAGCACCTCCATGTCTGTTTCTCTTCTGAGAAGTGAATGTGGTTTCTTGAGGACTCCTGTGTGCTGTGGGCTTTTGGCTTGGGTTGCCGTCCTCTTTGAAACCGCCCCCCTCTCTGATTCTCTGTTTCTCACCATGTCTCTGTCTCCCCCTTTTCACATGTGACATCCAGTCTGGCGGCCCCGCCACCCCACAGCCCCAGCAAGACTCGGCCCAAGAATGCATGCAGCTGCGGCAGGCAGGCAGGGATTCTACAGTTGCTCCGCGTGTGATCCGATGAACACAGGAAACATTCCAGTGGGAAACTAATACTGCTTCAGGGAGAACTCACTGGGGAGGCAAAACAGGTGAGACCGGATTGTCTTATCAAGCGGAAACCAGGGGACCGTTCTACCTTCTCTTTGGACATTTGTTTCTAAACACACTTCGGTGGACTCCCCTCCTTCTCCAACGTGACTAGGGGTGTCTTTTCAACGCACTTGCACTCTGAGGTGCCAAAAGGTCACTGAGGGCATTTGTGATGTGTTTGCTTCCACTTTCTGGGCTCAGCGCAGAACGCCTCAGCTTGGGCAGAGTTGGAGGTCACTCCACCCACGACCCCCTAAAGAATGAGATGGTGCCAATTGCTGTAACAGGAATGGACCTAGAGATTATCCTGCTAAGTGAAGCATGTGAAACAGGAAAATAGCATCTGATGTTGCTTATATGTAGAATCTAAAAAAAATGTATGAAACAAATGAGCTTAGATACAAAATAGAAATAGACTCATAGACATAGAAAGCAAACTTATGGTTACCAAAGGGAAAGGGGAAGGGAGGGATAAATTAGGAGTGGGGTTAACAGATGCATGCGTGCTAAGTCGCTTCAGTCACGTCCAACTCTTTGCCACCCTATGGACCGTAGCCATCAGGCTCGTCTGTCCATGGGATTCTCCAGGTAAGAATACTGGAGTGGGCTGCCATTTCCTCCTCCAGGGAGTCTTCCTGACCCAGGGATCAAACACATGTCTGTTGAGTTGCAGGTAGATTCTTTACCATCTGAGCCACGAGGGAAGCCCTGCCCCCAACATATGTGCCCCCAACTGAATCATTTTGCTGTACACCTGAGACTAACACAACACTGTAAACCAGCTACACTGCAGTAAATAAAATGAGCCCAAGGCCTCCTCCCAGAACCTCTATAAAGCAGAAGTGGGTTTCAGCGGGTCTCAGGGTAGGTAGGGAGGGGAAGCATCTGTGTTCTCCTGTGACCGCCCACTCTGTCCCGAGTCTGAGTGTTCTCATCTTCGTTTCCTTCTCTTTGCCCTCTTTCTCCTCTCACAGGTCAGAGTGTAGCCCCTCTTTGGGCCCCTGGGCTCCTTCCCCAAAGCACTTGTGCTACGTTTGTGTATGTATTGGTTTTAGAAATCAGCAAGAGTCTGATGCATGTTGAATGTGACCGAAAAGAAGATATGAAAACTGTGCTCCAAGAAGAACAAGCCTTTTTATTTCGTCAGAGAATCTGTGGTTTTCCTGAGCCGGATAAGAGCAGTGCTTACGGAGTAGTTTCACAGAGGCAAGTCACACCCAGAGCCGGGATCCGGAGCTGAGGGGAGCAGGTGTTGGGGGCACTGAATCATCCCATCTACTCTGCCCTGGACCCTGGAGAGCCGCCGACTTGATGTTCTAAGGCTACTCAGAGCCGTGAGGTTGGGCTGGGGGACTTCCCGGTGGAGAGGTCCACACAGGTGGAGAGCTGCTGGGACTGGCCTCACAGGTGCCGTCCTAGCTCTGGAGTTGAGTCAGGTACAGGGAGGCGAGGGTCTCAGAGTGAATCCTCACAAACAGCCACCAGTCTTGATGACTAAGTGATTTTACTCGGCTCCTGTCTTGTTTTCCTGTGACAGGTGACCTTGTTGTTTGGCTTATTGTCAGTGTTATTTGTCACAGGGACACGAAGGTATTTCAGGTTTATTTTTGAACCTGCATCACCTTGCCATGTGGGTATCTCCTGATGGTGTATCATGGTTATCACACTTACGTTACATGGCTTTTTCAGAGATCATGAAAACATAATGCTGCTGCTGTGGCCAAGTCACTTCAGTCGTGTCTGACTCTTAGTGACCTCATGGACCTCATGGAGCCTACCAGGCTCCTCCGGCCATGGGATTTTCCAGGCAAGAGTACTGGAGTGGGGTGCCATTGCCTTCTCCAGAAAATATAATAGCACATTAATTTTTTAAATCATGATAAACATGTCATGTACTTCATAGCAATTTCCTGACAGATTTTAAAGTGAAATGGACAGTGGATTGACAAGACAAAATAATCGCAATATTTTCTTCCCCAGAACCCCTACTAGCTTCATGGAAAATCTCTGTTCCAGGGATCAAACCCACATCTCTTATGTCTCCTGCATTGGCAGGTAGGTTCTTTATCACCTACCTGCCATCTGGGAAGTGCCATCTGGGAAGCCCTCTCTGATCACAGAATTACACAGATGACCAACAACCTTGGCACTTAAGGTTGATTCTGGCTGGAGGGGCTGGCAGGAATTAGTAGTGGGAATAAACTCTGCAATGGAGGCGAGTGGACCACACTGACCTTTTGTGTGAGGCTGCTGTTTGCCCTGTGGCAGTCCACCTGGGGAGGACGGGGTGACTTCTGCTGGCCTCAGAGGTCTGTGGTACATTCACTTTAGTTTGTGAAAAAAAAAAAAAAAAGTGTGTGTCATTGCACAGATCCTTTCAGATTTTGTGCACTCTGCTAAACCACATCATTTACTCAGGAAAAAAAAAAAAAAAAGACCATGCAGTTAACTAATGACATTTAACAAAGCCTTTTTTTGCAGAATATGTTACCAAGTCCTTCAAGAGTCCCTAAAATTACAGAGACAATTTGTGGTTCCTGAAAGCCAGGCAAGCTAGGTTTAGTTTTTCAGGCAAAGACACTAGAGATAAGCAAAACAGGTTAATAACCCAGTTTATGCATTTAGATGTGTTTTCAAAAGCAAATATGATTTATTTTCTCTTGACAAACTAAGGCCATCCTGAGAGACAACAATCAGGTAATGACAGGGTCTGGAATAGTGGCAATATGTGGAGTTGGGAGAATTAGGCATTTTTAGCCCGAGGAAGAGAGTACATAATGGCGATGAGATAGCTGTCTTTAAACATCTGAAAAGCTGTCAGCTGAGAAAACTCCAGAGGGCACAAACATGGTGGAAGTTTCAAGGAGGCAGATTTGGGTTGAAAGAAATATCTAACAGTTTGAGTTACACGTAAACAAGTTATGAGCCCTAAAACACTGTAGGGTGGGTTCAGGGAGAAATTTCTGCACCAATTCATCCATGGATTCTTGGATTAAGTATTTCTTAAAGAAATGGCAACCCACTCCAGTGTTCTTGCCCGAAGAATCCCAAGGACGGGGGAGCCTGGTGGGCTGCCGTCTCTAGGGTCACACAGAGTCGGACACGACTGAAGCGACTTAGCAGCAGCAGCAGCAAGGTACCATTCAACTCAACATTCTATGGGTCTTGGATGTAAAAATTCCACTTTACACAAAGAGCTGGTTTTGTTGCCCACAGGTAGTGCCACTCCAGTACTCTTGCCTGGAAAATCCCATGGATGGAGGAGCGTGGTAGGCTGCAGTCCATGGGGTCTCGAAGAGTCGGACACGACTGAGCGACTTCACTTTCACTTTTCACTTTCATGCACTGGAGAAGGAAATGGCAACCCACTCCAGTGTTCTTGCCTGGAGAATCCCAGGGACGGGGGAGCCTGGTGGGCTGCCGTCTATGGGGTCACACAGAGTCGACACGACTGAAGTGACTTAGAGGCAGTGTCAACAGCAAAGCCACAGCTGTGCCTACGTCTACATATAAGCAGGGCTTAGAGTACCCTGAGACTGGTCTCTGCTGACCGCTTCCTTGTCCTTGGAGCTCTCCTCTCCAGCCTCTAACCAGGGTCTTCCTGGTAGGTCTAGGCTTCTCTTCTTGGCCCCAGAGCATTACCCTTGTTTGTCCCTCTGCCTGGAATGTCTCCCTCCTGCTTTCCTGTACTAACTCCATAATCTCAGTGCCAAGGTCTCTCTTTCCTGGGGAAGCTGTTCCTGGTCTGCATCCCCTCTGCCCACTTTGAAAAGCCCGCACAGCACCAGGTCCTGCCTGTTTAGGATTCTTCAGTCTATTTGGAGTCCTTTGCTCACGCCTGTCTATCCTCTCGGACTTGAGCTTTGTAAGTGTGGAGACAGGTCTCTGGCAGCCTCTCAGCACAGCTCTAAGCACAAAGTTTCTCACTAGAAATATTTGTTAGATGAAGGCTATCCTCATGCATTTTTAAGATGCTCATGTATATGGGTAGCAGGCTTACTTTTAAAATGTGAAGAACTCAGTCACTGTGTGTGGTAGCAGATTGTATCTATGAGGGAGCTGTGGACATTTGGGAATTGGAAAGCCTTGGAAGGTTTTAAGAGTTCCATAGCCTACCATATCTTTACGGGCAGGATTTCTTTACTATGGAGATGGGTTTGGGCCCATGGGTCACTTCAGCTGTCCACCAACAGGATCACAAAGCATGATTGGAGTTACCTAATCTGAGAGCAGAGTGAGGCCAGAAGGGAAAGAAGTGCTCACAGGGAGAAAAGGAAGGATTCTAAGTGGTTTTCCCTGAGATCTCGGGAGTTTGGGGACTGGGCTGAGAAGAGGAAATCCTGGTTCCTAGGAGCTGTGTGACTCCGTGAAACCTTCTTTCTCCTTCCTCCTGGTCCATCCTGTCTCAGGCAAGTGCAGGCCCAGGGTGGGCATGGCACAGGTAGAACTGTGACCCAGTCTCTGGGGGATGCTCCCCAGGCTGCCCGATGAGAGCACTGAGACCTCACTTTATCCAGGGACGAGGGGGTGATGATAGTTATGACCCCTCTGTAGCAACTGCCATTGTCCTGGGACCATCAGCCCAAATCGTGGCTTTTGCATGAAAATGAGAGATGGGATGGGTGTGGAGCCACTGTGTGTGTGTGGGGTGCGGCCGACTCACAGTGGGGGTGGACAGGGGTGTGTTTCCAGGACTAAGGACATGTCTATGATGAGTCAGCCCCGTGCTCCACTGGTCACAGTTGAGTCAACAACTGTTTCCTGAGAAGCTGAGAGGGACGCTGTGATGAGTAAGAACCGACCCCAGGGGATCCTCTGGGAATTAAAGATACAAGTAGCCTGGGCACGCGCGCCTTGGGGTCTAGTTTGGGGCACGTGGAATGGACATGTGGCCAGTTCCATCAGTGAGATTCTCAGGTCACTGAAGGTGCAGGTTTGCATGTCTGAGTCAATTAGGGAGTGACACACTCTTGTGTTTTATTGTAAAACAGCAACCAGAGTATGACAGGGGAGTGGGGAGCTTCCCAGAGCAGCGGTGGCGGGATCAGCGGGGGTTCACAGGGACTGGAGAACCATCACGGGCGTGGTTGCCCTGTGGCCAGTTGGGAGCTTGGCAAAGAGCCCCTTGGATCCTACAGTTTGAGGACCAGGGCAGTCAGGTCAGAGAAGAGGAAAGCATGAAAACTGACGTGAGAATACTGTCAAAATAATCATCCTTGCAAGAACAAGAAAGGAACCTGCTCCTGGAAGGACCGAGGTCCTCCTGGCGTCAGTGTGTGTGGACTTCCGTACCCGGGGTGACCCAGCTGGGCACTGAGCGGACCCTCTAGTCCCCAAAGGCTCCTTTCAGATGGCTGCCTGTGTTTGTGTGTATTTTTATGTGTGCGTGTGTGTATTTCTGGATATGTGTGTTTATTTGTGTGTGTGCACGTGTATTTGTATGTGAGTGCGAGTGTATGTATTTGTATGTGTATGAGTGTATTTGTGTGTGTGTGCATTTGTATGTGCATGTTAATGTGGGTGTGTGTTTATTTGTGTGTGTGTGCAAGTGTGTCTGTGTATCTCTGTGCATGTGTATGCATGTGTATTTGTGTGTGTGTGTGCGTGTGTGCATGTGTACTTGCTTGTGTGTGTGTTTCTGTAGGAACCCACAGCCCATGTGAACACAGGACCCTCATCTCCAGGACTGCCAAGTTGTCACACTGGCTAGCCCTAGATTTGAAAATGGAAAAAAAAAAGGCAAAATGTTCATATTCGACCAGCATGCAACCTGCAGGCTGAGAAGGAACACAGACCACACGACTGGCTCCCCCTTCTCTCTCTCGCTGCAGAAAAAGCAAACGTCAGCTGTGCTCAGAGTTGACAGGGCTGCGACCTCCACCAAGCCCGGGATGGCAGAGGCTCTGCAGCGTTGTCGTTCCGGCAAAGACAGAGGGAGGTGACTCAGGACAACTGCAGCAGTGCAGGGAAGCCTGGCGCTAAATTTAGCCAGAATCTCCGCGATGCAGCACTGGCTGCGTCTGTGGCTGGGCACGGTCCACCCACATGGGCCCTTCTGGGCCTTCAAGGACACGGGCAGGGAGCCAGGTGATGCTGCAAAGGCTCCAATCTCTTGTCTCATCTTCTAAAACTCAGGCATGTTTTAGTGTTGTGAGACACCACAAGAATGCCCTTGCTCTCGGCTCTCCATTGCCTGCTTCAAACAGGAGCGGCCTGAGAGACAACCGTCACGGCTGGAGAAGATGCTTGAGAGTCCCCTGGACTGCAAGGAGACCAAACCAGCCCACCCTAAATGAAAGCAGCCCTGAATATTCATTGGAAGGACTGATGCTGAAACTGCAACGCCAATACTTTGGCTACCTGATGCAAAGAACTGACTCATTGGAAAAGGCCCTGATGCTGGGAAAGATTGAAGGCAAGAGGAGAAGGAGATGACGGAGGATAAGATGATGGAGGATAAGATGACGGAGGATAAGATGGCATCACTGACTCAACGGACAAGAGTTTGAGCAAGCTCCGGGAGTTGCAAAGAGTCAGACATGACTGAGCACAGAACAACAAAAGAGGACAGTCCCTCTCCTCTTGGGTGTCTCGGGCATCCAGAGCAGGGGCCTCCTGTTCCCCTGTAGGATGATTCACACTCACCACCGCACCCCTGTGACCCCTCACCAGCCCTTCAGAGAGAGTAAACTTTGGTGAAAAGAAAGGGGGAATTTCCCACAAAAGTGCAGCTTTCTCCAAGACAGCACACTTGGGTGAAAAATGTCTTAAAGTTTGAGAGACTCAAGGAGGCAGGGAGGCCTGTGGAGGCGAAGGCTGGCGAGGCCAGTGTGTTTTTCGGGAGGTCTGTGGGGTGGTCTCACTGAAGCAGACCTTTAGGACACGACACCCAGGGTATCCTTCACCTTTCAGGAAAGGGAGTTCAAAGGGGGAAGGGATGGGGGGAAGGGGGAATGAATTAGGAATTTGGAATTAGCAGATGCAAACTACTATATACAAAATAAGTGACAAAGTCCTACTGTATAGCACAGGGAACTCTACTCAGTATTTTGTAATAACCTATATGGAAAAGAATCTGAATAAGAAGAGATACATGTATATGTATAAGTGAATCACTTTACTGCTCACCTACCTGAAACTAACACAACATCGCAAATCAACTATACTCCCATAGAAAATAAAAATTAAATTAAAAAGAAAGTGGGCAAGAAACTAGAATCCTGACCTTTCCTCTGACCCTGAGTGTATGACCTCCTGCTCTTCTATTTCATTTTCTCAGTGTTTATGTAAGTAGCAGCGTGCATTTCCCACCTCCTCGATGGGTGCCCTGACAACTGGGAAGGTGAAAGCCCCGTTCTGTGCCCTCCGGCGTGGGGTGTGGATGGCGACCGCGCCCAAGGGGTACGAGGGGAGTTCTGAGGACACTAGGTGTCCTGGCTGATACTCAGACCCAGACGTAACCTGGGCCAAGAACTGAGCAGGGCTGAGCCCTGGGACTGCTCCCCTGTTCTCACAGACGTGCGCTGGGCTCCGCCTTGCTCCCCCAGCCCCCACCCGGCCACTGCTTGCCTGCTCCAGCTCCCCTTCTGCCGATTTCCACCCTCCCTCCCCTCGCAGCACCCCTCCTTCCCTGACGTCTGCCTCCACCATGGGTTCCTGGTGACCCACCCTCACCACAGCCTCAGCTCCCAGTCAGGAGTGTCAGTCCGCCCTGGGCTGAGATTGTCTGCTGGAGCCCCGAGGCCTCATACACACCGTGTCGCCCCACCTCAGAGCCAGTGTTTCCAAATCAAACCTACTATCGGTCTCTTGTCAACAAACTGCTCTGTGTGCAGCCCTGTGCTGGAGAGAAAAGGTGAGCCCGGGGCTAATGCACTCGCAGCTGCGTCGTTCTTTCTAGAAGCAAGGCTGGGCAGAAGGTGAGGCGTCACTTCTAAGCTGGGTGAAATTAGACCAATAGCAGAGCTAACTTCTCAACACATCAGTTTATTCATGACAGAAGTGGGGGCGCGGCGGGGCTGACACTGCAGTCTTGAAGTGCTGTGGCAAGAATTAAATGCGAGAAGATGTGAGAGGCATCCGAACAAAGCCCGTGTGGAGTTGAGCTCAGTGAATACTGGAAACGGAAGACAGAGGGGGTGCTTCCCTGACAGCCCGGGGCTTGGGGGCTAGTGAAGGGGAGCGGGGTAGGACTCAGGTAGCATCTCACGAAGCATCTCATGTGTTAAGCCAAAGGATCTCTACTTTATCCTGGAAGCTGAGGGAGCATGGAAGGAATGTAAGCAGGGAAAGGACATGATTAGATCTGCATTTTAGAAAGAACATGTCGGTGACCGTGAAGTTGGAGTTGGAGTGGCGCCAGACTGGAGGCCACAAGACCAGCCTGGGGACATAGCAGGAGAGCCAGGTGAGCGGTGATGAGGCCGGAATTAAGGCAATAGCTTTGGGGTAGGGAGGACAGCTCGGATGTGTGCGGGTGTTAAGGACAGAGAATCTGCAGGACTTCGTAACTTGATGTGAGGCAAAATGAGAAAGCGGGTCTGGGACGCCAGCCAAGTTTCTGCTATAGGTGAGTATATGGAGGATAGCACCCTGAGATGAAATCCAAAAGACTGAAGGAGGAAGACATTTTAATGATGGGTTCAGGTAGAAATCTAGTGAAGTTTCTATTTGATTAATTTAATGGAAGTTGGGCTTTTCTTCCAGGAGTAAGACTCCAAGTCCAGGAGAGGCTGAGGGGTCTGGTCTGTGCAGGGGAAGAGTCAGTATTAGGTGAGAAGAACCCAAGGCAGAGACCTGGGGATATGGCTGTTTAGGGAAGGAAGATGGCAAACTGCTGCCATGGTCTAGAGGCACAGGCCACGGGGCTCAGACGAGAGTTGGGAATGGCCAGTGTCACAGAGGGTGGACGAAGGGGTGACTCAGGTTGTCACACACAGAGACACAGTCAGAGAAGAGGAAAAGGATCCTTGGGCTGGGAAGGACAGAGGCCGCTAGGGACCCTGGTGGGAGCAATGGCCTTGGAGCTAACAGGGGAACACAGATGTAATTGTGCAGAACATGGGGCGGGGTGGGTCTCCAATATAGCCTATGGTTAAGAAGCATTATTGTGAAAAAGAGAGAGGAAGAGAGAATGGCATTTAGAAAGGATTTGAATTCGAAGAAAATAGTTTTGTCGTTTTGGAGCAAATGTTTGAGAATACTGTGTGTGTGTGTGAGAGATGCTCTAGAAAGAAACCCAGTGGATGTGGAAAGGTGGAAGACGAAGGAGGATGAGCCATGGGGTACGGAGGGGTGCAGAGGATGGTGACAGCAGGGTCCCTGAAGGAAGGTGGAGGAGGGGCCAGGGCGGAGTGTGGATTCACTCTAACGCATGGAAGGATGCTCTTCCTTGATGTACGGTACTTGCTTCTGTTCCTCTGGCAAGTTCTTCCACTCAGAATATGGAGGAGGTGGGCCTGAGGATCACATAGCACTTAAAACAGCTTTTGAGAGGAACGAAAAGAGGAAATGGGTAGTGTTTATGGGGTATTTACCATGTCCTCAACCAGACTTTAATTACTTTAAATTTATTAACTCTCTTTAAAAAAAAATTATTTATTACCCTTGGCTGTGCTGGGTCTTAGTTGCTGCACACCGGACTTGCTTTGGCTGCAGAAACCAGGGGCTACTCTTTGTTGCAGTACACGGGCTTCTCATGGCGGTGGCTTCTCTAGTAGTGGAGCACTGGCTTCAGGCGGGTGGGCTTCAGTAGTCGCAGGGCATGGGCTCAGTCGATGTGGCTCATGGGCTTGGCCGCATTGTGACATGTGGGATCGTCCCATACCAGGGATCGAACCCATGTCCCCTGCACTGGGAGGTGGATTCTTCACCACTGAACACCAGGGACGTCCAGTTTGTTAACTCTCTTAATCCTCACAGTAATTCTCCAAGGCAGATATAGTAATCACCCACCCTTCTCTTACAGAAGAGGAAAGAGGTCCAGAGCACTTTACATACCTAGACAGATACATTATAGAGGAGACTTGAACTGGACACCTGGACTCAGCAGACCATCCTTCTGTGGAATCGTGCACAGACGAAGCGCCAGCATTTACTTTATTCATTCAGTAAATGCTCATTGCCTTAGGAAGCGCCACTATGAACAAAGCTACTGGAGGTGATGGAATTCCAGTTGAGCTAGTTTAAATCCTAAAAGATGATGCTGTGAAAGTGCTGCACTCAATATGCCAGCAGATCCGGAAAACTCAGCAGTGGTCACAGGACAGGAAAAGGTCAGTTTTTATTCCATTCCCAAAAAAAGGCAATGCCAAAGAAAGTTCAAACTACTGCATGATTGCACTCATCTCACACGCTAGCAAAGTAATGCTCAAAATCCCCCAAGCCAGGCTTCACCAGTATGTGAACTGTGAATTGCCAGATGTTCAAGATGGATTTAGAAAAGGCAGAGGAACAGAGATCAAATTGCCAACATCCACTGGATCATCGAAAAAGCAAGAAAGTTCCAGAAAAACATCTACTTCTGCTTTATTGACTATGCCAAAAGCCTTCGACTGTGTGGATCACCACAAACTGTGGAAATTCTTCAAGAGATGGGAATACCAGACCACCTGACCCACCTCCTGAAAAAATCTGTATGCAGGTCAGGAAGCAACAAGTTAGAACTGGACATGGAACAACAGACTGGTTCCAAATTGGAAAGGAATATGTCAAGGCTGTATATTGTCACCCTGCTTATTTAACTTATATGCAGAGTACATCATGCGAAATGCCGGGCTGGATGAAGCACAAGCTGGAATCAAGATTTCCAGAAGAAATATCTATAATATCAGATATGCAGATGACAGCACTTTTATGGCAGAAAGCAAGAACTAAAGAGCCTCTTGATGAAAGTGAAAGTGGAGAGTGAAAAAGTTGGCTTAAAACTCAACATTCAGAAAACTAAGATCATGGCATCTGGTCCCACCATTTCATGGCAAATAGATGGGGAACCAATGAAAACAATGAGAGACTATTTTTTGGGCTCCAAGATCACTGAAGATGGTGACTGCAGCCATGAAATTAAAAGAAGCTTGTTCCTTGGAAGAAAAGCTATGACCAACCTAGAAAACAGAGAAACCTACTAAAAAACAGAGACATTACTTTGCCAAGGGTCTGTCTAGTCAAAGCTATGGTTTTTCAAGTAGTCATGTATGGATGTGAGAGTTAGTCTATAAAGAAAGCTGAGCACTGAAGAATTGATGCTTTTGAACTATGGTATTGGAGAAGACTCTTGAGAGTCCCTTGGACTGCAAGGAGATCAAACCAGTCAATCTTAAAGGAAATTAGTCCTGAATATTCATTGGAAGGACTGATGCTGACATTGAAACTCCAATACTTTGGACACCTGATGGGAAGAACTGACTCAATGGAAAAGACCGTGATGCTGGGAAAGATTGAAGGCAGGAGGAGAAGGGGACGACAGAGAATGAGATGGTTGGATGGCATCACCGACTGGATGGACATGAGTTTGAGCAAGCTTCAGGAGATAGTAAAGGATGGGGAAGGCTGGTGTGCTGCAGTCTATGCGGTCACAGACTTGGACAAGACTGAGTGACTGAACTGAACTGACTGAAATGCTTATCCAATACTCTGTATGAGCCAAGCGCTTGTTTGAGTCGTGAAGGATGTGCTGACAAAACAGTAAAGATACTTATGTTCAGGGTTTAATGGTGGGAGATTGACAAGAAACAAAATAGAAAATACACTGTATAGTTTGTAGTTGGCGATGGGTGGTACAGAAAAAAGGAAAACATAGAAGAGGTGAAGGGGCTGGAGGTGGGCTGTGAACACAAGTAGAGGAGAACTCACTTGGGATGGGAACCGGTTAGCCTTGCAGACATCAGATAGACAGGCATGCAAGTGTCTCAGGCATGACTGTGACCACAAGTATGAAAGTGTTAGTTGTTCAGTCATGTCCGACTCTTTTGCAACCCCATGGACTGTAATCCACCAGGCTCCTCTGTCCATGGAATTCTCCAGGCAAGAATACTGGAGTGGATTGCCATTTCCTTCTACAGGGGATCTTCCCAATGCAGGGATCGAATCCGGGTTCTCCTGCATTGCAGGCAGATTGTTTATTGTCTGAGCCACCAGGGAAGCCACCATTATATCCTTTTTATAAATCACAGTATCACAATAGTTACTTGTCTGTCTGAGAATGAATGTAGGCACAGGTCACAGCTGGTGTCCACTTCTGCCTGAGCCCCAGGGAGTCAGTTGCTTCCCACTCTGGAATCCACACTCCGCTTGTCTTCCTGACTTGCTGTTTTGTGGGTTTTAAGTTCTATGACCAATGCTGTGGGCCTCTGAGAACAGCTTTTAAAAACCCTCTTCTCTGTCATAGCCCACAAGCATCACCATTTAACCACAACCATCTTCATTTTCTCTCCCTCTCTAATGTGCAGTGCTCTGCTTGCCACACGTGAGTATTCAAAATAGTTTATTGAAAGCGAACATCCGAGTTCCAGACAGAGCATCTTCCAAGCCCATCAGTAAAATGCTGGAATATGTCAATGATATAACCCAACACTGATGGTGACAGGAAGGAATCCCATTTACTTCTGGTGACATTTTAAATTAATAAGCTGGGGGCTTTTATCTGTGAGGCAGCCACAGATATCTGACCTTTGGACTCCTCGGGGCTGGGAGGGGCCCGGAGGTGGTCCTGGGACTTTATCAGGTGCCCGGGCCACCAGAGATATGGATGAGATGAGGGTGTCACCTTGTAAACGCACTGACCCTGCACAAGGCTCTCTGGCTGCCTCGGGGACCTGTCTTGGCTTGGATGCCAGTGTTTCTCTGTTTTTTAAAACTTTTATTGGAGTGTAGTTGCTTTACAATGTTGTATTCGTTTCTGCTGTATAGCAAAGTGACTCAGCTCTACGTATACATACATCCCCAATTCTGTATATTTCCTTCACGTTCAGGTCACCGTGGAGCACTGAGTGGAGTTCCCTGTGCTGCACAACAGGTTCCCATCAGTTACCCATCTTAGAGGTTTATCCGATCCCCACCTGTCCTCGGTGCTCAGGGTGGAGGAGGGAGATGGGGAGAAGGTGCCGTGTCAGCTGCTCCGTGAGGCCTCATACAAGCAGCCCCACCTCAAGTCTAGTGGATGAATCCAGAGAGAAAGAGAAGAAAAAGGAATCTTTTTCTTTTTTTAAGTTCCCATGTGAAAGTGTCAGTCGCTCAGTTGTGTCCGACTCTTTGAGATCCCATGTTCTGTAGCCCGCCAGGCTCCTCTGTCCATGGAATTCTCCAGGCAAGAATACTGGGGTGGGTTGCCATGCCCTTCTCCAGGGGATCTTCCCGACCCAGGAATATAACCCGAGTCTCCTGTATCTCCTGCATTGGCAGGCAGTTTCTTTACCACTTAGCTACTTACGGTGCTTAGTCACTCAGCTGTGTCCGACTCTTGAGACCCCATGGACTGTATCCCGCCAGGCTCCTCTGTCCATGGGATTCTCCAGGCAAGAATACTGGAGTGGGTAGCCGTTCCCTTCTCCAGGGGATCTTCCCAACCCAGGGACTGAGGTCGCGTTTCCGTCATCTCAGGCACATTTTTTACTGTCTGAGCTACCAGGGAAGCCCATGAAGTTCCTATGAAATCTTGACAAGAAAGAAGGGACAATTTAGGCCTCTTTCCTTCGCCTTGATAGACACTTTGGAGGGAGGCCTCTGACCATCTGGGTCCTGAACAAAAATGCCTGGTATAGGATGCTAAGCCCGCAAGGCTCCTGGCCATGCGTCCGGAGTATCCCTTAAGGACTGTGTGTGTGCTCCTTTCAGGTCTTGGGGTTGTCACTGGGGACCATTTCCAGCAGCCATGAATGACACTGTAAAAGCCCTTGCAAAGTGGGCATAGACCACCCCCTGGACCATCATCTGCCCTTCTTGGCTGGTTTGCTGGGAGCTTTGTTTGAGGTGTGGCAGGGGGCTGCCTGATCATGGTTGCCTTTTTTGTTTTTTTCTTTACCCTTTTCTTGGGAAATCATCTGAACCTTGCTCAGCCTGGCTATTCCCTTCTGGAAAAATCCCATTGCCTTTTCACCCTGGTTGAAAAGGTTGAGTCACCCCGTTTTCTAATCCTGTTTGCTGCTGTTCTCACATCAAAGCCTCCAAGAGACAGAATTATTTTCAAAAATAACACAGTGACATAGGATTTTTTTTTTTTTTGCTAATATTTTCACTGATGACTATTTCAATATTCCCATGAGGTAAAGGTAAAGCGATTAAAGTGTGACAGGGTGATCTTTTAGGACACATGTTCATCGGGGCTACAGCTGAAGGCAGAAATTCTCTGCTCCTAACCGCTGACCAGGACCCCCGGGAGAGACCACAGAGGAGCCACATGCGTATGTAGCCATGGCACCACAACCTCCATGTTTAGTGGCTCCTGATGGTGAGGTGTGTCTTGTCCATGTCAGGTAGGAGGGGATGGAGGCCTAGAGGTGAGGCGGTGCCGTACAGGTGGTCCCGTGGTGAGGTGCAGATTCGTGTGATCCACATCAGTGTCTCCTGGCCGGAGCTGTTTTCCTGTGACCAGCTGTTTCCTTTGGCTGTTCAGGTAACGCCCTTGCAGAAGGGCCTGACTTTGGGGTCAGCTGGAGGTTGGTCGGTGTCCTGCACTCATCAGCTCTGGGCCAGGACATGAGGCAGTGTTCTGGGCAGGGGGAGCAGCTCACAGAATAAAGGGCACTTTCTCTAATCAGTTTGTTGGTGGGATGTCTTGCGTGCCCCATCCACAAACCCCTTGATGTGCTGCAGTTGCTCACACACCTTGGGGTCAGCGCTCTGGCTGTCCTACCTGCCCCACCTGTAACATGGGGCTAGGCCAGGGCCAGAGCGTGGAGGAAGCATTCCTCCAAACTTCATAACACTGCAGTCACTTTATGGGGAGGGGGAGGCTGATTTCGCTCAAAATACTGTTGTCTTCTTACTTCAGTGGGTAGAATTCAGTATGTAAATCTGAGATCGTGTCCTTTTATAAAGAGGCTTCAGAACTCATTGAAAATGTTATCAGTTACCACCTTAGGGCCGACAAAAAGGGCTGTAATATTTACTGAGCAGTTCAAGTATCAGGCAGCACGCCGTGAACTTTTTCTGGTCCTGGTATCGGCTGTTTCCGGCAAAACTCAATTCGGGGCTTTCGATGATACCTGAAAAGTCCATAAAACTGCAGAGATCTATAAAACAGTCAGCTTCACAACTTCACATCTCCCAACTTGCCGCGTGCATGTCAACTTCTCCGTGTTTATTGAGAAATAAAACTCAACCAGCAAGCAAGAGTGTGAACTCTGTGGGCTTGTGGAGTTCTGAGCTCCCCATGGGATGTGGATTCTCTGGTTCTTGGGGTCCCCGGGAGAGGTCACCATGTACACTCGTCCTTCCTCTCAAACCAGGAGACATACACTGTGGAGCCCTTTGGTTGAGAGAGACATAAGAGTAAGCAGCGAGGGACCGATTTCACATCAAGAAAAGCCAGGGGGCTCAGTGGTGCACTTGGCACGCACCTGTATGAGACTGTAATCCCAAGAAAGTGAAAGTTGCTCAGTTGTGTCCGACTTTGTGACCCCATTGACTATACAGTCCATGGCATTCCCCAGGCCAGAATACTGGAGTGGGTAGTCTTTCCCTCCTCCAGGGGATTTTCCCAATCTAGGAATCATATCCAGGTCTCCTGCATTGCGGGCGGATTCTTTACCATCTGAGCCACCAGGGAAGCCCAAGAATACTGGAGTGGGTAGCCTATCCCTTCTCCAGTGGATCTTCTTGACCCAGGAATCGGACTGGGGTCTCCTGCTTTGCAGGCAGATTCTTTACCAATTGGGCTATCAGGGAAGCCCCTATAAACCCAAGGCCCTAACGGAAACACAGGGACACAGGGTCATGGGGGCTGTGCAGACCACCTCAGTGCCTTTACTGCCGAGGTGGGGCTAAGGTTCCACTTTCGTGGCAGCATGTTCCATGAAGGCATCAGAGTAACAGCCAGGTCTCGTTTCAGATCAAGACCAATTCCACTGCAACTTCCTTCTTTTCTTAACAGCTCCTCTGGAGTCTGTAGAAATCCTGGGTCAGCCATCCACTGCCAAAATACGTCAGTGCAGGGTCCAACTCACAGAGCTTAGACCCCAAAGGAGAAATAAATTCCTGGTGAGGCCACCCCTCCCGCCTGAACACTACCTGGTAGACGGCAGAGACCTCGGGTTCTGCCCAGCCGTCTAGGGGAGGGGAAGAGACAGCACACGGCCAGGAGGGGTGGTCCACGGGGACCCTGAGCCTGAACACGGAGACACAAGAGGTGTGTGAGGATTGTAGTTGCCTCCACACAGCAGAAGGAAGCCATCTTTGTGTGTGTGTGTTTGTGTGTGTGTGTGTGTGTGTGTGTGGAGGGGACAGGGAACTAGGGAAAATTGTGCAAAGAAAAAGAAAATGCATGCTCATTTCCTTACAGGTATTCACTCAAAAACAGTGTTGGAACAGCCAAGAACACAGCTGCTTGCTTTCTGCTTCCAGGAGCCAAAGCCAGGGTTCCAGGAGCAGACAGAGCAGGGTGGGGGCGGGGTGGGGCTCCGCCAGCACAGCGGGGCCAGGGGCCCGGGTGTGAGTGTGTGTCCGCGAGTTCTAGCGGCCTCTCAGCTCGCCACTTCCTCCTCTGTGTTCGCAGCCAGCAGCCTGACCGCTGACCTTTGCGGGAGCAGGCCTGCCGAGGTGGGGAATTTTTAGCAGCTCCCAGGCAGCTCTGGGCTGGGCAGCTGCTCTGTTTCCCCCGATGGCCTGGTTGGTTCTCTGGATGGTGGACACGTCCAGAAAACTCCAAGTTTCAGATTTGTTTTCCAGGAGGGTTCTTTTGAGAATATGGAGACCATATCGGCATGTTTATTTTATTTTATGTTTTCATTTTTCTAAAGAGCAATTTGATACATCTGTGTTTCTCTCTGGATAAAATCACATGAAATCATGTTATATTGCTTGACAGGCTGCGTTGTTACCTCATAGCGTGGAGCGTGTGTCAAGGAATGCTTTACACACAGCGCACAATCACGGAACACGCTGTAGTCTCTTAAAATATGGGTAAAAGCTGCTGTAAGCATCGAAGTCTCTGTTCTCCCGAGAGCAGGAGATATTGGGTTACTGCCTGCTAGTTTGATAGGTATCATTTAAACACTTACTTTAAATAAAAATACACATAAAACAGAGCCTGTTCTGGATCACCTTTGATCTCTAAGTGATACCAAAAGGCCTACGTTTTACTGGGAACTCACCTAGCCTCTTGCAAATTGCTTGGCTGTTCATGTATTTTTAAAAAAGATAAACATTCTGTTCCTCCCTTGAGATCAAAAAAAATTCTGTAAAGGTGTTTCAATGTCAGTTCTCTTTTTTAAAAAAAGTTTTTTTTTTTCTGGCTTGCTGAAATCTACCATACCTGTGGAATTTCCCTCCAGCCTGCTTCAGCTAAATACATAATCAACACTGAGGCCCATGGGACGCTATTGGTGAACCCATGAGTCAGGGTTCTGCAGGTACTTCATCAGGGTGAAGTCTTTGTTGGTTTACGTTAGATCATGTACTTGACCAGAGTCACTATATGGAAGGGTTGCCTGAATCTGTATTTCTAATTTTTCTTTGCTGAGACCGCCCATGAAAATTCATATTTTTGAAGGTGGAAAGAACAGTAATTTTCAGGTCTGGATTGCATTCTGGATATGTTCCTGAGGGAGTAGGCATTTCTCTACCCATCATTGTTGGGGAGAATTAGGCTGACTGTGGCTTGTTAAAATTTTTAATATTACATACATAATTAAAATTATATGAATCTAAAATTTACATATACATCATTGAAGTTACATGTATAATACTAAAAGCATTTTATATTCATATTTATATATGCATAAGTCTGAAAGAGGTGATCTTTTGTTAACACATTATTGATTGGAGACACATTAACGACACTGGCGTTAGTTTCTGCAAAAATCCCCTGGAGAGTGATGTGTTAAAACTATCTTGATCGGTCATTTTGGGAGACAAGTCAAGCTCCAGCACCATCTATAGAGAGAGGGCATGAGAGCCTGGTGGAAAGCTGGAGCAAGAATTAAAGGAGTAAGCACACTTCTACCAGGTGGCCCTGGGGTAAAGAACCTGCCTGCAATGCAGGAGATGTATCAGATGCGGGTTCAATCCCTGGGTACACACAGACATACACACATCCACACACAGACACAGACACAAACACATGTGTGTACAGACACATACACACACAAACACATGCACACATGTACACACACAGGCACATATACACACGTCCACACACAGAGACACATACACATGTACACACACACATAAACACACACACAGGCACATATACACATGTACACAGACACATACACACATATACACACACAGACACATATACACACATAGACACATATACACACATTCACACATAGACACAGACACATACACAAGTACACACACAGACACACATACAGACACATACTCACAGACACATACACATACAAACACACACAGACACACACAAACACATGCACACATATACACACACAGACACACAGACATATACTCACAGACACATACACGCACAGACACATATACACACAGACACATACACACGTCCACACACAGACACAGACACAAACACATACACACAGAGACACATATACACACGTATACACACAGACACAGACACACATATACACATACACACATATACACACATAGATGCATACTTATAGACACATACTCATAAACACATACACACAGACACATATACACATACACACACAGACACATATACAAACCTCCACACACAGACACAGACACATGTACATACAAACACACACACACACAGACACATACACATGTACACACACATACACACAGCTACATACATACATATGCACATGGACACATACACACACAGACTCATACACACAGACGTATGCGTACACACAGGCACATATACACACATGCACACAAGCATAGGGGGAGGTGGGAGGGAGAACTAAGTGAGCAGAGTTGCTGGCTGTCCCTCTGAAGAGCTGCCCCTGCGTCTCTGCTGCTGGGCCCCTGGACCGGGCCTGCCTGGTCTGCATGGGCGGGCAGCAGTATCTGAGGTGGAAGGAGGGCTTATCCCTGGAGACGCCTTGAGGAGAGGGGCCCGGGGAGGATGCTGATGGCTCGCCTCCCCTCTGCTCCCTTTGCAGCCCCCCACCCCTGCTGTAACCGCCTGTGTTTCTCCCCTAGTCCTGTGAAGCCTCAGGGCCTGTCCAGGACGGCATTTTAGATACAGAGAGTACGTCACAGAGGATGACAGGGACACCCGTCACATTGAAGTGACGTTTACTCTTAGATCCCTGGGGGCACGGGGTCTCAGGTAAGAGTCAGTGCTCAGTCAGGGTCCCTGCGGGGAAGAGATGGCATGTCCGAGCCCAAGCTAAGACCACCTGAGGATTGCCTGATGGGGAACAGCCCAGAACGTGGGCAGGGGTGCAGGGCGCCCCGCGAGTCTGAAGCATGTGGCTCCAGAAAGTACAAAGCCCCGAGGGAGGCAAGGAGGGGACGATGACTCAGTCACGGGGGCCTGCATGCCTGACCTCTGCCCTCCTGACCCTCAGCCTGGGGTCCCAAAGATGCTGCGCACGGAGCTGAATTTTAACAAAACGTAAATCAATTTTGGGTGCAGCAATTCTCCTGTCAGTGGCAGAGACACCCCATGTCCTTCACCTTCCCCTGGCCCTTGACCTGTGTCCTGTCTTCTCTTAATTGTGAGCATTGTCCGAGGGAGCCGTTGGGCAGGTGAGTTATCCACATGGCTACCATGTTCATTCACTGCCACTCAGTCTTTATTTTTGCTGGCCAATATTTAAAAATACTTTAAACCATATGTAGAATTAATCATTGATTCCCCCCCTCTTATGCTAGGATACGTTTTCTTTTGTGATTAATTTAAAACCAAGACTCATGATAGTTTTCTCAGGAAGTCTCACTACTTGCAGCTTGGCTGGCCAAGGAAGTCACCTTGCTGTGCTGAAGGAGAAAATCCTGACAAGTTTTGTCTTGAGAAACTGTTAAATTCACCGAATTCTTCGGAAGCAGCAGTCTGGACCTTGACCACAGAGACAGAGTACTCCGGAGCTCTTTGAAAAGTCATTTGTTCCCATGGCTTGTATTGTCATTCTACAAATTACACAAAACTATTTAAAAAGAAAAAAAGGAGAGCGATTACGATCGACCCACAGAGATCCACTGGGAATACAGACTCAGTGTTCCGTGGCGGGTTTCCTTATGCGGTAGTAGAGGGTGGGGAGGGTCTGTCCTGGGGGCCGGGCTGCAGGGGGCAGGGGGACAGCCCGGCAGGAGGTGTGGCGGGGGGACGGTCATTGGTGTGAAGGCCTGGAACTGGTGGGAGAGGGTCTGAGGGCGGCGTCCATCCAGGAGCCCCGAGAATCCTCTCCTGGGTGTTCCCCTTGTCCCCCCAGCTGCCGTCTGGCTGTCTGGCTGTTTGTCTCCATGTGTCATAATGTTCTCTTTTAAAGTACAAGTTCAAGTTCAAGAAGTTTTGCTTCCTTAAGAGCCAGCTTGGTGCCTGTGTATGAAACCCCGAGCTCCTTTCCATGGGGGTTTTTGTTTTGTTTTGAAGTACAAAGCAGTTCTCCAAAACCGACCTCCCAAACCAAGGGTGGGATATAAGTTCTGTCCTAGACCCCAAATGCCACCATCAGTGTCCCTGGCCTTGTTTTCCTTACACGGAAAACCTGACACTGTCTGTGACTTGATGACTAGAAGATGAGGCTCTTGGCAGAACGTTCCCTTTGGCTTTCCTTTTCTTTTTTTCAAGCAGTGACTCTCTGCAGGTTTTTTTTTTTCCCCCGAATTCTCAGAGGGCACACAGAGCTGCAAAAGGAGAAACGACTGAATATTTCTGTGTGTGTCTACTAGAACAGCCCTAAAGTGCTCGTCTATTCACGCGAGGGAGATGGGTGTGTTTATTCACATGGGGGAGACGGGAGTGTTTATTCACACGGGGGAGATGGGTGTGTGCACAGCTACGGCAGGGCCATCCGGCCCGCTTGCTCCTCCTGTAACATCTGCGTGAACTCAGAGAGGCTGCCAGGTGCCCATCTGTTGGCAATACAACCCAGCCACAAATGCAACTGTCATGACAACCATGCCGAGTCAGTCTTTGGCATAAAACTTGTTAAAAACTACTGTCCTTCCATCCCCATCCAGTTAACTGCCTTAAGTCACCCTCAGACTAAAATTTATTTTCTTAGGTGTTCTTTGCTGGTGCAGTTGTGGTGTGCCGGCCTTTGATTTCAATTAACTTCACTAGCATGAGTGATTACATCCCCCCAAGGTCAGGACGTGCTGCAGGTCCCACCTGAACCTGCTCAGGCTGCAGGGCTAGTGCCCGGGGCCCCCTGGTCTCCTCTCCACTACACGGTGTTCGAATCTGGGAGCTGATGGATGGGATGATTTCTTCCCGATGATGACCGAGCACAAAGACACACTTCGAGGAGGGCTCTGGGCCAAAGGTGGAGATCCTTGCCCTCAGGACAGTGCCCTCCCTGGCACCCCGGAGCCCCCACCTTGATGACCTTGGGTGGCAGAGGCAAATTCATTCCCCCTTGAGATCTGAGTGGAGTCACAGGGTGTCTTGAACACAGGGTGTCCAGGACATTTTCTTTTATGTATTTGAAATTGTGAGAGATCAAATGGATGAGTGACGCCCTGGGATTGACTCTTTTACTGAAAAGTAATTTAATGTTCTTAACTTTGGCCACTTGATGTGAATAGCCAACTCATTGGAAAAGACCCTGACGCTGGGAAAGATTGAAAGCAGAAGGAGAAGCAGATGACCTAGGATGAGATGACATCACCACCTCGATGGACATGAGTTTGAGCAAGCTCCAGGAGTTGGTGATGGACAGGGAGGCCTGGAGTGCTGCAGTCCATGGGGTCGCAGAGAGTTGGACACGACTGAACAACTGAATAACAACAACAAATCTGTTCTCTGGAGTGGATCCTTTTAGAAAATCTGCCCCAGATTTTCTAAGCAGACAAGCAGACAAGCAGCTTCAGTGCAGCCTGCAGAAGTGGGCACTCTGACAACAATGACAACAAGGCCAAGGTGGGAGAGGTGAAGTGATGTATCTGTGTGTTTCCAAATGCTCTGTACCTTTTGGGAATGAAATCCAGAAGAGCCGTTCCTGATTGTAGGAGGATGCCCAGAGGCCAAGCCTGGATCTGAACCGTGCGGTGGGTCCCAGCTTTTAGGAGAACAATCGTGCCTACAGCTCTAGGGGGTGCCTGGTGCCTCTTCACATGGCATCCCACCTTCCACACTGCCACTGAGGAGCTCACTCTGGGCAGGAGGAGGGTCACTCTGCTCACTTGGCAGTGTTTGGTTAAGGAACGCTCAGATGAAAAGCGATGACGGTGACAACGGTGTTCAAGGAAAAACTTTTGAAGAGGATCAGATCAAGGCTCTCACACAGATATAATCCATACCAGCTCCAAAGTTTACTGAATGTTTTAATTAATGAAGAAAGCAGTCAGATAGCAAGACTACTGGTTTAGAAGAGAACTTGAGGGACCGCACGTAGAGAGCAGAGAAGGAACGCTGAGATGAGCTTATGGATGGTGTCACCTGCCCCAACGTGTCCACAACCACAGGGTAATGACTGAGGTCGTCTGAGGGACACCGTGGGCCTGGCTGTGGGCAGAACTCTTGGCACAGCTAACACTTTCTACAAGTTAACTCGTCTCTACAGAGCTGTAAAGTTTCCTCGGTGAGGAAAAACGAAGGTGCGTGTCCGACAGGGTCACATGAGCCCATGGTCCTGGATCCACTGAGGGCTGCCCAGCACTTTCACTCGTCCCCGAGGTCGGCAACTTGGTGACTCTGCCTCACACTTGAGGAGGCAGAAAGACCAAGTCCCGGGCCTGAGAGGACACAGCAAGGATGGGGCCTGGCCGTCCAGCCCTATAATGCCCCGGGCACTGCCTGACTACGGATCCATCATGGGGTCATGGAGTGGAGGGGCCACTGTCTCTGTGGGTCTCCAGGTCCCAGGAGGGGACCCTGGGGACAGTCGGGCCTTTGGGACCCCCCGGATTCCCTGAGGCCCTTGGGAGCAGAAATGGGTGCTGTTGCGCCTCTTGCCTGCAGTTCCTCACTTTGTAGATCTCACCCGCACCTGCATAGCCTGGTTTTCTCACCTTGATCACCACATCCACAGGCCGAAGTTGCCATCCAGGCTGTGGCTGAGCAGCCGCTCGAGTGGTACCCACTCACCCTGCTGGACGTCTGTCCACCCTGATCCAGGCAGCCAGCAACCTTGGGCCACACTGGCTGGTATGTTTGCTCGGGTCTGTCCTGTTAGAAAAGCCACCTGTGCCAGAGGGGCCCCCTGGCCTGACCCTGCTTCCTCAGGGGACCAGGCCTGTGTCATAAGTGGAGCGTGGTCACATGGAGAGTGCAGATCCCCAGACCGGCAGAGAGTCTGTCCTATTTGTTTTCTCCCTTGTTTTTACTGCTTCTTATTAAAATAGACAGTCCAGGAAACATTTAGTGCTGTCAGGGAGCTGTGCCTGGGAGCTGTAAACCTTCACCAGGCGGCGGGTCGTCCCTACCCACTCTGGATCCCGGGAACTTCTTCTGGTTAACTGCCCAGGCTCCCAGGAAAGAAAAGGGACCGGGGCATCCGGGACAGCTCATCCACAGGCCAGCTGTGCCCAGACCAGGACCCCAGGCAGGGTGTCCCTCCTCCAGGCTGGGGGTCCCTCTGCTTCAGAAAGACCAGAGGAGGGAGAGTGAGCCACCCTCAGTGTGGGAGCACTGCTGCTTTCTTCCTTCTCTTTTTTTGCTGGGTTTTTGTTTCTGTATTTAAATGAGCCTTGGTCCTCCTTGTGTAAGGAAGATTTGGGCAGGAGCCGACACTGATGTCTCCTGTAGAAAAACAAAAGCAAGCAATGCCTCAAACCCATGTCTCCTGTTTCTCCCGCATCGGCAAGCGGATTCTTTACCACTGGGCCACCCGGGAAGCCAATGATAACACTAGCAATAACCTAAAGTCTACTTTTTATGAAACTGCTTTGTCCCTGAAAACTTCTTTTAGAGAAATTTGGTGGGGGAGGTGTGTTGGGTCCCCTTCGTCTGCAAGTGGAAAGGGAAAGGAGGCTTCTGTGGGCAGATGGGATGGGGGAGTTTTTTTTTTAAATCAATTTACCTGTTTCTGTGCTGGAGTCAGAGCCCTCTGTGGCTATCACTTTCTAGCCTTTCCTGTTGTTGGTGGTTTAAAGTTGGTCGCTGGGGGACGTGCACACCATGGTCACTGGTGTGTATGCGTGCTAAGTTGATTCAGTTGTGTCTGACTCTATGAGACCCCATGAACTGTAGCCTAGCAGACGTTCTCTCCATGGGATTCTCCAGAAAAGAATACTGGAGTGAGTTGCCAGTCACTGGCAAACACCACAAATCTGGACTCTTTCACCCCCGCCGGAGGGCCAGGTCATTACACATGCCACTTCACACACCCCAAGTACCAAGAGCCCTGCTCGGCACACAGCTGGTGCCCAATAAGTACTTGTTGAGGGAATGAATGAGTGAATCTTGTTGACAACGTATAGGAAATGTAAAGAAAAATTCACTCTGTTAAAATAAAAACTATCCTAAGGCACCGAAGTTTAGAATTTGATCTTGAACTTCCTTACCTGTACGATGTAGCTTCTGGTCTGGTAGGTGATATTGGAGCTGCTTGGCATACTCTCCTTCTCTGAGTTGCCACACTGTCATTTGCAAAGTGGGTTTTTTCCTCTGATTACAGAGAAGACAGAAGGTTCAGACCAGTGGAGGGACAGTCACGGTGCTCTGCAGGGGCAGGGCTCACATTCAAACCCAAGGTTGGTTGACTTTGAAGCCGCTGCTCGGCCACGAGACAGCAAAGCCTCATTGAGATGTGAAGGAGGCCATGCCATCCAGTGCCCTCCCTAGCATTTTCAGCCCTGGGAGATGTGAGAGCAGACGGATACTCATTATGGAGTCTAGGCAGTAAACTGAGCCCCTGGGTGACGAGTCTGCGAGCTGGACTCCTGCTCTGCTTGCTCTCCAGCCTGAAGATGTCGTCTCTGGATGGAGGCACTCGCTTGGTACCAGGGTGTCAGCATAGCTAGGCCCGCTCTGCCGCTGGGTTTTCAGACGCCTGCTGCATCACTTGGTTGAGGGTTGGCAGGAGGAAGGATGAGAGAAGCTGGTCTCTACTCTTAGAACATATGAGTGAAAAGGCAGGGATAACAAGATATCTAAGCTCACCCATCACTCCCCGTCCCCCCTCATTCCTGAGCCTGCTCCTCGGAGGGATATAGATGGCTGTTTGCCCACCCAACCTCTCTCCTCCACTGGGTCCCCCCCTTCCAGGGCCTCCGCCTGGTCGCTCCCTGGGGCAAAGTGCAGCCTGGAGGTGGAGAGCGAATGGTGGGGGGACCACGGCTCTACGTGGCCCAAATTCTACATGAAAGAGACCTGAATGCATTGCCGTGTGAACAGAAATGCTCCAGTAATGAGAACGGGGCCTATTCAGCCTCCCTGAATGCGTTGGAGCTAAAATTAGGCTCGGAGGCACCCGGTCCTCACGTGTTGCCGCCGTCTGCTTTGAATAAAACTCACAGAAGTTCAGAAGGGAGCCCTGTCGTGCCACTTGCCTGAAATTGCAGTGCTCTCGTCAAAAGGGGCGTCTGCCTTTTCCAGTCTCAAGTTGGTGGCGATTTCTAACACCCCACCGCTGGTTTCAGGACTTCTCCTGCAGCCTTGACCATTCACCCAGGCGCGGTCCAGCCAGATGGGCATGCCAGGAGCGGTGTCTCACCCAGGGGGCCACGGTGTCAGGAATAATTCTGGGGAGTCACCTGTGGGCTCCTGGCAGGGTGGTGCTGTGTACAGGGCTCTTTCAATGTTCAAAGCCAGAATCTCGGGAATATTTGCAACATATGAAAAAGAAACAACACTGTTAGTCCATAAAATCAGTACAACGTAAATAAAACTGAGAGTGAAATAAAGTTGTGTGTGTCCTGGGCCCAGAGTGCCCAAGGCCAGCAGGATGGGAAGGATGGTTCGGGTCCTGTTTGTGTGGCATCTCGTGGGGCAAGTGCAGGGCTGTGGATGGGGTTCTAAGTGCAGTGGGGAAGGAAGGAGGTATTCTGGGGGGACTCAGGGAGAAGATGAGGGGCTGGGGCATGATCACAGCTGCTTTTCCAAAATCTCTTCCTGGCTGCAGAGCAGAAAGAGGCCAGGCTAACTTCCTGTGTTGGTGATATCGGCGGGGACAAGGACAAAGACACCGGGAGCTGCAGAAAGCCTGGGGAGGTGCCCTTGAAAGAAAGTTAGTGGAATTAACAGCTTTTTAGGAAGAAAGTGTTTGGACTTGGTGATGGTTTGGATGTGGGGAGCAGAGGAGAAACTGAGGCTGGCTCCTGGGTCCCTGCCTGGGTGACTGAGGGGCTGGAGCAGTTGGACCACGGGGGGCCACTAGCAATGGGGTGGGGAGGAGCAGGTTTCTGCTGGAGTGGGGAGGCGGGGTCATGGGTTTAGGGTGGCTCACGTGGAATCTGAAGGGCCAGTTTCTCCTGAGGCCTCTCTCCTTGGTGTGCAGACGGCCGCCTTCTTGCCATGTCCTACCTGGCATTTGTTTGCCCTGCAAGCCTATCCCTGGGTCTCTTCCTGTTATAAAGGTACCAGGCCTACTGGATTAGGCCTTATACTCTCTTAACCTTACTAATGACCTCTGGAGACACCAGGTCCCCAAATATAGCCTGGCCAGGGGTTAGAGCTCCCACTATCAACTGTGGGAGACATAGTTGGTCCCTAGCAGGTAGATAAAGATGATTTTGCTTTTGTTTTTAGAAAATGACTACATCTTACTTGCTACCTTCAAAGGTTTCTTTAAAGCTTCCAGGTAAGGGCTGGCTTTTAAAAAAAATGTATTTTACAGCTTTCATCCCTAAAGTCTGATGTGTACTTTGCTCTTTATTCACATAAAGTTTATTTTTTCTCATCTATTATAAGATCAAACACTTCATAGAAATTTTCCGTACTTTGTCTTAGTCCAAAAAGAATTTTGTGGGAAAAGAAGGCAAGTTAAATTCACCCAGTTTTTTTTTTTTTCAAGTAGATTCAGGAAAATGACATGGTTTTTCCTGCTTCCCAAAGAATTGCCTTGAGCAAATTTGCTCTAAAATACATTTTAAAGGCGCTGAATTAAATTTTTTTTTTTTACAATAGCCAGTCTTATAGTAAAGGTTGGTTAAACAAATAAAGTGAATATTGATTTTTTTTTAAATGTAAAAGTGAGATTTCTTTACTATTTTCTTCTGAGGAGATTTTTGAAATACCTACTTCATCCTGAAAGATTCTGACAAAGTGGAGTGAATTTTTCTAAAGTTTCAGTTCAGTTCAGTCGCTCAGTCATGTCCGACTCTTTGCGACCCCCATGAATTGCAGCATGCCAGGCCTCCCTGTCCGTCACCAACTCCTGGAGGTCACTCAAACTCACGTCCATTGAGTCGGTGATGCCATCCAGCCATCTCATCCTCTGTCGTCCCTTCTCCTCCTGCCCCGAGTCCCTCCCAGCATCGGTTAGATTTGGTCATTACCCCATTTCTTCCCACTTTACACTTACTGATGTTATTTTGAGATTCTTTGTAAACACATATCCACTTTACTCTTCCATAGCTGTTTCTATTCAGAGACAAAATCAAAGACAGCTTACTATAGTACCTGTATCATTTGAGATTAGGGTTAGCTATGAGTTACAAATACCTGAAAAGGTCAGTAAGACAGGATATAAAATTTTTCTTTTTCCCTTCTGTAAATCAGCCCAGAGAAAGAGAGTACTGGACTGTGACATGCTGCCATAGCCTTGGGGAACCTAGACTTTTTCTAAACCTTTGCCTTGATTAAAAATCTCCTCATTGCCTAAGATGATTGCAAGACTGCCAGCCATCTCATCTGCATTCTGATCAGAAGTGGGAATGAAATAATGAGGAATATCATTTCCCTTTAAAGAGCATCTCTGAAAGTTTCAACTCATTCCTCCTACTTTTTCACTGGCCAGAGTTCACAGCTAGCTTCCTGGAAGCCTGATTTTTTATGGTACAGTGGTGGTGACCAGAAACAAGCCAGAGTTCTGTTGCTAAGAAAGATGGGGAGAGCAAATGCTGAGTTTACAAGGACTGGCCCCCTGTTTGTGCAGCACACATGGGCCACCCTTTTCTGAAGGACCCCAGGTTGGGGCTGTGGACGCCCTTGCTCTGGGCAGATATAAGCGGAGACTTCACAAGAGCAGCAATGGTAGCAGTACTTTCAGGAAGTACACGGACATCACTTAGCAGATTTGTGAAGAAGTCTCATGGCTGTTGTCTCACATGGTCCTTATGATGATGCTCTGAAGTATAAACATTTTCACTGTGACCTGGATACTCACATTGTTTTGTAAAGTGTCTAACATAACATAATCCCTGAGAGGCGAGGCTCATATTCCAGGAACAGGCTTAACAATCCATGCTGCCTGTCTGGCCAGACTGCTTGGATGTCCCCAACTGTCCTTGAGTGCTCTGCCTGCTCTGACTCACGTGGGGACCTGGGGCATCCTTCATCCGTCCCTCCACCCCACTTCCCATGCCCCTCCCCCATCCTCTGATTACCCTCTGTCCATGTTGCAGGAATATGCCATCTCTCCCTGGGCCCAGGAACCACCCCCTTGCCCTGGACCATGTGACAGCTTCAAGTTTTCTCAGGCTTGTCTGGGATTCTCAGCTCCCTTCCAAACACTGGAATGCAGGACTGAACACATCACACTCCTCCTTCTACCCTCCTTAGGGTCCTGCTGCCTTCAGGGTTGAGGCGACTCTGGGGAGACCCAGTCCTCATGGTTGGAGCTCACTGTCCTGTGGTGTTCTTCTCACATCCCGGGGTTTCCTTTACCTGATTGTTTTCCCCTACCTACATCTCAGGTCTTTCCCAGTTGCTCAGACAGTGAAGAGTTTGCCTGCAATGCAGGAGACCTGGGTTTGATCCCTGGGTTGGGAAGATCCTCTGGAGAAGGAAATGGCAACCCACTCCAGTATTCTTGCCTGTAGAATCCCATGCACAGGAGTGCCTGGCAGGCAATAGTCCATGGGGTCACAAAGAGTCAGACACGACTGAGTGACTAACACTTTCACTTTTTACCCCACATCTCTGTCCTGCGTGCTTCCTCCACCCACACACACGCCCCTGGTTCCCTGCCCAACTCCTGCTCATCCCTCAGGGCTCGATCCCAACCTCTGCTCCACCAAGGACCCCAGACCCCCCCAAAATACGGGCTAGGCACCTGGCTCAGGGCAGCTTTTGTTTCTTGTCCCCTTAATAGCTAAGCCAGGGGAGTGTGCATTCATTCGTGTCTTTTTATTCTGCAGCTTGGATACCTGGGCCTTGCTGACGCTGCAGGGACTCCCCTCTCAGGCTGGTGAGTCCCTGGAGCTGGCAGAGGAGGGGCCTTTCATAGGCTACACTCCACGGCTCACACTCTGGCTGCTAGTCCCCAGCCCTGATCACCCCCTCTGCCTGGGATCAGACTACTCAGGACAGTCCCTGTGCCCCAGAACCCACTTAGATTATTCAGCACAGCCTGTCCTGAGCTGCTCACCCTGCCTCTGTGTCCCCCCGCAGCGAAGGCTCTTGACCACGTTCTTCCACACCCTCAGCGTCCCACGACCCTGGTATTCCCCCGTAGGGCCCCATGTGCCATGTCCCCTCCTCCTGGGGACGGTGAGGAACAGCTGTGTTTCCAGTAGTCGTTGTCTCTGGATCTGTTGGGCTCCCCATCCCTGGATGATAATAAACCCACACTTAAATCAGGAGAGGCCCTGTGCTGTTCACCCCCGTCACCCGGCGCCAGGCAGAACCTGCCACGTAGCAGGTGCTCAGGATAAGTGGCTGGATGGAACTGGGAGAGAGAGTGACTAGCCTGGTTTGGGCGAGTCCAGGACCGTTCCTCAGGAGGAGCAGGGGGACCCCAGGGCCACGAGGGGCAGGGCGTCCGCAGGGTCAGCTCCCTTGGCCGATGGTGTTGTTGGCCCTGCTCACCTGTCTTTCCTCATGTCCCCGCTACTGTAGCTCCCTCTCAACCTAGATGAGGCTGCCTGAATCCACGAGCCCCTTTTCCATCCCAAGAACAGTCTGTGACTTTATGTTCACTCGTGAAGTCTGATATCCATCTAACTCCCTTCGCTGGCCACTGGCCCAATAAAAGGAAGTCTCTTCTCGTGATGGCATCTCTATCCCCCCAAAAATATTTCTTCTAGTAAAGACTCAGTAAGTATCTCTTGGGAGAAGAGTGCATGGATAAAATTAGGGAATAGCGGGCTTTTGGAGTGGTGGAAACGCCCTGGACCTGGGTGGAGAATTCAGGGTTTCCAGTCCTGCAACTGCTGCTCCAGAGCCAAGGATTTTATAGATGCAAGATCAGAGAGTCCAAGGAGACAAACCAGAGGAAGGCAAGCATCTCAGGACCAGGGAGGGCCTCCAGGGCACGTCTCCACAGCTTGGATTACCGGGGGGCTGTGGGTGGATCCCCACCGACATCCATCTTCCTCCTCTTTTCCAGCCTTGACTCCCCTGCCAAGACTGAGCCAAGGGCACCCGGGCTTTCTCAGGCCAATGAGGAGCGATCTGCTTTCAGGATTCAGCATCTGCCCCCTTTTCCGTGCATAGCAGTTTCTCACAAGTCCTCTTGTTTTTGCTTTCCTCTCTAGCCAGAGAAGATCCACAGAAGAAAAACGTAGTGCTTCCCAAGAAAAGTGCAGCACAGTCAAGAAAAACACATACAAGCAAAGTGGAGATGCATTTTTCATGACGCTTGTTTGCAAGGTTGAAGTGTCATATTCTTTTAATAGAATCTGTCACGTGCCCGTGTATTGCTATAGAAAGCTCTTAGGTTGTAGGGTTTCAGTGTGGACAGAGAAAAGGGAAAAATAGGAGGCTGATTTTTCTATTTGTAATTTTAAAAGAGTAATGACAAAGAAAACAAATGGTAAAGTCTTGAAATCCTAATTACTTAGTTATACATGTGTGCACACACACACACGTGCGTACATGCGCACGCACATGTCTGTCCACCACCCTTAGATGAAGAAAGGCCTCCTGTCACTGCTCCTCTCCGCAAACAGTCCTGTTGTTATCTCCTCACTGGGGCAGATTTAATACCCAGGAGACTGAGGGCCACTGGGTGTGATGACCCATCTGCCAGCTCAAGTTACAGGACAAGCAGCAGTGAGGAAATACCCATGCAGACCTCACCTTGGTGATTTCCGTAACCGACTCCACAGTAAATTGCGAGGTTGCATGGCCTCCTACAATTACTGGTGTTCTAATTTCCTGGGGCTAACTTCAGGGAGTGGGAGATTTTAATTATGGGGAGGGGTTGTTTCCATTGTTCGGACAAATGTCAGAAGCCCAGTTGAAAGCAGGGCCCTGGGCGAGCCCGTGGAAAATTCCCGGGGGCGGGGAGGGGGGTTGCTGGGGGCTGGCCGTCCAAGCCAGAAAGAGAGCCTTCAGGGCCGGGCCTCTGACTGCCCCTGGACTTTGTCTCTCACCTGACTTTCTTGGTGCCACAAGGATGCTGTGAGTATGCGTGTTGGTGGAGACTCATGAGGCTCTGTGCCTGGATCTTTCTCAGGGAGTCTCCATGGGCTGCGAGGCCCGGGTACCTGAGTCTGGCCTCACCATGCTGACATTCACGTCCTGTCCATCCCCCTGTGGAGGGGTCTGAGTGAGGGCAGCACTGGCAGAGGTGTTGGGGACCCCTCCTCTTTCTCTGCACACCACTGCTCTGGGCCAGGTGGGAAGAGGTGTTGCAGGACAGAGCAGGGAAGGGCGCCCTTCCTGGGCCTCCCACATGGCCTCCTAGAAGGCAGCCCTCCTCTCTGGTTGGTGTAAGCCACCATCCCTCACCCCCAGACCCAATCCCAGTCTAAGGGTTTGGATTCCTGGGAAGACGGCTGCCTGGTTACTGACTGTCCCCTGCCAAAGGCGGAGGGCATGCCAGGTGCTCAGGCAGAGGCCGGGGTCTGGGCCCCTCCTGGTGAGGCCCGCACAGCCGTGCACACACAGGCTCAGTCCGAAGAGCTCTGGTCCAGCCTGGGCTGAGGGCCTCCCCTCCACCTTCTCTAGGAACCCCTGTGTCGGAGGAACACACGTGCATGTCGACACGGGCAGGTTCAGAAGAGCCTTGTGAGGCTCAGAAGTCACCAGGAATAAGATTCGCAATGAGTGAGCTGTGAGGAAAGTCACCTACAAGGTTTATTCTGTTTTCTGTTTTTTAAAAAATCTTTCGACTGCTCTGTAGCATGTGGGATTTTAGCTCCTGGACCAGGGATCATACCCGCAGCTCCTGCTTTGGAAGGCAAAGTCTTAACCACTCAATGGCCGGGGAAGCCCCCACAGTGTCAGTCGGTACTGATCCAGCCTCCTCTTCTGCTTTCTCTAGTTGTCCGGTGAGGAGAGTGTGTTTTAGGCCATTTGAGAAGGTCGTCGCTGGGGGCATCGGCTCTGCTTGAGGACAGGTGAAAAGCTTTCCTACCCTATCTCATCTCACTCGAGCGGGCATTCTCGCAGCAACCGGTTCCGAGGGCAGCTCACACTGCCTGTGGGGCCCCCACTGCTCAGGGGAGACCCCCACCTTCCCAGGCCCGGACTCCCCCCATGGCAGCTCCCTTGTCAGAGAGAAGACGATGGAAGAAGCGGGATGTGTGGGGCGGAAGAGAAGCACCAGGGGCGGGACCAGCTCCTGGTGATCTTCGGGAGCCAGACCTGGTTCCCGCCAACCGGCAGCTTCTCCACCAGCTGCCCCTTCTTTGCCGTTTTCCTTGGCAAACAGCCCCCATCCCTCAGTCACCCACCAGACAGCGTTGCTTCGAGCCCCTCACCGTTAGAACTACTCCTCCCAGACTGACTGCAGTTGGTCAGACTTTCTGCTGATTTTCCCTGAGCCCAGGCAGTACCGTGAGGTGGGTGCAGATGGACGCCTGCCCTCCCTCTGTCTGGACCCCAGGCACAAAGTTTTCCTCCTAAGAGGCCTGAGCCTCTTAGGTGGTTACGGGCACTGTTAACTCACTGGAGTCTGTGGTCACCTCAAGCCGCTGCTTGGACATTTCCATCCAAGGAGGGCTGGGGACTGAGACGTGAACGTGTGTTGTCTGCGTGGACTTGCAGGCATGCAGTACAGTCAGGTAAAACCGCGAGCACGAGGCCTGGACCCGGCGGACCCCCAGAGGTTAAGTCTAGGGCCAAGGGGAGCGAGTCTGCTGCTGGGGGTCATGAGGAACTTTTCTGGTGTCCGCATGGTTGCACGCTCTGGGCAGGACAGGTTGTGCTCAACCCGGGGCTGGACCCCAGGGCTCGGTCACAGCAGGATGAGCACATGGGGGACAGAGACTGCTGGGCAGAGGCCTGTCCTGCAGGGCTGGGTGGGGGTCTGCCAAGCTTGATGCCCCAGGTACCAAGGACGTAGTGGGTGCCCAGAAGCAGGTAAGGGTGGCAGGGGGCAGCTGTCTTAGGGCACAAAGTTGCTGAGGGGGGACTGTCTGTGGGCAGGGCCCGCAAACACCGGGGGTCTGGCATGGCCCCTTGGGCGGGTGGGTGAGCTCTGGTCCTCAGGGCCTGGGACATGATGGTGCTGGAGGAGGAGGTGACCCACCCGGATGAGAGAGGCCTGTGTCTGCCAGGAGGACGCCGGAGGGTGACAGGACCCCAGACCAAAGACTGGGCCCTGCAAACCACAGAGGAGAGACGGGGTGCTGGCTCCCCATAGGCCAGGCCTGGGGCTGACACAGAAATGTCCTGAACTAACCAATCGGGTGTTGGTATTAATGGAAGATTTGTGTGAGAAATGACGGTAAAATAGCCGTGAAATGCTGACTTCCCAAGCCCAGTGGGACACCCTTCCCACTGCCAAGGGTGTCCAAGACCGCCCAGAGCCATGCCTGTTCACCTCACGGCCCCGGCCTGGCCCCTGGGCTCCTGCAAGAAGCAATCTTTCCAAGACTTGGGGCTCAGAAGCTGGTGGGGCCACGTCAGACCTCCGAAGGATACCCTACACGGGAGGGTTAGAGGGGCTTTTCTTGACTTAAGTCTTACTAACTTGAGAATCAGGCCAGTTTTACAAGTATAATTTGAGACTTCTTGTATCACTTAATTTAGCTTTCATAAGCATATCGATTAGGAGGAATTCTCAGTTGAGACTGTTCTAGTTCACTTTGATATTCTAATCCGTGAAATTAGACAACAGGGCTTCCCTGGTGTCTCAGAAGGTAAAGAATCTGCCTGCAATGCAAGAGACCTGGGTTCTATCCCTGAGTCAGGAAGAGCCCCTGGAGAAGGGAATGGCAACCCTCTCCAGTATTCTTGCCTGGGAAATCCCATGGACAGAGGAGCCTGGTGGGCTACAGTCCATGGGGTTGCAAAGAGTCAGACAAGACTGAGGAACTAACACACACACATACAAGCTGCTGACTCACTCTGTTTCTTAATTTGCCTGTTAATTCGCCCTCGACTTAGTACCTATTTTGCCTGTTATTTTTGCACTTATTGAACTGCAGCTGTCTTAATGAGATTGGAACGACAAGTCTGAAGTATTCAGACCCGACGTCATATTGAGCCCACATGGCCGGTGGACTAGGTACCCCACCCAGGGGAACACCAGCTTGTCAGGGCCGTGACAGGCTCCTAATTGCTTGTGACATGGGGCCGCCTTTTGATGTTGACCATGTTCTCCTAATTATTTAATCTTTGACAACATGAAAACATGTTTAACCACATACCAGGAATAAAGATCCAACAAGACTTTTCTCCTGGGGCCGGGTTTAGATGGTGTGTTCTGAATGCTGAGAACAGCTAAGGTGAAAAAACGCTGACTTCCTGTGCTCTGTGTGGAGAGGGGCTGGGGTGGGATAGGAGGGGAGGAGTGGGGAGGAGACGGGAAGGATAGGGAGGGAATGGGGAGGGGAGGGGAGGGAGGAAGCATTCTGGCCCCTCCCTGTCACCCACTTCCTGTGAGCTCTGACCCTCTCCCACCCAAATCCTCTGCTCTCAGCCTGACATGACTGTCTTAGAGTTAAAAAACAAGATATGGATTGATGTTTTAAAGGTGCTCATCTTTTCTACTTAGGAATATCTGCATTTAAATAATATTCAGTTCCCATATCTGTTTCTTATACTTGACTCTAAGCTTCTTGTTGGCAGGGCCCTTACTATGTCATCTATTTACTACCCTTGCTTCGTAAGTATTTCCGGGGTGAATAACTAAATGAATGAATGAGAAAATGAGCAATCTCGTGACTGAGTGAATAGTAAATTGTTTGCCTTGGAGGACTGAGCTAATGGCATACATGGAAATACCGAGGCCTCCCTGCGGGAGATTCAGAAGACTATCTGCCAGTTTTCCTAATTGCAGCAAAGATCTGTTCACATGGAGATTCACAACCTGAATCTGAGCGGTTTTGCTCTGTAGCTGACCCAGACGCTCAAGAGCGTTTTGCTGTGAATGCACTGTTTTCTCTAGGACACCCACTTTCCTTCGTGATTTATCACATTGATTTGCCTGCATGATATTTATTTCAGCTCCTGAGTGACTGCAGTTTCCGGACAGGAATGTTTCCCGGGGTGACAACTGGCCCCTGTGTTTCATCGACTACCCGTGTCCTCGGTGCTGAGAGCCTCCGCTGAGGTCTGCATGCGCCAGGGCGACCCCGCCCTGCGTCTTGTGATGGAGGCTGTGCTGGAATCCGCGCCCTTGGATGGGCAACTGCACACGTGTGGGGTTGCCAAACTTTTTCTGTCAAGGGCCAGGTAATAAATATTTCAGTCTTTGTGGGCTCTGTGGGTCTCTATCACAACGGCTCACTCCACTCTCGGAACACAAAGGCAGATGCAGACAATACATAAACATGTGGGCATGCTGTGTTCCAATAAACCTGAAATTTGAATTTCTTGTGATCTTCCATGTCACACGATATTAGCCTTCTTTTGATTGCTTTCCAACCCTTTAAAAGTGCAAAGACTATTCTTAGCGTAAGGGCTGTGGTTTGCTGACCCCGGTAATGCATGGAAAATGTGTCCTTTTTGTACTACGGGAAGCAGTGCGAAGCCTGCAGGAGACCAGGACAAAGGCAGCAGGGCCCAGTGGAGGACGCCATCGTGGGGACAGGACACTGTCCTAGTTCATGGTGGACTTGCTTCACTTGGCTTCAGATGAGCTCCCGGTGGCTCTCAAGGCTTCCCCTGGCTTCCATGCTCTGTATCTGTTGCCCACGTCTGAATCCCAAGTATCCTTTCCAGGCTGGAGTCGTGGCCGTGAGGTCCAGCGAGCTCTCCGCAGAGGTGTGTCTGCCAGCGCCCTTGTCTTCTACGTAAGAAAACAAAGGGACGTCCTGCCTGTTGGTTTGGCTGCATAAGGAGATGGCTCTGGACCGGGAGTCAGTGTCCTGTAGCATCCGCACCACTGATGGGGGACACTAGAGCCCTGGGGATTGGGATGGCAAGGGCTGGCCACCGGTCCCGGCAGGATTTTCATTGCTCCCTGCACTTCCGTGGTCTCCGTGTTCACCTGTACATGGTGGATCTTCTCTGGGTTTCTGATGCCCTGTTCTTGGTAATAAGAGCCTTTGCCTTATGGGGAAATTGAGGTTACTTTTATTTTTCCATGACAGCACTTTCCCAGCTTCTCTGATGGCTCAGATGGTAAAGAATCTTCCTGCATTGTGGGAGACCCGGGTTTGATCCCTGGATCGGGAAGATCCTCTGGAGAAGGAAATGACAACCCTCTCTAGTATTCTTGCCTGGGAAATCCCATGGACAGAGGAGCCTGGCGGGGTACACTCCATGGGGTCACAGAGTCAGACACAACTGAGTCAGACACACAATAGTGCTTTCTAGCTATAAATGAGTGGATCAAGCAATTCACACAGTCTGAAAACTTTTCCATTAGTCTAGCTCAAGTCTAGATGTTGTGATTGCTTTTATTTTCTGAAAGACTGGTTCTTGGGATTTTAGCCCCTAATTCAAAATATGTATATTTATTTTTTTTTAAGAACAGTTTTAGGTACTCAGCGAAATTGAAGAGAGGTCCAGAGATTTCCCATATATCCCCTACCAGCGTGCCCTGCCTCTCCCATTATTGACATTCCCCTTGAGATGGTCCATTTGTTATGACTGATGTATTACTCATCATTACTCAAAGTGCACAGTTTACACTGGGCTTCTCTCCTAGTATTGTCCATGCTGTGGGTTTAGACAAGTGTGTAACGACAAGGATCCAACAATATAGCATCACACAGGGCAGTTCACTGCCCTAAGAATCCCCTGTGCTCTCTGTGTTCATCTCATCCCTCCCTCCCTGTTCACTGTTGGCAACCCTGAGCTCTTTACTGTCTCCATGGTTTTGCCTTTTCTGTAATGTCACAGAGTTGGAATCATAAAATACATAGCCTTTCCACATTGGCTTCTTTTATGTAGAAATATGCATTCAAGTTTCCGCTATATATTTTCACTTGGTAGCTTTTCTTATTAGTGCTGAATGATGTTCCATCATCCAAATGGACCTCATTTTCTTTATCCATCACCCTCTGAAGGAGGCGTTGTTTGCTCCCAAGTTTTGGTAATTATGACTGAATCTCCTGTAAACATCCATGCAGGCTTTTATGTGGATGGAAGTTTTCAACTCTTTGGGGTAAATACCAAGGAGATTGATGGCTGGATCTTGTGATAAAAATGTTTAGTTGAACTTTTGAGTTTACATGAACTGTTGGCCCATTTTTTAGTTAGGCTGCTTGTTTTCTTATGAAGTTTTAAGAGTTCTTTGTCTATTTTGGATACCAGTCCTTTATCAGATGTCTTTGGCAAATTTTTTCTCCAAGTCTGTGGCTTTTCTTCTCCTTTTCTTGACACAATTTTTCATGGAGCAGAAGTTCTTAATTTTAGTGAAGTCAAGCTTATCACTTACATCTTCTATAGGTTGTCTAGGTTTTCTCCTATATTATCTTTTAAGAAGTTTATAATTTTGCATTTTACGTTTAGGTCTCTGGTTCATTTTGAGTTAGTTTTGGTGAGGGTATGAGGCCTATATCTAGATTCACTTTTTTTTGCACATGAATGTCCAGTTGTTTGAGCACATTTGTTGAAAAGACAATCTTTGCTCCACTGAATAGCCTTTGTTTCTTTGTCAAAGATCAGCTGACTATATTTGCATGAGTCTGTTTCTGGGCTCTCTATTCTGTTCTGTTGATCTATTTGTCTTTTCTTTTACTAACACCATCCGTCTTGATTATTGTTTCTTTATGGTGAGTCTCAAGGTTGGGTTGTATCTTTTCTCTATCACTATTATGTCCCCTGATTTTTCTTTCACACTTACTTTTGAGATGAAATGAAATGCGAGATAGAGAAATACAATTTTGAATCAGAAATCAGCTTTATCCCAGGACATTTTTAATTTCAGGAGAATTTTTTCTGGACTTCATTCCAGAAATGGACAAAGAAAGAGGGATAAGGCTAAGGAAAGGTTTCTGTGCCTTTTTTCCTTCTTTGGTAAGTCTCGTGTTCCAGTGCTCACCTGTCACATTGAGTCACATTACCTGATACTTACAGTTAAAAATCAAGAATAATACATTCACGCATAGATGGAAAGCTATTTTCTTAGAAATTTAAGGAGCAAAGTCAGCTGTCAATAAGCTTTTAGAAGAGAACTAAAGGCTCGCCAGGAATGCGAGTGTGCTAGAACATTTCTAGTAATATTTGAGACTCTATTTGCAACACCTGTTCTAAACTAAATAAAAGATCCTGTGAAGCATCTGGACCAAGTTCTTTCTGCCCACAACTTTTGTGTTATCTCAGAAATACAGAACGCACACATATTCATATCATTACGGACACATGTGTCAAATTGATCATACTCCAAAATCTCTATGATCAAACAGTTCTCAAGTAATTTTAGTCCTTGACATAATCCACTTCTCAGTTTCAAGACCTTTCCAAACCGCTTCCATGAACACCAACTTAATTCGCCCATGTGCACGGTGTGAAAGCTGGAATGAGAAACACCACAGGGCATCAGAACCAAGACGGGGCTCTCGTTTCAAAACAAAGCCGGTATTTGGGTTTGCCTCACCCGCACGGCTGTACTTCTGCACCCACGTCTTGGTTTCAGGCACATGGTTCTTTTATTCTAAGGTTAAGAGTAGGGGCCAGGGTCTGTGCGCATTTTATGGTTCAATTTTCCAAAATTTGTAAGGAGGAGATCATTTGGACTCCTTGAAACAGTTCCAAACATGTTTCTCCATCTCGTCACTTTAGAAGAATGTACTTCCTGGGGATCGTTTGTTCTGGGTGGGCACAGCGTAGAACTGGATGTGTGGGTCCAGGCCCACCCCGTCCCAGCACCCCCTCCATCTGAATAAGATGGATGGAGACACAGGGAGACCCTGGGTCTGTGGGCACTCTCAGGAACCCCTTCTTTCATGCTCCTGCCTCAAGTGTCCTTCTCTGGAGAGTCAGAAACCATGTCCAAGCAACCCTTCAGAGAGGGGGGTTTTGAGGCACGCTCGAAAGCAGCTCCATGGACCCCCAGAAGGAGTGTTTCTGGGAATCGCTACAAGAAGGAGTAAGGGGGATGTCATTGCCCAAAGTCTGAAGGTGATAGAGGTACAGAGCCTGTGAGTAGAAGCAGGAACAAGCCCTCAGTGTCCTCGGGCTGCAGTAGGTAAACCAGGAGTGTGAAGTGACTGGACCCAGTGAAGAGCCTCCGGGTGTCTCACATCCACCCAGAGAGCATCCAGAATGGAAACAGGCATGGGATGCCCTGGCAGACATGCCAGGTGGATCTGCAGCCCACTCGGAGCAGGGAGTATGTCGGTGAGGGAGCCAGATGCTCAGACAGAGAGCTGGACCTCAGGGCCGGAGCAAGGGCCATAAACGGAGCTGAGCTCTGCAGTCCCTGCTGGATCTCTTCAGAGCGCTTGAGCTCTGGACCAGAGGGTGGGGCAGACCCATCAGCAAGGGGCGGGGGAGGGGACGAGTGACGTTTCAGATGCTGCGGGCAGGTGGACCATCACTTACTCTTTTCTTTCTTTTTTATTTTTTTAATAGGAGGTGCTTTTAAAAGCGTGCTTGCTTTTATTATTGATGTTCCTGAAAATCAGGTGGGCTTTTATCTATTATGCTGTCAAAACAGAATAAAAATGGAAGGAATGAGCTGTGGTTATAATCCGTGCTTTTGTGTGTGGGGTCGCCCCTTGCTCTCCTGAACAGTTTAGTAGAAAATGCTCTCTCTTGCCATGGAGACTTTGCATCTCTGGGGCCGTGCTACCCTGGGGGTGCAGTGTGGACATGGCCACCACGGGAGAGAGGAGGAGACTGTGTCCTGCTCTTGGAGATGGACACACAGCGAGCATCTGAGGCGCTGATGTCCAGTCGTGTGAGGTCACATCTCTGAAAGTGGCAAAAGCGGTGGGGGCCACGTGGGGGTGCTTTACCCTCGAAGGTGCGTGGACCACAGGGCAGAAAGAAAGTACATTCTTTTTACAATAAAGAAATAGAAACTTGAGTGCGGGGCCATGAGCAAAACTGAATGGTGCTCGGCCCTGGTAAACAGGCCCCAGATGGCCAGTGCCATGTGGGGTGCCCAGCAGCCAGAGTGCCAGTCTCACAGTGTCATCTTGGAGGCCACAGGTCTTCATGTGAAGATGCTACTCGGATGCGGACAGACGTGGTCTTATGGCTTCAGTACCACAGGGCTCCCCAGGGGATGGAGATGAGGCTCCGGGCTCCATAGCATCTCCTTCGTCACCCGGGTTCCCTCTACGTCAGCTGGTTCCCAGGAACCTTGGGAAATGGACACAGAGCCTCGGCCAGTGGCTGGTTTCCCGCCCCATTCTGCAGTTTTTCTCAGCCCTGGTCAGTCTGGAGACCACCGCGAGGGGTGACAGGGAAATTCCATTTCCAGTCCCACCCTGCTCTCCGCCTCAGGGCAGTGGCTGCCCACAAGGCACCAATTAGGGGAAGCAGGGCCAGAGGGAAGCAGAAGTTGCTACTGTATTGCATGTGTGTGTTTTGACATCTCGCTTGAACTTCAACCTGGCCTGTGCTCCTGGGGGAGGTTTCAAAAAGAAATAAACTTGGTCTCATTACCATCAGATACAATGATGGGGGAAATGGGCTGGAAAAACCCTGAATCTTTTCTGAGCCTGAGTTTGCGTTCACAAAGGGAAGGGCAAATTCTTCACTGCTGTGCCATTCGGCTATTATGTTTAACAATCTAATTAGAAAGGCCGGGGAGCCCATGCCCATTGTAAATGCGGAGACAGGACACACGAGCAAATCCAATTAGACAGCTGTCCTCCACAGGTCTGAGCCGCCCTCCGGCCAGGTTCTAATGAACAACCCGGCCCCTCCCGCCACCCCGGGAGATGGGTTTTGTCCACAAACTGGGCCAGATGACCGTGCAGTGGGTTCAGGGCACCCGCCCGCACCCCCACCCCACGAAGGGCTGAGCAAGTACCTGCTCCCTCTGGCTCTGCCCCGTCCCTGCCCCTGGAAGGGACAGCCCTCCCTTCTGGCTGGTCTGGCCACCCCATCGAGTAGGCCAGGCTCATGCTAACAGGTGGTGATAAATCAGAACCGCGACTTTCACTTTTATGAATGTTGCTTTCTGCGCACTGGGGCCTTGTATAACTTGAAACAGACCCCTATTCGGCCCCGCGGCTGGCCCCCCATGCCTTTGTTTCGTGGCCTGTGTGGCTTGCATTAAGGTGCTTGTGTTGGCGGATTGCTCCCTGCCAGCCAGTCATCTGTTTAGCGTTTGGTGTGTCCCGCGAGGCCGCTGTGGTCACTCGGAAGTCTATTAATTAAAAGGAGAATGAGTCAGAGAACGTGGGCCGAGGCCCACCTCAAACAGGAGGACGAATGAGAGGTAGGCGACTGAGATCAGTAGCCATCGTTGGCCCTCGGGTGTGAAAAGATGCTGTTGTCATCACCATCCCAGGAGAAGTTCTATGTCGAAACAGGGAGTGACATTGCCGGGGTGTATAGGGCTGAGATTGTGTCGAGGTTTCCATTTTTAAAGCTCTATTTTTGTCATTAATGACTCATTGGAAAACATCCACCTTGTGTTGAAGTCAGGCGTTATCAGAGCAGGAAACACAAAGGCTGTTTAAATGCTGGGCGAGGCGAGAACATGGTGTGTCTGCAGGCACTTCCTTCACCCCCCTCAGGGTTTCAGGGACCACAGCTTGTCTCACGCCCTGATTTATTCCCAAAGCCTTGTCCCGAGAACCCGGGGCCAATCTGCTTTCACATGACAAGCTAAGTGATTCAATAGTTGTGCAAACTTAGCCACAACAGGCTACCACCTCCAGCCAAGGCAGTTTAATTCAGTTCGGTTCAGTTCAGTCACTCAGTTATGTCTGATTCTTTGCGACCCCATGAACTGCAACACGCCAGGCCTCCCTGTCCATCACCAACTCCCGGAGTTCACTCAAACTCATGTCCATCAAGTCGGTGATGCCATCCAGCCATCTCATCCTCTGTCGTCCCCTTCTCCTCCTGCCCTCAATCCCTCCCAGCATCAGAGTCTTTTCCAATGAGTCAGCTCTTTGCATGAGGTGGCCAAAGTATTGGAGTTTCAGCTTTAGCATCATTCCTTCCAAAGAACACCCAGGACTGATTTCCTTTAGAATGGACTGGTTGGATCTCCTTGCAGTCCAAGGGACTCTCAAGAGTCTTCTCCAACACCACAGTTCAAAAGCATCAAGTCTTCAGCGCTCAGCTTTCTTCCAGTCCAACTCTCACATCCATACATGACCACTGGAAAAACCATAGCCTTGACTAGATGGACCTTTGTTGGCAAAGTAATGTCTCTGCTTTTGAATATGCTATCTAGGTTGGTCATAATCTTCCTTCCAAGGAGTAAGCGTCTTTTAATTTCATGGCTGCAGTCACCATCTGCAGTGATTTTGGATCCCCCCAAAATAAAGTCTGTCACTGTTTCCACTGTTTCCCCATCTATTTCCCATGAAGTGATGGGACCAGATGCCATGATCTTAGTTTTCTGAATGTTGAGCTTTAAGCCAACTTTTTCACTCTCCTCTTTCACTTTCATCAAGTAATTATCATTTGCTTGCTTAGGAATGATCAGTCTCCTGAGGACTTCTGATCAGGAAGAATGAGATTTTGAAACTATCTTGTAAAGAAAGTGTTGTCAAATTCAGATTTGGTTAATATTTTGTGGAAGTGGCAGTTCGCTTTGGCAAAGATGTCTTGTGTTGGAGTGTGTCCGGAAAGACCAGGTGAAGGAGGGGTTGCATGTTAGCCAGCATGGACATGAGATGGGAACTCTGGCCAGACAGGCTGTGATGACACTGGCAGGAGCCAATGACTTTTCCTGTGGTTTGTGGGTCCGGGTGCTCAGGACTGTTGTAAACAGCATCTTTACAGAAAAACAGGCACGAAAAGGAAAGAGCCTGTGGAAATTAGGTCTGGTGTTACTGGGAAACCAATGAGACCTCAGTGTCAAATCTTTGGCAAAATATACACTCAGCTCTGTAAAAACTGGCTCCTCATTTAGTCCGTGAAACCAAAGAATGTGCACAGACTTATCTGCGGCTTCCATGAACTTATACTAGGCTCTTCAATAAGAAAGTATAACCAAATATTTAGAACAGCCAGCTGTGTATTTGTTGGCCATGCAGAGTACGTGGTGTGCTATTAGATGCGGTGATGGGCGATGTAATTTTCAAGGTTTTAGGATAATTTTTCAGATCAGTGAAGCCATGAACAACATACTTACCAGACTGGGGTGGCACGACGTTGAAGAGTAGTTTTATGCCAGATGAAAGAAGCAGGACCAGAGAGGCATGTGGTATGTGGGGAAGATGATTCTAACTGAGCAAGATTTCATGACAAGAATAAAAACTAAACTTAGATGCTAAAGTGCAAACCCTGAGTCACTGGATGAGAACACCTGTAATTGCAGCCTCCCTGAAGACAGGCTGTGGCATAAACGGGTCAAGAGGGGAGGGGATGAGGGCTGACATTTAGGGAGCAGCCCTGGTGGCTCTGCTCCAGTTTTCTCCTGAGTCCTTGCTGCCGCCACTCTGGGCATCTTGCGAGCACCTCTGTCCAATTTTCAGGTCTGTCTTGCAGGGTGGGTGTCCTCTCCACCTTGCAGACGAGACAGCTGAGGCTCAGAGAGGTCAAGTCACTCAGCCAAGGTCCCACAGCAGCCAAGAAAAACAGGAAATGGGATTTGCCTTAGCGTCTTCAGTTTGCTCTGGTTTCCCTCTGCCGGGCGCTCACTAGCTGGCTGACTCTCTGTAGCCTGCAGGCGCCTCCAAGGAACAGTCTTCAGGAGCGGAGGTCTTGCCTTTGCTTTTCGAGGTCCTGATTTCATTCTTCCCTCCTCTCTGGCCTCCTGTGCCCTGGGAGTGCCCCCTACCCCCACAGGACTCAGAGGCAGAGGCCCAGTGCGGCTTGTCTCTCCTGATTCACCCTCCTGTCAGCCTCCAAACAAATACTTGGCCAAGTCAGGCACGTTTACTTACTTTGTTAAATAGCAGGATTCCTTTTCATCAATCCCGGAACTCATTTCCACTCTAGCCACCTTACATTGATGTAGTGTCCCATTTATTTTATTTTTTGATTTTTATTTTATATTTATGGTTGACTAACAATACCATGATAGTTTCTGGCATAGAGCAAAGTGATTCAGTTATACATATACAAATAAATCTATTCTTTTTTAAATTATTTTCTTATTTAGATTGTTACAGAGTATTGAGTAGAGTTCCCTGTGTGCTACAGTGGGTCCTTATTTAGTTTTGTACTTTCTTAGGGAACCTCCATACTGTTCTCCACAGTGGCACTAACAATTTACATTCCCAGCAGAAGCATAGGAGGGTTCCTTTTTCTCCATACCCTCTCCAGCATTTACTGTTTGTAGACTTTTTGATGAACCTCATTGTGGTTTTAATTTGTATTTCTCTAATAATTAGTGATGTTGAACATCTTCTCTTGTTTCTCTTGGGGCCAGCTGTATTTCTCCTTTGCAGAAATATCTATTTAGTGTGGCATTTTCAAATAAACTGATTCACACATGTGGACACAACTCTGAAACCCATGGGTCATGTGAGGACATATATGTTTGCTCATGTCTATAAGCAGCACCTCTGGGAATTGCCCCATCTGGTCTCCACTCCAACATGATCTGCTCACATTGCAGGAGACTGGAAACGTCTTCTAGTCCCTGTCCCGTGGTCTTGACTGACCTTGCAGACAGCTGCCCAGATCCACTGTTTAAAGGTTGGCTCCTGTTGTACAGATTGTTTGCATGAAAACCATCACAAAAATCACTTATAGGGAAGGGGAAAATACCTTTAGTTTGGAAAGTCTTAATAGAATCAAAATGAATTACTGGGTCTCATAGCCTAAATAAGAACTTTCCATTTTAGATATTCTTATAGGAACGATTTCAGGACATTCAAGTAGGTGCAACCAACCCAAACATGGATTATCTGAAAGCTAGATAATTCCTATACTGCAGTTTGGAAAAGAATTACAAATACATGGGATTTGGGGAATCCCATGATGAAGTGGTCTCTGGTCCACTGGGACCTGTGAGACACACAAAGCAAAACTGGGCTCCTCCCCGTGGCCCATGGGCCCCTGGCACCCACACGGGACTGTGGGTGGGCCCCCCCACCAGCACCGGTTGGCCCGAAGACCCACTCCCACTAACGTGAGATGAAATGCCACTGAGGAACAGAAGGGGGGAGAGTAGCTGAAGTGAAGTCCCTGGGAAAAGGCCAAGAAGCTTATCTCAGGGACCACCCGCCGACTTTATCTCTGTACTTGGCAGCTGGGCCTTTGGGCCTGGGATTAAGGACTAAAAAGAATTCATTCTGATAACGAGAGAGAGTGCCAGGGATTTTTTCTTGCCTTGTAAAGTAAGCGAATTCCCTGAACTGAGAAATAATGAGCAGTAGAGAAGCTGGCGGGCTGACGAAGGACTGCTCAGGTGCCTCTGTTAAAGGAGCCTGGAGAGCTGAAGGGCGGAGGTGCAAGGGAGTGGCTGTGAATGGCCCTTCGTGGCGCCGGCCTGGACCAACTGGCTTCACAGGTTGGGGAGTTTGGAGTGGGATGCTGGCAGACAGATGGCAGTTAGTGGAGATGGGGGTTCCCAGAGCCTTCTGGGCAGGGGCTGGGAGAGCCATTCAGGATGTGTTAGCTCCTCAAGGTACACCTTCTAAATACCCTGTCCTGTTGGGTCCACTGCCCCATGGGGATTCTGACCCTGGAGAAAATGCCCTGTGGCAGCAGGTGACCCTGAGTACCCCGATTCCCCGTGGGGATGCTGACTCTCGCCTCAGAGATGGGCCTTGACTACAGCTCCCATGTCATGGTCCAGCGTGGAGTGGGCACTGGGGGGCCATTGGTGAGCGAGCGAGTGCTAAGTCGTGTTCAGGGACATCACACTTCCTTCGACCTGGGCCCCTCCCAGAGCCTGAACCCTGTCTTGTCACACACCCAGCAGGCTTCCTTATCCTCCCTCATCCCTCCCTTGTCCTTAAACCTCTTCCCTGTATGTGGGGTTGGCCAGAGGAAAACCCTCTGGGAGCCTCCTGTCTCATGGCACTCTATTGCAGCCGAAGTCACCAGGACATTTTAGGGGAACTGCGGGGTTGTGCTGTGGAACCAGGGCCAGCCCATGGGGACGTGCCACAGACTAAAGGCTCATGATCCCCCCAGGGCACGTGCTGCTCAAACCCGTAACATTGGGAGGGGCCTTCGGGAGAGAATCATGGTTAGATCAGGCCATGACAAAATAAATGCCCTTCTCAGAGAAGGGAGAGACACGAGCTCCATCTCTGACATGGAGGACACGGCAGGGGAGGGCGGCCAAAGGCCCTCCACAGACACCAGATCTGCTGGTTGACTTGACCGAGGCCTGAGCTCCATGCTTGCATCACAGCACACACCTGTGCAGGTGGGACCCCCAGGTGGGGTGGGCCTGGCTTGTGGAAGAACAGCGGCCACTTCCAAACAGTCCAGCAACTTACAAGGCTGTTAAGCACTTTGCCGGTGTGCCTGTGTGCTAAGTCACTTCAATCGTGTCCAACTCTGCATGACCCCATGGACTGTAGCCCACCAGGATCCTTTGTCCATAGGATTTCCCAGGCATGAATACTGGAATGAATTGCCATTTCCTTCTCCAGGGGATCTGCCCCATGCAGGGATCAAACTCATATCTCTTATGTCTACTTATCAGTGTAACACATGAATATTCAATTTATTTTAAAAAATTACAAGTAGTATCTTTGTTTCATTAAATTTTGGATTGACTCCATTATTTTGGTTATATTATTCCTGAGAAAGGCTTTAGATGAAACAAAAAAAGCAAGTTAAAAATGAAACAAAGAAAATCCTGGTGGGTTTCCCTCACTGTGGACTGTGGTCAGTGTTTTCAGGAGTGAGCTCCTTGCAGACCTTGTGGGGCAGGTGTACCCTGAACTGATGTCGGAAGGACCTGTCTCCAGGCTGGGCAATCCCTGTGGGTCCTGTCTATGGATGTGAAAGTGCTAAAATTCTATGGATCCTCTGGACAGAGTTTCTGCCTGGCCAGAGTCCCTTGCCTCCTTCTGATCACCCTGTCCAGGTGTGGCTGCGTCCCGCAGCCTCTCACCACCCACTGGCCTTCCAGTCTCCTGCCCCAGTACCGGACTAATTTCAGCAAACATCTCAAGTGAATTTCAAGATGTTGCCTGAGCCCCCAGGTGCACAAAGGCCAGAAAACAACATGTCTTGGGCTCTCACCTCATGGAGGGCTTGTGGTGTGAGAACAGGTAGATCTGGCCTGATGTCAGGAGGCAGGGAAGAGACAGGGGGTTCCAGGGGCTCCTGAACACCCCAAAATTCAACCCCCTGACCCTGGAAGGAGCCTCCAGTTAGCAGCAGAGGCCGAGTCAACCTACAGTGTTCCCCCTGCTAAGTACAGGCTCTCACACAGACCTGCTTTACTTTCAAATGTCATGACAGTGAACCATCACTTGAAAACCTCCATGCTTTTGACAAAATTGGAACAAGGGAGATAAAAATAAAAGGTCAGGAAAGCCCTGTACAGCAGAGCTTCGCTGGCCTGATATGGATGCCTTCAAAGGCCCTCTTTGCTCACCACCAGAGCCAGGACCACGCGTCAGAGCCGTTTAAGACGGGGTCGACTTAAACGAATGCGACCTCCACTTTCCAAAGTGTTCAGGTCTGGGAACACTTAAAGGACATCTGTTATTGTTTTGGTTCTGCTAAATTTCTTATTTTATACGGTTTCATTTCAAGAGGCACTGTTCAAGGGAATATGGAGGTAAGCTCTTCTCACGGTTTTCTGGTTGAATTTTTTAGAATTATGTATTTCTATACTTCTTACCACGTGATATTTTGTTTCTGCAAAGTTGCCTTCAAGTGGTAATTTTACATTGAAATTTTACCTTATGATTTACATCCCTGCCCTCTGTGATAAAATCTAGTGCCAAATTGTCTCTGAGTGGCTTACTTAGTTTTAGGTTTACTATGCTATGAAGCCCCGTATTTAAAAAACTCTGCTATCTGCATGTGGTTTTGTGCTACTTCCTTTATGAGAAAATTCATAAAGACTTGACCCTGCCACTTGGGTGCTTATAGTTTAAAATTGATGGGAAGGAAACAGAATCGAGCGACTATTTCCAAACAAAAAACAAAGAATAAATCAAGGTTTGAAAGTTCAGGCAAAATGGTACTCGTCTCCTTTGCCTTTCTCTAATCTCCTTCTAGCTCTCATCCATCCATCTATATGGCTATTCATCCATTCACACACTCATTCATTTACCCATGCATCTATACAGCTATCTATCCATCCATCCACGTATCTGCATGAAGAGGTACAAAGAAAGAGTTAGGTTTTGCAATCTGGAATAAGCCTCTAGCCTCAGGTGTTACAGAGTTAGTTTTTCCAGATCACGATTGAAATAGTCTTAATATCTACTTGTAACTATAACTGGACAGGTTCCTTTACTCGGGTGTGTATGACAAATCCACGTTAGCTAACTGAAAGATTAGCCAGGAAAGTAAAATAGCACAGCTATACTATTAACTTGGGTATGATGAGGGGGCTTGATATTTATATTGTTCTTTTCAGCTCACCAAACAAATTGTGAAAACCCTGACCCAGATTTGGTTAAGGAATTAGATGTCCTTTTAATTTGGTCAAGGCTTTGCTTCTTGGGTGGTCAAATTTCTGCTCAAATTGTTTTTCTCCCACTGGGGTGTTACTTTCTTGTTCAAAGCTCCCGTCACTCTCTGTGGGTGAGATTTAATTTCTCCAGGTCTACTTGGATTCCAGATCTTTATCTGGTTGGAACCTTTGGAAACGGGTCTTCTCTCTGTGAATACCTGATGTTGGTTGTTGACTACCGGCCGTAGAGTCTCAGGGGCTCTGCTGTTCTGTGTCGGGTGGACGCAGCCGTGACTCACTGTGTCCCGATGTCTGTGCCTTCGCTGTTCTGAGAAGCAGAGTGAGTAAATGCCTCCTTCTCTCATTCGCTTTTGGATCTGAAAAGTTACCTCCTGAACGGGCTCTAATCCTCTCTTGGGCACACATGCTGATAGAGAGGCACCCATGTAATAACGAGAGCTCAAAGGTCATTAATTCTGACCTCCCTTCCTGGGCCGTGAGGTTCGAATGTCGTTCAGCCTGAGAATGACTTGCTCTGTCCCAGAGCCCGCTGGCAGGTGTCTCTGCCCGCCCAGCCCTGCAGGTCCTGCTCTGCTGCCCTGGGTCCTCTGCTCCATGTATCTCTGCTTGGTCTCTCCTTTCAGGCCAGGTTGTGCCACCCATGGAAAGTTATTGACACACCCTTTGGTCCCTGTCTACAAACCCTTTTCTGTTGTCTTTCTCTTGCCTGGAGATTGTTCCCTGTGAACCCAGATGCTCTGGAAATTGGAAGAGGCAGAGGGTCAGCATAAGGTTTTCATAGCCTCTAAGTCTGTTCTGTTTTGTCAATATTTCATCTGTGTCATATTTTAGATACCCCTGTAAGTGGTCATATGATATTTGTCTTTGTCTGACTTCACTTAGTATGATCATCTCTAGGTCTATACATGTTGCTACAAATGGCATTATTTCATTCTTTTTTTATAGCTGAGTAGTATTCCAAAGGGAAATTTGCCAAAGGGAAAAAGTGGTGGGGAGAGGGATAAATTAGTGTTTGGGGTTAACATATACATACCACCGTATATAAAATAGTCAATCAGGACCTCCTGTGTAGAACAGGGAACCGTACTCTATAATCTGTAATAACCTATATGGGAAAGATTCTGAAAAAGAATAGATACATGTATAACTGAACCACTTTGCTGTAGCATCTGAAACTAATGCAACATCATAAATCAACTATACTTCAATATAAAATAAAATTAAAAAAAATTTAAAGCCTGCTGCATCATAAAAAATAATAAATACATTTGGATTGTTTATATTTATACTCTGAAGAAAAATAAGGCAAGGGTGACTCTATCATAAGCCTGATGGAGAGGTGCGTGTTTAAGTGTTTGTAATGTGAACTGGCCCCAACTTCTCTGGGTGTTTTGTGTATGAGACTTTCATTTTGATTTGAGATACTTCTCAAATGCTCCCTTACTGACCTACGTGGGAAAATTCAGAATGCATAATCATGTCTGAAGGTATCAAATTCCTCATTTCCTTCAAGTTGAAAATTGATAGCTGAAAAGGCAACACAAGTCAGAAAACAAACTCTGGACTCAAAAGCTCCACTAACTGTGACTCAGGACAAACCCCTTAAGCTTGCCCAATCTCTGCTTCCCATGGGATCAATGGAATGACACCCCTTTCTGCTTTTGAAAGAGGCATTCTTGAGCAAAAATACACTTTTGAATAATTTTAAAAAGTGAACCCAATTTTAATATTGTTATCTGTTAAAGCATGCAATGACATTTTTCTCTGGGATTGCTCATAACCTGCATGCTAAATTTTGAAAGTAGTTGTCTATTTTACAAAGTGTGTGTTATTCAGATTAATGTTTCATTTAAAAGCATATACATGCCATTTAAAAAGTTAGTGTAAACTAATTTATTCAGACTGAAATGGTCAATTGTAATATACTATCCTAGTTTCTAAATTTCCTCTTCCTAAAATTTTCCGAGATCACGTGATTGTATTCAGGTTCCAACATGTGAAAAGAGCAACAGTGAACAAACAAATGTCCTCAATCAGGCTGTCACTTCCCAAGGCACATGTTTGGTGCCTACACAGAATTGTTGTTTGAATATCGATATTGGAAAATTCAGGGTTTAGTATAACTGTAAAATAGGCCCCCCAAAATTTGGGCCTGAGAGAACTTCCTGATTCAAAATTCAAAAATTATATTTCTCTTTATTTTCCATATAATTAAGCTATAAAATGCAGCTTTCAGTAGCAAAACAATTCAAAAACATCTTTATAAACCCAAGTTGGCATGCATACCTTGCTTTTAGTTAACAGTGTCACTTTCCCCTGATCTTCGGGACACCCCTGAGAGGAAGCTAGGCTATTTTTTATGCCCCATTTTTTAGGGGAGGATACTGAGGTTTATGGAAACTCATTTAAGATCACATAGCTAGGTGGTAAGAGGCATCAGGACTAGAGCCCAAAGATCTACCCTTGGTTCTAATAGTCACTTTATTAAAGCCCCAAAGAGAAGCAACTTATGAAATTTCTCTATAGCCCATCACCTAGAATTTGTCAACTCTGGCCTGATTTCTGGGCATATGTTAAGTTATTCTAAATCATATACAGACCAGTCTGTTACAGCTTAGTCTTTGTAAGGTCTGTATCAGATTCAAGAATAATTCTGTCTAAGTGCTTCTATTAAAGCTTTAGTTTTGGCCACTCTTTATAGAAGCTTAAGACACTGAATTACATATTTTAGTGTTACAGGAAAAGGTTAGTTCCGGAGGATCTGTTCGATTTAACAACCAAGGATTAGAGTGTGGTAATTCATGCTTTGGTGCTTAGAAAGTTTATTTTCTGTCCTGGCTTACTCCCTGTCCTGGCCAGTTCCCTGTGCGTTTGGGAGAGATGTGTAGGTGTCTTGGCTTAGAGGGTGGGCCCCTCCTTGTACAGACATTGGGTGGATCGAAGCAAGCATGGCATGCATAGGAGATTCAATGCTGTTATTCCCAGATTGCAAATAGCTGAAGGCTTTTGGACACTTGGTGATTTTTATTACAGGACTTCAGAATCCTCTCCAGGCATCCTTATGGCTCCTACCAACAGGTGCTTTTATTAAACCCTCATCCACAGGCATTTTGGGGAGAGGCCATCCATCAGGGCCTGTGATGTCCTTGAAGACGTTTCTGTGTCTTTAATGCTTGTGTTTCCTTGCACCGCAGAACATCCCAAATTGCTACTGCTCTTCTGTTCTGTGTGCCTGATCGCTGTGGAAAGAGGATGTGCTGACAGCGGGCTGTAATTACCCCTCTCCTGGGTTGCCTAAAATGTGGCCAGCCCGCCTTCTACAGGTTTCCAGTGCGCATGCCTCAGGCTGCGGTGTTTTATTTCCGAATGGGCCGCCTGTGTTTTTGTTTTGTTTCTCGTCACACCTTCAGACGTGCCCTTCTTCAGCAGCCTGCTGTCTTCACTCACATTCGTTTCCATCTCCTTCCCAAATCTGAACTCGATTTCCCCCCTTTTTCCCTCTCACTGAAAGCAGCCCATGTGAACCAGGTGGGAGTTTTGCAAACCTGAGACACCCTCCTCACCCCTGAGCAGGAGCTGGCAAACCTGCCGATCGTCAAGGACGGCTTTAAAGGGTGGGCTTGGGCGGGAAGGGGGTTGCTGAGGGGGCGCTTTTCAATGACTGCTTCTCATCCACCTGGCCACCCCGAGCCATGAAGCGACTGTAATAGTTCTGCTAATTTGGTTTCCTGTACGTAAACAACCTGGGTGCTCTTTGAAGTTCTCAAGAAAGGTATGAGGAGTTTCAGATTGCAATAATTCAGCTCCCAGCACAAGGCAAATCCATCTTTCTTTCTTTCCTTTTTTTTTTCCTGTAACAAATAAATCAGTAAAACAGAAGTTAATTAAAGTGTGAACAATGGGCGGCATTGTGGCTGCGGCAGGAAGGAGCCTGTGGAATTCTGTGTGCGATGGGCTCTACCTGATTACGTGCAGCGGGCGCAGTTCAGGAAGGATCCTGTTACCAGGCCTTTCTCTTCTTCCCTGAACATTAAAAAAAAAAGACAGAAAACCAACAACAACAGACGCTTTTATTTCCCTCCCTGAGCTGGGTGATCACTTCCTAAGCCTGCCCTTTTCCCAGGCGGTCCTGGCAGGTGGGCTTGCTGGGGGCCTTGGCAGGGCAGCCCCGGCCGTGGGGGGGCAGTACCCTTAGGGTCTCTGTAGAGTGGTTGTCACCAGAGTGGCTGACACCAGGCCAGGCTGTTCAGAAGACACAGGCACGGTCTGCTCTCGGTGTTCATGCCATCCCACCCAGCTTGGCACAGGCTGAGAGAGACCCACCTCCCCATCTCACAAAACGCAGGCTTGGCTGAGGAAGGCGCAGGGCAAGCCGATGTGGCCAAAATGGCCCGAAAGCCAGAGTGTTTCAGGACAGTTGCTTAGAAAAACGACTGCCACTTGGATGAGCTCCCCACAAAAAGTTGATGTCAGAAAAAGATGTAAAACACTAGGAAAGACAAAAGAACAAATAGAAATGAACACCCCCCAGAACTTGAGATAATAGAATAATCTTAAAAGGGGTGATTAACAATATTTAAAAGATTAAAGGGCATACTTTAGGAGAAGGTTCCGGCTTTCTTTCCCCCTAGTTGACACTTGGTGTGTGTGTTAGTCTCTCAGTTGTGTCTGACTCTTTGAGACCCCATGGATTGTAGCCCACAGGGTTCCTCTGTCTGTAGAATTCTCCAGGTGAGAATCCTAGAGTAGGCTGCCATGCCCTCCTCCAGGGGATCTTTCTGACCCAGGGGTCAAACCCAAGTCTTTTGCATCTAACCCGCATTGGCAGGTGGGTTCTTTACCATGAGCACCCAGCTGGGAAGGAACATTTACTGGATGTAAATCCAACAGACTGACTCACCTAAGTCAGTCACCATTTAATGACTTGGAGCAAGAGGTTGCTTTAAGTTTCTGATTTTACAAATGATGGAGGAGCCACAGGTCCAGGGCTTTAGAGGAGTAAGAGCTGGCGATTTTACTTAGATGTCAGAGCCCAGCGGTGGCCACCCTGAGGTGCATCGCTGAGGGGCTTCCTCTCACGGCATCAGCCCTCTGAACACTCATGCACGTCCACCAAATATGTCCATGAGACACAGAGAGGCTTCCCGCGTTGGGAGTCCTGAGTCACCCCGGGTCATGGATGGTGTGCTGGGAAAGCACCTCTGTCTCGCCACCCTGGGCCTCGCCTGCTGACAGTTTAAAGGCGATGGACAGCTCAGCATTCGCTTATCTCAATTAATGAGTGTTATCGCGGGGAAGGTAAATCTGTGATGGCCAAGATCAAACGTGCCAACCTCCACTGAACACACAATGCCCTTGCTTAATAAATCTCGGCCCTTGACGTGCCCTTCTGAGAACACAGTGCTGCCTGCCTGGCCGGGGCCACCAGCTCAGGGTGCTGTTGTCGGAGGTGCGCTGGGGATCTTTGCATTCAGGGGTTTCCTGACCCACCTGCTGACCTAGCAGGAGAACTGAGGGCCGGGGGGTCTGAAGTCCCTGCCTCCCTCCCTGTCTTGAGAGAAAGGTGGGCTGTGGCCTACAGGTGACCCTGGCCAGGAGGCAGGGAGGAGCAGATGGCCATCTGCTTAGCTAGGTGGCTCTGTCTTCCTCTCACACCTTCAGAGGCAGCCTTGTGTCCCCTGAGGGCAAGTTTGGTGTGGAGTTGGAAACAATCTCCAGGAGAGGATGTGAAACTGCTATGAAAGTTCAAAGTGTTACTCGCTCATTGCTGTGTGACTCTTTGTGACCCCATGGACTGTAGCCCACCAGGCTCTTCTGCCTGTGGGATTTGCCAGGCAAGAATACTGGAGTGGGTTACCATGCCCTCCTCCAGGGGATCTTCCTGACCCAGGGACTGAACCCGTGTCTCCCACCTTGCAGGTGCACTTTTTACCATCTGAACCATCAGGGAAGCTCCCAAAATTTTTGCAGCCCACTGAGACATAGGACAGGCCATGTGGGAGCCTGCTTGGCTGTCCCACTGGACAGTCAGCCCTCCCAGCGCTGTGTCTGGAGGCCTAGGGTCTGCAGTGCGAATGTGTTCGTGAGGGTCTGTTGAAAGAATCAACATACAGAAGGGAGCTAGGAGGTCCCTGCTTAAAGACTTCAGTACCCAGGGATCTCTGTGTCCTCTAAAATTCTGTGTAGTGAGCACAGACCTGCTCTTGGTGTATAGTGGGGCTGTCAGTTGGGAGCAGGAACTCGGAAGTGGCCTCTGTGGGGCCCTTG
>NW_011494871.1:1526550-1527150 GCF_000754665.1 Bison bison bison
AGCCAGGATGCCAGGAGTTCCCCTTGGTGAGAACCCTGTTGAACAAACGTGACCTAGAGGCTACACAACTCTGGGAATCAGGATAAAGAGACCCATTACTGATGCCATCCTACTCACTTCCTCAAATATCAGCTTTTTTTTTTGTTATGAGGGAAATATCTCACCTCCAACATGTTGTTGTTGAGTCACTAAGTCGTGTCTGACTCTTTGCAACCCCATGGACTGCAGCATGCCAGGCTTCCCCATCCTTCACTAACTTGCGGAGTTTGCTCATTGAGTGATTTTATCTTCTTGCCGTCCAGGGGACTCTCCACGTCCAACTACCTCCTGTTTTATGTTTTGTGTTAACTCGTTCCCTACTCAGGTGTGGGGGACGCATGTATTTTATTGAACTTCTTCAAACTCCACTTAACAGTTAACACTTTTGTTGTTGTTGTTATTACTAATTATAGTAACATCTGGATCAGTTCAGTTCAGTCCCTCAATTGTGTCTGACTCTTTGCAACCCCATGAATTGCAGCATCTCTGTCTATCACCAACTCCCAGAGTTCACCCAAACTCACATCCATCGAGTCAGTGATGCCATCCAGCCATCTCATC
>NW_011494871.1:1527331-1528122 GCF_000754665.1 Bison bison bison
CTTTGCAACCCCATGAATTGCAGCATCTCTGTCTATCACCAACTCCCAGAGTTCACCCAAACTCACATCCATCGAGTCAGTGATGCCATCCAGCCATCTCATCCTCTATTGTCCCCTTCTCCTGATCGCAATACCTCCCAGCATCAGAGTCTTCTCCAGTGAGTCAACTCTTTGCATGAGGTGGCCAAAGTATTGGAGTTTCAGCTTTAGCATAAGTCCTTTCGAAGAATACCCAGTACTGATCTCCTTTAGAATGGACTGGTTGGATCTCCTTGCAGTCCAAGGGACTCTCAAGAGTCTTCTCCAACACCACAGTTCAAAAGCATCAATTCTTCGGCACTCAGCTTTCTTCACAGTCCAACTTTCACATCCATACATGACCACTGGCGGGATGGAGGTTCGTGACATTGTACAGGAGACAGGGATCAAGACCACCCCAATAGAAAAGAAATGCAAAAAAGCAAAATGGCTGTCTGGGGAGGCCTTACAAATAGCTGTGGAAAGAAGAGAAGTGAAAAGCAAAGGAGAAAAGGAAAGATATAAGCATCTGAATGCAGAGTTCCAAAGAATAGCAAGGAGAAATAAGAAAGCCTTCCTCAGTGATCAATGCAAAGAAATAGAGGAAAACAACAGAATGGGAAAGACTAGAGATCTCTTCAAGAAAATTAGAGATACCAAGGGAACATTTCATGCAAAGATGGGCTCGATAAAGGACAGAAATGGTATGGACCTAACAGAATCAGAAGATATTAAGAAGAGGTGGCAAGAATACACAGAAGAACTGTACAAAA
>NW_011494871.1:1528222-1564861 GCF_000754665.1 Bison bison bison
AGATAATCATGATGGTGTGATCACTCACCTAGAGCCAGACATCCTGGAATGTGAAGTCAAGTGGGCCTTAGAAAGCATCACTACAAACAAAGCTAGTGGAGGTGATGGAATTCCAGTTGAGCTATTTCAAATCCTGAAAGATGATGCTGTGAAAGTGCTGGACTCAATGTGCCAGCAAACTTGGAAAACTCAGCAGTGGCCACAGGACTGGAAAAGGTCAGTTTTCATTCCAATCCCAAAGAAAGGCAATGCCAAAGAATGCTCAAACTACCACACAATTGCACTCATCTCACACACTAGTAAAGTAATGCTCAAAATTCTCCAAGCCAGGCTTCAGCAATATGTGAACCATGAACTTCCAGATGTTCAAGCTGTATTTAGAAAAGGCAAAGGAATCAGAGATCAAATTGCCAACATCTGCTGTATCATGGAAAAAGGAAGAGAGTTTCAGAAAAACATCTATTTCTGCTTTATTGACTATGCCAAAGCCTGTGACTGTGTGGATCACAATAAACTGTGGAACATTCTGAAAGAGATGGGAATACCAGGCCACCTGACCTGCCTCTTGAGAAACCTATATCCAGGTCAGGAGGCAACAGTTAGAACTGGACAGGGAACAATAGACTGGTTCCAAATAGGAAAAGGAGTATGTCAAGGCTGTATATTGTCACCCTGCTTATTTAACTTCTATGCAGAGTACATCATGAGAAATGCTGGGCTGGAAGAAGCAGAAGCTGGAATCAAGAGTGCCGGGAAAAATATCAATAACCTCAGATATGCAGATGACACCACCCTTATGGCAGAAAGTGAAGAGGAACTAAAAGCCTCTTGATGAAAGTGAAAGTGGAGAGTGAAAAAGTTGGCTTAAAACTCAACATTCAGAAAACAAAGATCATGGCATCTGGTCCCATCACTTCATGGGAAATAGATGGGGAAACAGTGAAAACAGTGTCAGACTTTATTTTTTTGGGCTCCTACATCACTGTAGTTGTTATTACTAATTATAGTAACATCTGGATGTAATTTTATTATTATCAGTTTTCTTATTTTTGCTTCTTGAATCCTAATACCTTCTTCTAGGATCAATTTTGTAACAAGTATGCCCTTTAATCTTTTAAATATTGTTGATCATCTCTTTTAAGATTATTCTATTATCTCAAGTTCTGGGGGATGTTCATTTCTACTTGTTCTTTTGTCTTTCCTAGTGTTTTACTTCTTTTTTTGATGTTAACTTTTTGTTGGGAGCTCATCCAAGTGGGAGTTGTTTTTCTAAGCATTCTTTTTGTATAATGCATATTGAAAGTGTCTCTACAGAGGAGTTTTGCAGTTATTTTTATCTGGGTCCTAGTGTTTCTTGACTAAGTAGTAAAGAACCTGCCTGCAATGTCGGAGACATGAGTTTGATCCCTGGGTCTGAAATATCCCCTGGAAAAGGAAATGGCAACCCACTCCAGTATTCTTGCCTGGAGAATCCCATGACCAGAGGGCCTGGTGGGCTATAGTCCATAGGGTGGCAAAGAGTCGGACACAACTGAGTGACAATGATGATGAGAGTTTCTGAACATGTTATTTTTTCATACTGTAGCTCTTGGCATGTAGAGATGTAGCAAAAAATATTGTTGCCCCAACACACACATCCTGAAAAGGAAGAGGAACCACTAGAATGTTTTAGGGTAAAGTTACATTTCAGAGAAGTCACTCAAACACAGACCATCTTGGGGAGGAGGAGAAAGCATTTGAGAACCATTGTTGTGCTGGGGAACCCATCCTAACCGCCTGGAACTAGAGCAACAGGATGCAAGTAGAAAGAAGGACGAGGGCAGAGGCCACAGGTGGCGGGGCTTGATGGTGCTGTCACTTCAGCATATGAAGCTCAGTGGATCAGCAGGATAACTGGAATTCTGCAATTATTCAGGCACAGCTAATGTTGTTACTTCATATACGCTGTTTCCAATACATTTACAGCCTGAGTTGGAGCTGAAGTTATCTGAGATTTGTGTCTAGAATACATTGGTCTCTGTCCACACAGCTGTTTATATTGCTTGGGTAATTTCTTATACTTTAGGAAGCAGAAATGGAGGACACACTTTCTTCTTGGCACTTTATGTCAAAGTGCAATCATCTTAATGGCAACACTTGATCTTTACACTTTCTATAGTATAAGCCAAGAAATGTAACCAAAGGCTTCATGATCTGGGGATTTCATTCCTTTCATTATGTCAAGCTAGAACCTATAATCACAAAATACCTTTTAAAGCACTAACTTCTGAATTAAGCATTTACTGTGAAGTTGAAATTTAAGTTCCACTCACCTAAAACCTATTAAAAAGTAGAGACATTACTTTACCAACAAAGGTCCATATAGTCAAAACTATGGTTTTTCCAGTAGTCGTATATGGATGTGAGAGTTGGACCATAAAGAAGGCTGAGCACCAAAGAACTGCTATCAAACTGTGGTGTTGGAGAAGACTCTTGAGAGTCCCTTGGACTGCAAAAAGATCAAACCAGTCAATCATAAAGGAAATCAGTCTGAATATACATTGGAAACACTGATGTTGAAGCTGAAACTCCAATACTTTGGCCACCTGATGCAAAGAGCTTACTCATTGGAAAAGACCCTGATGCTGGGAAAGATTGAAGGCAAGAGGAGAAGGGGATGACAGAGGATGAGCTGGTTGGATAGCATCACCTACTCAATGGACATGAGTTTGAGCAAGCTCCAGGAGATGGTGAAGGACAGGTAAGCCTGGCATGCTGCAGTCCATGGGGTCGCAAAGAGCTGGACATGACTGAGCAACTGAACAACAACACATAAAGTGAACATTCTCGTGAATAACACTTGAGTTTTATTTTCTTATATTTGCTTCTAGCCTTTAAATTATAGACTTGGGTTTCCTAAATAAAATGCATACATAAATATATAATAAATTAATATGGGCTTCAGTTTCTCAAAAGGACTTCAGGACATGGGCAGCTGTGGATGGTGTCATGAGCTCTCCAGGCTTTGCCTTCCAAGAAGCCTGTAGGTCTTCTTCTTCTTCGTCATTATTCGGGCTGGAGATTCAGACCTGAGCTTCCCTGGGCACAAGCGTGTGTGTAACTTCTCATCGCTTTAAGTGTGATATCATACATGGGAAGATTTTGTAGTCATTTTATCACTCTCCATGGAGAGAGACCATGCATTCTCAGACCACTTCCTATTTTTTCCTTATGTTCAGTGTTGACCCTTCTCTGCTGTTTCAAGTGTGTGAAGAGGTCAAAGAAACCTATACACAAGGCAGCCTTGTCACCTTCAGATACTCCTCAAAACTGATATTCATCTTTAGAGCAAATGAATTGTAGTAGAAATTCTTGATTTTCCCAAGCAAGGGTTTGGGGAAAAAATTTCCCAAGTGATTAAAAAAATTTTTTTTATTGCAGTATAGTTACTTTACAATGTTGTGTTAGTTTCTGCTGTACAGCGAATTGAATCCTCTATATGTATACATATATCCCCTCTTTTTTGGATTTTCTTCCCATTTGGGTCACCACAGAGCACTGAGTAGAGTTTCCTGTGTTATATAGCAGGTTTTTATTAGTTATCTATATTATATGTAGCATCAGTGAAAAAGTTGGCTTAAAGCTCAACATTCAGAAAACTAAGATCATGGCATCTGGTCCCATCACTTCATGGGAAATAGTTGGGGAAACAGTGGAAACAGTGTCAGACTTTATTTTTTGGGGCTCCAAAATCACTGCAGATGGTGATTGCAGCCATGAAATTAAAAGACACTTACTCCTTAGAAGGAAAGGATAGATAGCGTATTGAAAAGCAGAGACATTACTTTGCCAACAAAGGTCCGCACGTTTAGTCAAGGCTATGGTTTTTCCTGTGGTCATGTATGGATGTGAGAGTTGAACTGTGAAGAAGGCTGAGCGCCAAAGAATTGATGCTTTTGAACTTTGGTGTTGGAGAAGACTCTTGAGCGTCCTTTGGACTGCAAGGAGATCCAACCAGTCCATCCTAAAGGAGATCAGTCCTGGGTGTTCTTTGAAAGGACTGATGCTGAAGTTGAAACTCTAGTACTTTGGCCAACTCATGCAAAGAGTTGACTCTTTGGAAAAGACTCTGATGCTGGGAGGGATTGGGGTCAGGAGGAGAAGGGGATGACAGAGGATGAGATGGCATCACCAACTCGATGCACGTGAGTTTGGGTGAACTCCAGGGAGTTGGTGATGGACAGGGAGGCCTGGTATGCTGCGATTCATGGGGTCACAAAGAGTCGGACACGACTAAACCACTGAACTGAACTGAACTGATCAGTGTATATATGTCAATCCCAGTCTCCCAATTCACCCAAGTGCTCTTTCCTGCCTTGATGTTCATTTCCCGCCTTGGTGTCCCTAACTTTGCTCTCTACATCTGTGTCTCTATTTCTGCTTTGCAAATAAGTTTCTCTGTACCATTTTCCTAGATTCCACATATAAGTGTTATTATATCATATTTATTTTTTTCTGTTTGACTCACTTCACTTTGTGTAACAGTCTCTAAGAGCAATTTTTGAGTTATTCTTCCCACATTGAGATGTGAAGTTTAAATCTCAGTCATGTAAGTGTGAGCCAAACCCCAGGGTACTTCTGATCAGGAAGTGAGAGGGGACAGCATCCCAGTCCAATCTGAATGGTTGGATCTGGGCCCTCCTTTACCTGCAAGCTCACAGGATCACCTGCCAGGCTTCCGGAGGTCTCCAGAACACTGGGGATGCCTGGGGCAGAGACAGAAATGTTTATCCTCACAGCAAAAGCAGTAGCTGGGGTGTCAGCATTGTTATCTTGTTACCCAAGCCCCAGGCCCCACAAGAGCTTGGAGAGACCAATGACACCTACTCCTCCTAGGGGCTCTCTTGCAGGAGAGAAATCCTAAGTTTGAGGGGGTTACTGATCAAAGGGAGGGTTTGTCAAAGGATGCCCTTCCGTCAACATGATCAGAAATGCCTAGTGCCTTAATGCCTTGGTTTGGGGCTATGTGGATGCAAATTGAAAGGAACAGAATTCCAGGAAAAATGAGGCCTATGTGGCAGTAAGGCAGTTTGGTAAATTTTGTAGCATGAAGCACACCCCCGCAGCTGCCAGCCTTACCACTCTACTCTGGCTGCCAAATCCTCTCTCATTAGCACACTCCTTTTGATGATGACAGAAAAGAGAATAACAGTGCTTTTACTTGGATTTTGCTGCGTCAGCATCATTTAAATATTAGGTTCACTATTCAGCTGCAGTATCACATTCTCCAAATTGCTCCACAACTAATAAAAGTAAAGATAGTGTCACGTGGGCCACTGGCAGGAAAGGAAACTGTGTGTGTCTGAGCGAACCAGGGTTTACACATTTCCATCATAACATGGAGGATTGATGTCTGACAGAAAACAACAAAATTCTCTAAAGCAATTATCTTCAATTAAAAAATAAATTAATTAAAACAATCTAATTTGACATCAGCACATTAAAAGACTTTGGACATGCCAACTTTTAAAAAATTTTATTTTATTTTTAATTGGAGGATAACTACAATATTGTGACGATTTCTACCATACATCAACATGAATCAGCCATAGGTATACACACGTCCTCTCCCTCTTGAGCCTCCTTCCCACCTCCCTCTCCATTCCACCCCTCTGGGTTGTCACAGAGTACCAGCTTCGGGTTCTTGGCTAGACAGGCCAACATTCAATACTACATGAAATTATGTCGTTTAATTAAAGTTAAACTTACTAGACACAGGAGAAGCACACATAAAGTTGTAATCGAAAAAAACAGAAGTAAAATCAACTTTCATTTCTAGATGTCATGGTGGTTGAGGTTGAAAGTTTTTAACATTTATATGATACACAACTCTATTGTAAATATACATAGCAACTTGCTAAAATATGTCCAATAGTGTAAAAGAGACTCAGCCTTCAGAGTCTGCAGATCTGGGTGCAACCTCAGCTCAGATGCTAACATTGCCTGTGATGTTTGGAAAGTTACATAAACCCTTTAAACCACGGTTTTTCCCACTTGTTAAAAAATAATAACAAGCTCTCTCTGCTAAGTGAATTAATTTCAATATTCTCATAAGAACTCTCCAGATGAGTCATCCACACTCTTCCCAAGAAACAGAACCAAGACTGGGAGTTGTTTGGTAACTTGCGTGTAGTCACGTGTGTAACGAGGACAGACGCAGAGTTGGCGCTCAGGCTGTGTGATCCCACATCCTTTTCTTGAACCACCTGCTCTACTATTTTCCTGACACCTGGTTTTATCTCCAGGATTAAATGCGATACATTTGTAAAATTCTTTACAAGTACCTGGCACTTAGGAGCTACCCACTATTCATTTTATCCATATGGCTATTACTACCAACCTTATTAGTATATTTAACATCTCAACGGTGTTCTGAAAGGAGCCAACATCTACCTTTATTATCAAATAGTAGCAGTTTCTACAGCCCTTCTCTGATAGAGTTTAAGATGTCATGACACACATATAAATCACAACTTACCTTGACATAATTTGTACTTTATCCTTTCAATGCTCCTCCTAACTTTTATTTTCACCTCTACTTTTCTTCTACACCTTTTGAGTCTGTCTCACGCTCCAGTCAATTAGAAAGGTGTCCTTCTCTCCATCAGACAGTATGATTCCTAAAGGCAGGAATGATTGTTTTCATCCTGATTTCAAAGCTGTATACAGTACTGCCCCAGAGTTAACACACAGAGAATACAGAAAAAAATGAATGAATGCCTGATTCCTAAGAATTTCTACTTTCTCATTTCGAGGGGATGAGAAGTCTAATAACATCTAATTTACATGTGTTGAGGGTAGTGTTTGCTTTCATTTGGTTTAAGCTTGTGTTTGCCTCTGAAGCCTGAACTTTCTAGATATTCTTCTAAGATGACGGCTTGTCACCTGCCTGCAACACAGCCCTCGCTGGGTTCACGTGAGGTCACGGCTCCATCCTTCTTTAATGTTAAACGCCAGACCCAAAACAATAACAGGACAGGAGGGCGTGGCCTGTTTCTGAACCACGATGCCACACAAGCACTTAGCTGATACTTTGCAAAGAACAACAAGTAATAGCAGCCTTGAAGCTGATAGAGGGTTTATTGTCTGAGGAGAGGCAACAGAAAGAAATGTGAACAGAAATAATCTAATGACAGGCTGGAGTGAGATTAGGAAGATGCTGGGAAATGTCAGCAAATCAGCAACAAATATTTTTCTCCTGTTGTGTCTTCCAGCACCACACCAACACACACACACATACACACACTCGATTCTCACACAAACTGAGAGGCAAAGGAGAAGCTGTCTTTAGAGAGCAGACTGGTGGTTGCCAAGGCGGACAGGTGGGGGAGGGATAAATTAGGAGTTTGAGATTAGCAGATGCAAACTAGTATATACAGAATGAATAAACAGCAAGGTCCTACAGTAGAGCACAGGGGACTATAGTCAACATTCTGTTATAAACCACAGTGAAATAGAAAATGAAAAAGAGTGCATCTCTGTGTATAACTGATCACTTTGCTGTATGGCATAAATTACTTGAACATTGTAAATCAACTCTGGGTCAATAAAATAAATTAAAAAGAAAAGAGAGAGAGAAATTTTTTCTAAGGACTTCAACCTTAGCTGTGTCCTTGCAGCCACCCAGGCAAAGCATCGCTGAGAGCAAGCCCAGGGGTTCAGATCTCCAGTATAAAGTCTTCCCCTCAGTTTCCTCCCTACTGAGAGCAAGCTGACACAGTAGGCGTGCGCCTCAGGGTAGAAACTCCGGAGAAAGATGGGTTTGGGGATTGCAGTGCCTCCTTGCTCCCCACGTCTGTTCTTCCTTCCTCCTGGCCGTCCTGTTTTCTAAACACACATGTTCATGCTGGTTTTTTTTTCCATAGTTTGCTAAATATGCCTTTTAAATAACTTCTTTTCTTTAATTTTTTCTCTCTCTTTTTTTTTTTTTTCTGGTTTTTGTCTTTGTTTGCCTGGTTTTCTGGGCAGGAGGCCCAGCCTGGTTTATATTTCTTTTTTGTGTGTGGTTCTCTTTTCAAAACAATCCCTTCCTTTCTAATTATTCTCATTCATTTATTTTCTCATCAGAGAATTGAGCGAAATGTGTAAAAAGGGCTTCCTAGCTGATCCTTTGGGGTGAGTGTTTCCTTCTGTGTCTTTAAGCATCTCCTTGGATGATTTGCGGAGATGGGGTTTCATGCCTCCCTCGCCCGTTTGTCTGCTGAAATGACATTGTTTTGACCGACGATGCTCACTTCACTCTTTTCCCTCTCCTAGTCAGGTAGACACTGTGCAGGTGTCTTAGTGTGTTTGCAAGCCCAAGCGCAGCGTAGCTGCTGAGAAGGAAGCTGTTTGTGCTGGTGCGTTTGTGCATCTGCGGGCTGGTGTGGCCGCGTGCGAGGCAGGGTAAATGCATGGAAGAATGCTCCACTGCGCTTTGGCATGTTTATTTTGGAATGTCATCTCCAATCAAATCTAACATTTATAACCGGCCTCCCTTCATGGCTTTCTGGGCCACAGTTTAAATGCCCAAGAATAAACATGTCAGCTAGAAATGGAAGATCGTGCCAGTGACTAGGGCAGCGTGCATCTCACAGCTGCTTAAAAATTAAAATTTTCTTCGTGGTTAGACTTGCTTAGGGCTCTGCCTATGGGCTGTGAAGAAAGCAAATAGTTTTTGCCACGTAAAGAACAGATGTAATACCTTGTTTGTCAGTAATAGATCGTCACAGAGTATAGGAAGCTGAGCCAGGCTGCTTTCAAAGAAATTTCTCCCAAGTCACCATATTCTAGTGATTCTGAAATCAAATAAGATCCCGTTTTGCAGTAGGATGTGTATTCAGTTCAGTTCAGTTCAGTCGCTCAGTGTATATGTGTATGCAGTAGGATATATGTATTCTGTATCAAATCTGGGTCTCCTGCATTGCAGGCAGATTCTTTACCATTAGCACCACCCGATAAGTCCAACATATTCTGTGGGCTTCCCAGGTGGCTCAGTGGTAAAGAGTCCTCCTCTCAAAGCAGGAGACATGGGTTTGATCCCAGGATCTGGAAGATCACCTGGAGAAAGAAATGGCAACCTACTCCAGTATTCTTGCCAGTATCCCATGGACAGAGGAGCCTGACAGGCTACAGTCCATGGGGTTGCAGAGAGTTGGACATGACTGAGCAACTAAACAACAGCAACAATGTATTTTGTAGCTCTTAAAACCCAGAGTCATATATTCCTGAGTAAGTGCACACGTTTTAAAGACGTCTAGTTGCAAAGACCAGTGTAACTTAAGCTTTATTTTTCTATTTGAAAGCAGAGAGTATTTTTCACAAATGACTCTGCCCAAGTTCCTGACACATTCTCCAAATTTATCAAGCCAAACAGCACCATGTCAGGAGTAATTTGCCAGTGTCTTCAGTAAACATGAACTTAATGCGTGTTTCATATTTAAGAAGCCAGCAGAAGCTGTCGGCTTGCCCAGTCCAGGGCTGTCCCGCTGAGCTGGGCCAGTGCTGTCAAGTGGAGGTAATGAAATATTACGATGGTGAGTGGGGACTGTACCAGAGACTTCTCTTAAGAGACGTCACTCACCAGGGTGCTCTCCTTGATCATCACAAGATATATTGATTCCTACCCTTTGCTCTGGCAATTGAAGTCATCTTAGAAAAGGAGTTTCATAAGCAATTCAGATGGATTCTATATCATATAACACTGGCCTTCCTGCTGTCATAGCTCAGGATTTATCAGTGAAATCCAGTCATCTTCTGGATCCTCTCTCAAATAAGAAGATAGGAGTTTATCCCTTGAGCAGTCAAGTTGTGGCATTGGGGGCAGTGATGGTGGCCAGAATAATGCCTGCCGTGTTCCCGAATGCTTCATCAAGGCCCCAGACTTTAGTCCAAGAGACCAACAGAGCAGCAGCTGTTGACCTAGAAATGTGGATCAGTGCTCACGGCCACAGCCTGTATTAGTTTCCTTATCTCTGCAAGTTGGGTCCTATTGGGTTTCAGAGCCAGCTGCCTCCAACAGACAGGACTCTTACAGCCAAGGCACGTGAAGGAGTGACTGACCAAGAACTGCTAAACTGTGTTTGCTTGTAAAAACACAGCAGATAGAGATTCACGGAAATGGATGAGCACAGTCCACGGCAGTTACAAGAAGTCCGTAACTTTTTTCAAGGAGCACTTAGCTTGTTAAATGATTGTTTAAAAAATGCCACTTCCATGTATTATTCTAAATTGTCCTTAGATGAATGGCAGGAAGTTATGTCTATCTTTTTAAGAAATATAATGTCCATGTTCATCCAAACAAAATGAAGTAAAGCATTGAAGTTTTATCTGCATAATTCAAGCTAACCCTAACCTTCCTTTATCTGAATATTACAGGAAAACCATCTTGGTGGCTATGGAGAGGACCCAAACTCTCTACAGAATGGATCTCTCTTTTTATTATTTTTTATATAATTGATGGGACGTGACTTTTAACAAAATAAAAAGGCATTTCTGTTTAATGCAGGTCACAAACTGACAGAACTGCATCAAGATGGGTTGAGAGAGATATGGGTAGAATTTAATAATCTTCCATCTTAATTTCAACTGTCACCAATTAGACACAGTTGGTGTTACTCTACCAGTAAAATTTGGACTCTGATTTCTGTAGTGCCTAAAGTCCTACAGTTGTAGGTTTCATAGCTCTGCTGCCTTTAAGTATCATTAATGTTTGCACATACTTATCACCGTTTTTGCTGTGGCCGTTGTGCATATACTAACCTTGTCTGTCTCGTGCTTGCTGTTGCTGTTCAGTTGCTCAGTCGTGTCCGATTGTTTGCAACCCCATGAACCGCAGCACGCCAGGCTTCCCTGTCCTTCACTATCTCTAGTACTTTGCTCAGACTCATGTCCATTGAGTTGGTGATGCCATCCATCTCATTCTCTGCATTGCCCTCCTCCTCCTGCCCTCAATCCTTCCCAGCATCAGGGTCTTTTCCAATGAGTTGGCTCTTTGCACCAGGTGGCCAAAGTATTGAAGCTTCAGCTTCAGCATCAGTCCTTCCAATGAATATTCAGGACTGATTTCCTTTAGGATTGACTGGTTTGATCTCTTTGCAGTCCAAGAGACTCTCAGGAGTCTTCTCCAGCACCACAATTCAAAAACATATATCTCATGCTTACAATAAAAATAAAAGTCATGGTTATCTAATTATGTATATCTGATAACTCCTTGGATACAGCAAACTTTACTCACACACTTACATTCCTTTGAATTTGTACCTCCACTCCCCTCCCCTGAGAATGTTCCTACCATCTCTGTAATGTCCAGCAGATGAGCTGGAGACCTGGGTCAGCTGGTGAGCACATGTGGGGTTATCAGGGAAATTGGCCTGAAACAGCTTGAATTCACCAATAAGCCATGCCCTACATAGTATTTTATTTATTGGAAACCATCATAAACACTTCCATCATCATTCCCTTCAAAATCAGCTTGGCACAGCGTGGATTTCTTCTTTCTTAGGATCTTTATAACTCTGCAAGAGCGAATTGATAAAGCAGGACAGGCCAGGGGGGCCCTCCCTCACCCGTGCCCAGGTCCTGCCCTGAAGCTGGTGAACAATGACTGTTGAAGAGCCAGTTAGCTGCCTTCCCGAGGCCTTTGACAGAAGGAGTGTCTCCAGTAATTGTTTGAAGCCTTTCTTAACTTAAATGGCACCTGAGAAAAAGGCTGTAGAGGAGAGAAGATTGTTGGATCCTGGTGTTCCCTGGCAGAACACAATGCCCGTGGTGTTCCTTTTACTGGTGTCTAACACTGCTGGAGGGCTTACTGGGGGTGCCAGGTGAATTGAAGAGTACTCTCTATTCAAAGTGGGAAGGACCAGGAGTATCCTGTCCCCCAAGGAAAATGGTGGCATTCTTTGTATGGACACAAGGGTTTCCTGACTAATAGCGGGAGAGAAGTAGGCAAGTCATTGGCTTGGTCCGTTCCAGGCATTATTGTAAATACCACCGAGTTGGTTACTTATAAACAGGGGAGATGCTTGGCTCACAGTGCTGGAGGCCAAGAAGTCCAACATGGAGACACTAGCACCATGACTTCTGGGAAACCCTTGTTCCTGGTTTATACCCGGTGTCTTCTTTGCAGTACCCTCACCTGGCGGTAGGCTCGAGGGGTCCCCTGGAGCATTAAACCTCCCAAAGGCCCCACCTGCTGACACTACCACTCTCCAGGGTCAGAATGTCAACGTGTGAATTTGGGGTGAGGCACAAACATTCAGACCATGATTATCACGTCTGCACACCTAAGACAGGGACTCATTCAAGGGCACAGAAAATGGCATAGAATTTATTTGAATTTATTGACAGAGAGAGTTTTGTTTCTACCAAAGGAAATATTTTGTTTTTCTAAATATCTGTGCTGAAAACTTATCCCCATTTTTTTTTTTCCCCTCCATGTACCAGTACCTTACTAGCCTCTTCATTCCATCAGAGACTAAGAAAGAACAGAGGATCAACCCGTCCTTGAGAGCCGGTCTAAGTGATAAGAGGATGGTTTCCGAAGGGAATATAACTACTCATGAAATCTGGACAGACCCAATAGGTTGGCCTATCGCCTGCATCCAGATTAAAATGAGAGAAAATAGCATGAGGTGCTCTCAGACGTAGACAGAGCATAATACAAAATGTGACTTACAGTGTAAGTTATGTTTCATCTGTTTTAAAGGTTTATATTAGGAGATGTTCCTCAGATTCTTGGATTGTCTCTGAAGCACCATTTGTGAGAGTTGCACAGTGTTCTGTGTGACCTGAGTAGTTAGGGGATGACCAGACGTTCACAGTCTTACTTCATTCTGTAAAGTTGGTCTGGGATGTGGCTGCCCCACCAAGAGGAAGTCTCCCAGCCCACTTTCCCTAAGGTAAGATCATGCCACGAGCTCTCATTAATAGTGACATGTGTTACTTCTGGGCCAGAGCAGTTAAGAATAAGCTTTTCTTCTCAGGCTCTATGACTTCCGTCCTCTGTCGGCTGTAAAATGGCCAAGGTCACTCTGGAAGCCAGTACTGAAGACGGGCAGATCCTCTGTTCATTAGGGACCCTGATGACTCTCAAGATTAACTGCCACTCACCACCACCAGTGAAAATTTATGTTTGTTGTTTAATCACTAAATTGTATCCAACTCTTTGCAACCGCAAGGACTATAGCTCATCAGGCTCCTCTGTCCATCAAATTCTCCAGGCAAGAATACTACAGTGGGTTGCTATTTCTGAATCCATGGGATCCTCCTGACCCGGGAATTGAACCACATCTCCTGCATAGCAGGTAGGTTCTTTACCACTGAGACACATGGGAAGCCTGAAATTTTACATAGTGAGAAATAAAATATTATGAGATTAAGCCACTGAGCTATAGGACTTATCTGTTAGATCAATTAATGTTACCCTAATACAGAAACTAGTGCCTTAAAGTGAATGCTGCCATAAGGAAAGTCTTAACATACGTGACATCCCTTCAAAGACCAGGTGGGAGATAGGATAAAACCCAACACTGAAAGCTGGGAGGACAGAGCCCAGGTTGAGAGCAACAGACCATTGGGGTAAACTGTCTCCACTTTAACTTTCTCCTGTCACTTCTAAACCCTAGATTATAACCTAATCCCTCCCCCACTGGGCAAATGAAAACCCTTTCTAATAGTCTGCAATGAATTTTCTAGTGACCAGATCAAATGGACATATTTAATCCCTTGTATGACTGTAACTCCTTATAGCATTTCAGAGAAAGTGAACAGGGACTTTTTCTTCCTTGTTACTCTCTGTTTTCTTGGCTTCTGGTTTTGTCATCACCATTACCCATCAGTGTTGACCACTGTGCCTTACTGCTCCTCCCTGGGTCTTCTCCCTGGGCCTGGTCCTTGCACGTTGGAGGCGCCTGCTGTCCTGCCCTGCTCCTTTGCACCCATGCTCCGGAGCCTGCCTCCTGGATCCTCGCAGCTTCTGCGACTGCATGCTCAGCCTCTCCTCGCACAGACCCTGTGACAGGCTACTACCTCAGTGTCTCCTGAGACCTCAGGCTAAACAGAACTGATTGCACTGGCTTTTCCTCCTGCAAACCTCTGCCTTCCCCTCTATGTCCTGTGCGGGTTGGCAGTTCCTCACCTGTACCCCAGGAGGACTGTGGCCTTGACTGACACTTCAATCTCAGCCTGGTCCCCTGCTCAGGCCAGCCCAGCTCATGTCCAGGGAAACAGATGAGACAGGCATGGTGTTCAGAAATCACTTTGTTACACGGCAGCAGATCACTAATACAGGGAAAAAGAAAACAAACATTATAATGTCAGCATTTGTCAATTGTAACTTTTGAAATCTGTGACTGTTAATGAAGGGAATTATTGGTGGTAATATTCAGACACTTCTTAATATTGATGTGTTGGAACAGCATGTTTTAGTGTTTATTGGCATATTTGATGTGATGAAAGTGTTTTTCTTACAGGATTTACTCATTCCTGGTATATTTACTATATGAGAATTATCAATGCATATCTTCATGGTCAAGAAATTGTGTTAATGTTGATTAATCATAAAGTAGAATATGGGCTTCTCTAATGGCTCAGTGGGTAAAGAATCCATTTGCAGTGCAGGAGACAGAGATACGGGTCCCATCCCTTGGTTGGGAAGATCCCTGGAGAAGGAAATGGCAATCCACTCCAGTATTCTTGCCTGAAAAATCCCATGGACAGAGGAACCTGGTGGGCTACAGTCCATGGGGGTGCAAAGAGTTGGACACAACTGAGCCACTGAGCTCATAAGTAGAATATATGGCTAAATTTAAACCTCAGTTATTGACAGACAGCTATAAAGAATCAAAGGACTTCCCTGTAGCTCAGACAATAAAGAATCTGCCTGCAATGCAGGAGACCCGGGTTTGATCCGTGGGCAGGGAAGATCCCCTGGAGAAGGAAATGGCAACCCACTCCAGTATTCTTGCCTGGAGAATCCCATGGCCAGAGGAGCCTGGCCGGCTACGGTCCATGGTGTCGCAGAGTTGGACATGACTGAGCTACTAACACTACTACTATAAAGAATCAAAACAATGTCCCTTGACCTTACCTTGTGTCAATCAATGTTTCCTGGTATAACTGAAGTGCCCCCAGTTCCTTGAAAACATGCAAAGATTTGGTTCTTCCAACGCAAATAAATTTATGTTATAATTTTACATACACAACAACAAGGCAAATGGCAAGGCCCCCAGGGTCTTGGCTAATTGTGTGTGCATGTGACTTAATTTAACTGGCTGTCTTGTTTAATTCATTGTCTTAACACTCCCACCTCCCTCTCTCTATTTGAAATTACCTCCAGGATGAAATAGAATGCTCTCATTCTAAGAGTAGGAAAACATTCCTCGCGAGCCATTTTTCAGTCACAGGTCAATAATTTTGATAGGCGGTGTTCCCTTTGCCTCGTCCAGCAGGGTGGAGACAGACGGTCTCATGACTCGGAGACTCACTGAGGTTTTATACTAAACGCTGCCCACAGGACAAAGACAGGCGTCATTAGAGGGGCAAGCACCGTGACGCGTTGTATTGTGAGCTATGGCGGCATGATGAAGTTCGGTTCCCCGACAGGCATAAATCACATTCGCAGATTAAACTAATTTTCTGTGGCCTAAAGCAGCTTTTCTAGATTCGGTCATTAAATTTTTCATTTAATCATTTTCATATGTGGAAAAAATGATGTTTTCTACAGAGATGGAATGGTTATCCCTACTCTGGAGAAATTTACGGCATTATATGGCTGGGGCTTAATAGAGATTTAAGTTTCATGTGGGGAAAATACTGAAGATAAAATTTAATGGTGCATAGAACCACAGAGGTGACTTGTCATCATAAGTCATATGAAAAAGCTCTAAGTGATGAGACTTGCTATCTCCTCGCTGAAATAACACTATGAAAACCCAAATTTAAAATAATGCCTCATCCATAAATTTTTATTTCTATGTACTCTTGCCTGTCGCCAAGTATCACAAAAGAGCACGCCATTCATTCTGAGATGTGTTGACTCTAAATCTGTATTTAACACTGAAAAATGACAGCCCTTGGTGTTCTATTAACCTACAATTTTAAAAGATGTATTCTCCTTCTTTGTACTTTACAACACAAAATAAAAGCAGGTGCATTTAAATGATTTAGTTAGTTTATCCTAAGTTTTGTTCCTTAGAATGAATGTCCAGACACCCTGATGTTCCCATAAAATTGTATTTGTTCCCTTCACTTTGGTACCCAACATTAACTGACTTTTCTATGTGGTACATTTCGCTCTGGACATTTTGTGTTTCTTCAGTTGGTCCAGAATCTCCAGTCTCTGTTTCATTCCCTCGAATGTCTTTCAGGAAACTCTTCAGAACAGGGCTGTCGAACAGAAATTTCTTGATGATGAAAATATTCTACATCTGAGCTGCCTGAGACACTGACTGCCAGACACTTTCACTCTCACCAAGAAGCTTTTTAGTTCCTCTTTGCTTTCTGCCTTTAGAGTAGTATCATCTGCATATCTGAGGTTGTTGATATCTCTCCTGCAGTCTCGATTCCAGCTTGTGATTCATCCAGCCCAGCATTTCACTTGATGTATTCTGTGCAGAAGTTAAATAAGCAGTGTCAAAATATACAGCCTTGACGTACTCCTTTCTCAATTTTGAAACAGTCTGTTGTTCCATGTCTGGTTCTAACTGTTGCTTCCTACCTGCATACAGGTTTCTCAGTAGGCAGGTAAGGTGGTCTGGTATTCCCATCTCTCGAAGAATTTTCCATTTTGTTGTGATCCACACAGTCAAAAGCTTTAGAGTAGTCAATGAAGCAGAAATAGATGTTTTTCTGGAGCTCTCTTGCTTTTTCTATGATCCAGCAGATGTTGGTAATTTAATCTCTGATTCTTCTGCCTTTTCTAGATCCAGCTTGTATATCTGGAAGTTCTCACTTAACATTTTATTTATTTTATTGAGTGCTAGTTATGTGTCAGGCACTGTGCAATGTTCATCAACACAGATACTTTCTTATTTCTATTATTTTTATTTATTTCTGAACTCTTCTTGGCTACTAAGCCTTGTAGCAAACTACTTTTGACCTCAGAATGACCTGAGGATGCGTGGAGCATTTATGTGGAATGTTACGGTGTATGCTTGCTGTGGGAACCCTGCTGGGATTTCACAGTTAGATGTGGGCCATCCCTAGCTGAACAGTCAGTGGAACTGCATACAGCATTCAAAGGAAAATATACTAAATAAAAGGACTTCTCTCTCTCTCTCTTTCTTGTCTTTTCCCAAAATTCTCTTTGAGATTTTACATTAAAGGAGTGAAATTTTCTTCTAATGGAATAAAAACCTCATATCTAGAAAACTAATATAAATGAACTTATTGACAAAACAGAAATTAACTCAACAGACATACAGAACAAACTTATAGTTACCAAAGGGGAAGCAGGGAGGATTGGATAAATTAGGAGTCTGGGAATAACAGATACACACTACTGTGGGTAACACAGATAACCCACAAGGACCTACTGTATAGCACATGGAACCGTTTTCAGTATCTATAATAACCTATAACAGAAAAGAGTCTAAAAAAGGGAATATATATGTATATATATATGTGTGTATTTATAACTGAATCAATGTGCTGTACACCAAAACTAATACAACATTGTAAATCAACTATATTTCAATTAAAAAAAAAATTAAAGACCCTCGCATTGTAATGTCTATGGCATTTTCAGAATCTTGGAAAATCAAATCCCAAATTCCCAAATATAAAAAGACATCCTTGAAAGCATTTTACTTGAAAATATTCAGGTATTAAAATAACAAATATGTAAAAGTTTCAGAACATTTCTGCCTGATTGGATTAAGATCAAATTTATTAAAATATGTCTGAACCAATTAAGTACATTGTGATATTATATATAGTACAAAACACCCACCAATGATAATAATTTTTATCAGCATTTCACATCTGCAGTTAACATGAAGCAGATGCTACAGGACATGGCCTGTTGTTTTATATTTGTATGTAGCAATGTGTTTTGATGTTTGCTTTTTAATTGTAACATCATGTAATGCAGCTTTTTAAAGGTACTTGTGTGGTAAGTGTCAAAGGCTGAGTTAAATTTTATTTCCAAAACTCTTTGTAGCATTTCCAGGGATCCTATCTTTTTCCATAAACTCAACAGAAACCAGCAGATTTGGATCACTGAGAACGGAGTTATGGGTTCCACATCATAGTGAGCGGACACACACACGTCTTGCTTATGCCGTTTCCTATAGACTAGATGATGAATGAGAATTGCTCTTGGATGTATGGAATCTAGAAAGATGGTACTGATGAACCTACTTGCAGGGCAGCAGTGGAGAAGCAGACATAGGGGACAGACTTGTGGACACAGTGGGGGAAGGAGACGGTGGGACGACCTGGGAGAGTAGCGTGGAAACATACTCACTACCATATGTAAATTACATAGCTGGTTGGTGGGAATTTGCTGTCAGACACAGGGAGCTCAAGTCCAGTGCTCTGTGGTGACCTACAGAGGTGGGATGGGGTGGGAGGTGGGAGAGAGGTTAAAGAGGGAGGGGACATATGTGTACCTATGGCTGATTCATGTTGATGTATGGCAAAAGCCAACACAATATTGTAAAGCAATTATCCTCCAATTAAAAATAAATACATTTTTAAAACAGTGAATTAAAAAATCACCCTTGTTTATTTTTACTGAGAAACTTCTAATTCACAGGAGGCAGCCAGTGGTGGCCCAACTTTTCAGTGATGGCTGTGACTCACACATGAGGAGCTGGCCTGTGACAGATGTGGGGACCCTTTTATTTTAGAGAAGAAGCAGAAAAATTGAGAGATCCTCAAATTTTCTTTTTCTTCTTCTCCTTTTGTCTCAAAGTGACTGTGCATGGAGGCAGAAGAAAAAACTTTTAGAAAGACCTTCCAATTAAGCAAAGTACTTATTTCCATTAAGATATACCTTAGCAAAGTTGATTAAAATGTAATGACTGTCTTGACATGGAATTAAATGAGAGGCGTATTAGAACATGAAAGTGTGGACATCTTATTAACATACTTTTCAAAGTTTATGAAAGTAAATATTTGTGCAGAAACCATAATTCAATAGCACAAGTGGAACTAGATTAAAGGAAACACATGGACATCAGATCTGGTGCCTTGGGGCCCCACTTCATTCTATACTTCCTATAAATGCTTGCTGGTAATGTGCCCAGATGCGCCAGGCCCAGACACCACTTCCTCATGCCAGCTCTGTGCCATGGTCCTCATTTACTGCATCTCTTGGGCTTCCCTAGTGGCTCAGACAGTAAAGAATCCACCTGCAAGGCAGGAGACATGGGTTCAATCCCTGGGTCAGGAAGATCCCCCAGAGGAGGAAATGGCAGCCCACTCCAGTGCTCTTGCCTGGACAGAGGAGCCTGGTGGGCTACAGTCCACGGGGTTGCAAAAAGTTGGGCATGACTGAGCACGTGAGCACATTATTATCAAGAAGCTCTGGCTTGTGGCTAAGGAGAAATCATGTGGGCAGCTAGATGGGTAGGGTCTAGCTAGAGTGGAAATGATCATTATCATGATGGGACAGTTTCTTTGCAGAGCATGGTCACACTAGTCCACACACGTGATGTCGTTTTCCTTATTTTTGTCAAAGAGGCGACTCCTGTATCACTCACCAAATTGTCATGTGGTTGATCCACCTGGAGAGTTTTCAAGAATGCTTTCATCACACAGCACTGAGAATTGAGTGAAATGGATGTTGTTTGGGGGGAGGATCTGTAGCTTTTTACTATTCAGTGCCTGCTCAACAGGGATCATCAACATCGGCCACCTGGGGACTGTTCAGAAACACAGAATCTCAGGCCCATCCTCTTGGGTACAAAACTGGAATCTGCATGCTGACAATATCCTCAAGGGACTTGTACTCACATGAGAATTGGAGAAGCGCTCCTCTAGTGTTTGCTTCTGACAAAATGTAACCTTTTGTGCCTGTGTCTACTTGTGATACACAAGGAAGGGTTTCCCTGGGTGGTTAGACTGAGCCTTCCTTTTGATAGAAAGAGGGAAATGGAATATGATTGAGCATCTCCTGTAGCTTCAGTGAACCCAATTTGAACTCAGGTCTAGGATCCTTTCATTAAGCCATGTGGGACATGAAAGGTGAGAGTTTAGAACTCAGAATCCCCGGAGACCCCACCTTGAGCTGGACAGTGAGCAGGGCATTGGTTCCCAGCATCCCAAAGTCACTGTCCTGAACACACTCCCTCCCAACCTCAACCACCTTCTTCTTCCTTGTCTTTGGTTCTCACCCAAGAGCTCTGTAAGCACTGACACTACTTATCTATGAATGGAGTTGCCTTTCTTGGTGATTTTCATTACAGCCTTTAAAACACAGAGGCCTCCAAAGTCTTAATACCTGAAGGATGGAAAGTACAACTGTGAGATTCTAAGCATTGTAATGAATTGAACTTTGAAAGTAAGATTACCCATCTTGAGCTCTTTTTTTGGTTCTGTTCTACATTCAATTTTTTAATTTTATATTAGAGGATAGTTGGTTTACAATGTTGTGTTAGTTTCAGTTGTACATATTGTGTGTTTAGTCGCTCAGTCATGTCCAACTCTTTGCTATTTCCTCCTCCAGGGGATTTTGGCAGGCCAGATTCTTTATCCCTTAGCCATCTGGGAAGTGATCACTTTATAACTCTTTTTTCAGATTCTTTTCCCATATAAGTTACTACAGAATATTGAGTAGAGTTCCCTGTGCTATACAGTAGGTCTTTGTTGGTTATCTAACATATTATAGTAGTGTGTGTATGTTGAATTGTTTAAAACACACCAGGGAGATGTCTGTTGGTTTGTGAAGTGTGTTTGAAACCCTTGAACTGTGGTTTGGTGTCAGATACTTAGGGGAGGTGGCCATGGGCTGGGCCCTTAGGGTCAGTTTTTTTCTTGGGTTTACCATCTTGTAAGATTTCCACCAGGAGGAAGCTAGGGTGGACCCTAATTTGTAATGTAGCTGGTGCCCCCTGCTGGCATAGGCTTTCTGAAATTTCCCTCTCTTGGGGTGTCTGTGCCCCAGCCCTGTTAAGACACGGCCTTGCCCACGTAGCCTACGGGTATCTGGGTAAGTCGTTTAATTAACCTCTGCTTCAGGTCTCTGACATGCAAGAGTCGGGTAACAATACCAGCCAATCCTAAATTTCTTGTTGAAAGATAGAATTAATTAAGGATGACAGTAAAATACTTTATGAAAACTTGGTACTGAGCAGTGATAAATGTTTGAACATGCCTCTAGTATTCCTTGGGCAGGAAAATGACAATATGATATGTATTATTATTCAACCCGCTGTGGTTAATTTTATCTCATTATTAATTCTCACTCCTCTCCAAGCTGAAATGCACAGACACACCTCATGTGTCCCCGTTAACGTTATATAAGCTAAAGGGTCTGCCTGAGGCTGCACTGTCGTGTGCGGGAGAGGGGAGGAGAGGCTTCCTGTCCGTGGATGCATGTCTGAACCTCAGGGATGATCCTTTGAGATCTCTTCTGATGTGACTGTCATCAATAAGGGAGCATGCTGTCTCTCTGCACTGTAGTAAGAGTGCCGTCAGGATCCCAAAGACTGACTTCCCCTGGAGGATGGAAGGGATAAGCAAATTGAAGATGACCTTCCTATGAACTTCCCTGGTGGCTCAGATGGTAAAGAATCTGCCTGCAGTGCAGGGGACCTGGGTTCAATCCCTGGGTTGGGAAGATCCCCTGGAGAAGGTAATGGCAACCCACTCCAGGATTCTTGCCAGGAGAATCCTATGGACAGAGGAGCTTAGTGGGCTACAGTCTATGGGGTCACAGAGAGTCAGACACAACTGAAGCAACTTAGCACACATATGGTTATTATGTCTGTGTAAGTGCTCAAGTTATCTAAGGGGCAATGGGGGAGGCAGTAAAGAAAGAACTTGCTTCTTGTGAGATTGTGAATTAATGAAATAAGAGTGATGTTTTTGAAGAGAAAATGTGACTTCCTCCCTTGCCTTCAACAGCTCTTTACTGCTTGGGTAGACTCCATCTATTTATGTTTCACTGTTTTCTTTGTTGCCTGAATACTTGCCTCAAACAAGAACAAGTTTCTTCCTTTCCTGAGTTCCTTCCTGGGGGAAAGGGCACTGTCAGAGAGAAACTTGGGCAGCAGGGAGGAACCTGGTTCTTTAAGCTGGGCAGGGTGGAGCTCTTGGAATTTTCCATGGTGTCCTGTGAGTCCCCTTTGCCCCTGGCTTCTGTGTTTCTGAGTGGTGGGAAAGAAGGAAGATGGAGGAGTTTTTGAGCATGGATTTTGAGCAGGTGTGGCCCCAGCTTGGATGTTGTGCCCAGCACCTATAGTTGGCTTTGGGCTCTGAACTGTGCAGTTGGAGAATTATGTCTTTGGGGTCAGTGACTGCCGATCCTTGTACACCCAGGAGTGTTTGTTGGTATAGATGTATTGGGGACATGTGACATCATTTGATGGGACTTGACATAAAAGCATGAAGCCCACACTCCTTTGGTTGAAGTCACACCACTTAGCACTCCCTCTTTAGTTCCCTGCAGCTTTGCTTCTAATTTGTAGGTTTCCATGTTTGTCTGTCTTGGGCTGGTGGTTCCTGCCGAGAGTCTAGGAGAGAGAGGCAGTTGTCACTTGGACTCTCCTTGTTCTCTGAATTCTACGTCTTCCTGCTCCTCTCCCATTTGTGAGTCTGGCTCCTGGATTAGTGTCTTTTTCCCGCCATCCTCTCAGAATCCTTAGCGTTTTAATAAGAATGACAACTATAACATTGAAAAAAGTGAAAGTGCTAGTTGCTCAATCATGTCTGACTCTTTTTGTGATCTCACGGACTGTAGCCCACCAGGCTTCTCTGTCCATGGAATTCTCCAGGCAAGAATACTGGAGTGGGTTGCCATTCCCTTCTCCAGGGGACCTTCCTGACCCAGGGATCAAACCTGGGTCTCCTGTGTCTCCTGCATTGCAGGCAGATTTTTTACCATCTGAGTCACCAGGGAAGCCCTGTAGGACTGAAACATGCTTTGAACTCAAGAGCAAGGGGGTGTCTCATTCTTTACAGATTCCTAATATTTAGGATGAAAGCTTGTGTTAAAAAGGGCTCCATAAAATGTTGTGGTTGCTGGGTTCAGTTTAGCTGAAATTCCTCTAGAATTAGACCTGGAGACAAGGATTTGAATGCATGCAGTTTTGGGGGTGGGGGAGGTCCAGGGTCATGATAGAAGGAGTGGGGAAGTGGTACAGGGAAGGAGAGGCAGCCGATAAAATGTGCCTTATTCAATCTACCACCACAGTGGAGAAGGGAGCCTAATCCCACGGGAAATTCTGGGATGTATCATAAAACACGTGCTTCAGAGTTTTCCCACCCAAGAGGCAACAGAGCCAGTGTCATTAAGCAGTAATTTCTGAAAGCAGATGAAGGGCTATTTGCTGGGGTGTTCATCCTGTCACCTCCAGCCTGCTTTGCTGACAAGAGTGGCTTCCAAGGCTCAGGAACTAAATGCCCTAAGACACGGAGATGCAGCTGGAAGCAGTTGGAAACCTACCAGACACACCGACAGCCAAGGCCGTCCAAGGGCATGGACATAATCCACTCCAGTTAACTGTTTTTAAGTGAAAGTAGTTTATTGTTCTAAAGCCTCTGGCTATAATTTTAAGGATATCAATGACATTTTTATCACAGTCATTTCAGTAATATAAAAATAAATGCTATTTTAACGAAGTCCAAATTATCTCATCTTTTTTTCCCTCATACTTTTCGTGTCATGTCTAATAATCCTGCCAAATTCAGGTCGTGAACTTTTGCCTCTGTTTTCTTCTAAGGCTTTTATGGTTTTAGCTCTTCTGTTTAGGTTATTGATTGACTCTGAATTGACTTTTGTACCTGTGTGAGATAAGGGACCAAGTTCACTCTCTTGCAGGTGGATATTCAGCTGTCTCAGTACCACTATTCTTTCCAGATTGAGTGGTCTTGGCACCTTTGTAATAAATCCATTGGTGTGATGTGTGGTTGAGTTTTGGACTTTCACTCCTGTTCCACTGGTCTAAATAGCTATTCTTGTGCCAGTGCTACATGGTTTTCATTATTATGTCCAGCTGAAGTGCCAGTGCTTTCGCCACCTGATGTGAAGAGCTGACTCATTGGAAAAGACCCTGATGCTGGGCAAGATTGAAGGCAGGAGAAGAAGGGGACGACAGAGGATGAGACAGTTGGATGACATCACTTATTCAATGGACATGAGTTTGAACAAATTCCAGGAGATAGGGAAGGAAAGGGAAGCCTGGTGTGCTGCAGTTCATGGAGTCACAAAAAATCAGACATAACTTAGCGACTGAACAATACCACCATAGCAAGTTTTGAAATTGGGAGAGATGAGTCCTTCAACTTTGTTCATTTTCATATGAATTTGTTCATATGAAATTTGAATCAACAGTTCCATATGAATTTGATGAACTGATTTACCATTTCTGTAAAAAAAAAACCAACTCACTAGAATTTTGATAGGGATTATATTGAATATGTAGCTCACTTTGGGCAGTATTGCCATTTTAACAATATTAAACATTCTAATCCATGGGTGTGGAGTGTTTTTCACTTACTTAGGTCTTCTTTAAGTTTTTTCCAGCAATGTTTTACAGTTTTCATTGTATAAGTCTTTTACCTACTTAGTTGATTTTACTCCTAGACACTTTATTCTTTGAATGCTATTGTAAACATACTTGTTCTCTTAAATTTCCTTTCTGGATGGTGATTACTGTTGTGTAGGAACTCTGAGATTGGCATGTGGATCTCGTACTCTGCAGTTTGCTGAATCATCTGTTAGCTCTGGTTATTGTGTGGATGCTTTGGGATTTTCTATATATAGGGTCTTACCATCATGAATAAAGATAGTTCTACTTCTTCCTTTTCAATTTGATACCTTCTATTATTTTTCTTGCCTAATTTATCTGGCTATACGCTCTAGTACAATGAGGTCAGGGATCCATGTCTTATTCCTGATAAGGCAGAAAGCTGCTTTTCTTTCATCATCAAGCATGGTGTTAGCTGTGGGTTTGTTCTCACGGCTTTTTATTATCTTGAGGATACATGAAAATTCTATTCCTATTTCTGGAGGTCTATTATGAAGGGGTGTTTGATTTGGTGAAATGCTTTTTCTGCCTTTCTATGAAATTAGTTGATCACATGATTCTTTCTTTCCTTCCTTGTATTAATGTCATTTACTACATTGATTTTCATAGGTTGAAACACCCTTGGATTCCAAACTTTTGTACATCAAAAGCCATTATCAAGAAAGTAAAAAGATAGTTTATAGAATGGGAGAAAATATTTGCAAATCATATATCTAAAAAGAGTCTAGTAAAAGCAAACAAACAACCGCTCTCAAAAAAAGGGTCTAATATCTAGAAGGAGGAGGATTGAAGGCAGGAGAAGCAGGGGATGACAGAATATGAGATGGTTGGATGGCATCACTGACCCAATGGACATGAGTTTGAGCAAGCTCCAGGAGATAGAGAAGGACAGGGAAGCTTGGCATGCTGTAGTCCATGTGGTGGCCAAGAGTCGGACATAACTGAGCGACTGAACAACAACAACGATATCTAGAAAAGGACATCCCAGGCGGTTCAATGGTAAAGAATCCATCCGCCAGTGCAAGAGACTCGAGAGATGTGAGTTTGATCTTTAGGTTGGGAAGGTCCCCTGGAGAAGGAAATGGCAACCCACTCCAGTATTCTTGCTTGGGAAATCTCATGGACAGAGGAGCCTGGTGGGCTACAGTCCACAGGGTGGCAAAGAGTTGGACACAACTGAGCACCTTAGCATGCACACACATGCACTCTGGATTTTCTCCTAATTTGTTTTATGATTTTCCTTTTGTTGTCAGTAAACATTATTGAAACCTTGTGAAAATTATTTGAGGTCTAGGTTTCAGAGAGTCTTTTTCTGTTGTTCACCCGGGATGATCTAAAACTAGTGTTCTCCTTGGATTTCTGGAGATCACAGAAATGTTGACAAGGTGTCTTCTGTCTTCCAACACAGAGACAGCCGCCTCGCTGTTGTGAATCCGAATGGAGACAGCTTTCAGCTCTTCTCATTAACCATGTCCTCTCTCATCTCTCTCCTTGCTTTTGCTTAGAGTCTGCTGTCTTTTTCAAGGCTAGGGAACCATTTCCTGACCAACCAGCCCTAGTCTCGGCTAGTCAAGGGGCTCTCAAGTTGGTGCATCGCCTTGTTCTTAGTGGTTTTTTTCCCCCTGAAATTAATAAAATATTTTGGCAGTGTCATGCAGCTTGTACCTAGTTCCCTGACCAGGAATGGAATCCAGGCCCCCTGCAGTGGAAGAGCAGAGTCCCAACCACTGGACCACCAGGGAATTCCCCCTTAGCAGTTCTGATTGCTGTATTTCAATCGTCTGAAACTTCGCTGAGAGCAGGCATTCTATCTTTTCCATCTCCTATCCTCAGGGCTGAGCCACATCCTAGACATGTCATAAATCTTTGTTGAACAAATGAATAAGGACACTTCAAAATTAATAAAAACAAAAACGTAATACTCCCCTCTTGCTGATGGCTTGACTGTCGCATCACATTTCAGGCCCAATGGTGAAGTATAATTGAACCTATTTACCAGCTCCTGTCATCAAGGCGAGTTAAAAACAAATTGCTGCTCAAACCGAGATCATGGTATTGGGAGAGACTCCTCAGGATTACTGAGTGGGTAACAGTAAACATTTCCAATAAACTCACGCCTCTTGTTATGTGGGGACCATGGAATGTGCAGCTTAATCGGCCCAGCAGGTTTGTCTGAGGGCAGCTTTTTCCAAAAGCCAAGGCTGACGGCAGAAAGAACAGCTTGTGGCTCCCAGACAGCCTCCTGAACTTGTGCTCTGTCCACATCTCTGCACACATTTGGGGTTTCTTGGAGGCAGTCTGTGGATGCAGCTGAGCACATCTGAAATGAACTGGGGGTTCTGTCTGTCTGTGCTTTTGCTGCACAAACCTGTAAGATGTGGTTAGAACATCAGCATCATTCCTTGATTTATTTAGGTTGGTGAAAAAGTCATTGCCATCTCAGGCTGTGAATTTTAAATGATTAAAACTAGGCTCAAACACATCTTTATTCATCAAAATAGGAACAGTTATGATCAACACATTTTTGTCAATGAGAAATAAGTTTGTTTATTCCTGTAGCATGAAAATCCGTGCTTTGGGATTTGATGAACTCTTGGAAAGCATTTCCCCTGCAAAAAGTTGTCAAGATGCTTGAAGAAGTGGTAGTTCGTTGGTGAGGGTTCAGGGGAATATGGTGGATGAGGCAAAACTTTTAGCCCAATTCATTCAACTTTTGAAGCACTGGTTGTGCGACATGAGGTTGGGTGTTGTCACGGAGAAGAATTGAACCCTTTCTCTTGAGCAATGCCGGATGTAGGCATTGCAGTTTTTGGTGCCTCTCACCTATTTGCTGAGCTTAATTCTCAATGTAATGGTTTCACCAGGATTCAGAAAGCTGTAGTACATCAGACCGGCAGCAGACCATCAAACAGTGACCATGATCTTGTTTTGGTGCAAATTTGGCTTTGGGAAGTACTTTGGAGTTTCTTCTTAGTTCAGCCACTGAGCTGGTCCTTGCCAGTTGTTGCATAAAATCCACTTGCCTTTGCATGTCTCAATCTGATGAGAAATTGTTCACTGTTGTTGCCTAGAATAAGAGATGATACTTCAAAATGACGATGCTTTTGATTTGTGGTCAGTTCATGGAGCTTTTTCATCTTTCCACTTTGCTTCACAAGCCGAGTGACCATAGGATGGTTGAAGCTGTGTTCTTCAGCAACTTCTCATGTAGTCGTCAGAGCATCAGCTTAGATGATCCTCTCAGTTTCTTGCTGTCACTTCCTGTGGCCAGCCACTGCACTCCTCACAATCAAACTCTCATCTCCAAGACTCTCATCTCCTTTGCAAAATTCTTGAACCACCAGTGCACTCTATGTCCGTTAGCGATTCCTGGGCCAAATGCGTTGTTGAGAGTTGTCTCCGCTGCTTTATGACTTATTTTGAACTTGAATAAGAAAATCACTTGAATTTGCTTTTTGTTTAACATCACTTCCCTAATCTAAGATAGATATAAAATGCACAGCAAGCAATCCTATTAGCAAAAAACATAAAGCAAGAAATATGCATTAAAATGATATATAACATAACCACATTTATTTAAGTATGTATTCCAGTATCAGACAGCAAAGTTCAACAGTGCAAAACCACTCTTACTTTTTGCACCAGCCTAATACATCAGTTTGTCATCTACACTGTTGGCATCTCAAGCTTTGGCTGTTCTTTCGATTAACAACACAGAAATACTTACAGTCCAATCACTTTTCAGCTTCTTATGATTTGCCAAAATTCCAACTAAGAAAGTGAACCTTCAACGAGGAAATTTTGAGCTGTGTTAACCATTCATTCTCTACCCTGATATCACATCAGAGGATGAGAACGGCTCAACCTGGCGCTTAGTCCCTTGGATGTCCACAGAAACCTTTATGGTTCAGCAACGTGTGCTTTTGTCCAAGGTCAGTGTGAGAAACGAACATGAAGAATTTGTTGTTGTTGAAGCCAGACCTTATTCTAACCTGAGTGATAGATTGCCTCTTATTTATTCTAGTGATATTTATGGAGCACTTATTGTGCCAAGAAGAGTTTATCTTTTCTAGAACTAGTAGGCTATCATTTGTTACATAACTCAAACTACGCTGTGCCTTGAACTTCCTTCTTTACTTTTGCTGCCAGAAAGTTTAGAATTAATTTGGGGGCTCAACCACAGTGATTTTCCTTAACCTGGCGTTTCTAGCGCAATTCTTTCTCCACTCTCTTCCCCTCCTCCTCATCCCCACTCGCTTCTTGGCTCTCATTATTTCCCCCTTATTTAACCTTCGTAGGGTCTAAACATTTATATTTAGTGACCTAAACAAAGACGAGTTTCTTTATGATAAATAGTGGTGCAGCAGCTTTGCACTTTTATTCTTTATCAACCAAGAGTCCAGGGTGGAATTAAGAGTCTTAGAGATCGCGGTGAAACGCACCAAGTATTTCTGGCTTTGAGGAATTTAGTGTCAGATGGAGACTGGAATACCTGGCTCCACAAACTCAGAGTCCTGAGCAGTGAGGCTATTTTTAAGGGCTTAACTGCCTCTCCTCGGTTCTCAGTTGTACCCTGAGTTTACATGGAGCAGCAGTGCTGATGTGGCACTTAGAGTTGACTGTAGCGTAACAAAAGCCATCATTCCGCAAAATCAAATTAGAAAATTAGGAGGTTTTTCTTTTTTCTTCCAGTTGGTCATGATGGTAGCACAGGTAACCTACATTTATGTAGCATCTCAGCTAAAATAAAGCCTATAACAGACTTCCCTGGTGTTCCAGGTGGGGAAGAATCCACCTGCCAATGCAGGAGATATAGGTTCGATTCCTGATCCTGGAAATCCCACATGCCGTGGAGAAGCTAACCCCGTGTGCCACAACTACTGAGCCTGTGCTCTAGACCCCAGAGCTGCAACTACCGGGCCTGCATACTGAAGCCTGTGTGCCTCAAGGGCTGTGCTCCTCAACAGGAGGAGCCGCTGCAATGAGAAGCTGCACGCACCTCAACTGGAGAAAGCCCATGCACAGCAACAGAGACCCAGCGCAGTCAAAAATAACTAAGTAAATACATTAAAAAAATTTACATCCACGTAAACACTTTGGAGAAAGGAATGGCTGCCCACCCCAGTATTCTTGCCTGGAGAATTCCATGGGCAGAGGAGCTTGGCCGGTTACAATCCATGAGGTCACAGAGTCAGACTCGACTCAACGACTAACACATACCACAAACACTTTCCAAAAGGCCCATTTATGTATCATCTGCTAGCAAAGAAGGTATAATGATGACATATTGAAACGATATCTGATTTTGAAATAGCAGCAATATCACAGCCCAGCAATTGAGGGGGTGGGTATTTTAGAATATAAGAAATATCCTACCTTATAATCCCTGCAGACTATGTTGTGTGTACCATTCATATAATCATTTTGTTTAGTTTTCACTATGCTGGGAGGTGACTAGGGCAAGAATTATTACCTAAGAGTCTAAGTTTCCAAAAAAGTCAATTCCAATTCTAAGTCTTTGAGACAGTAATTCAAATAAGTAAACTAGATTTACTTGTATCATCATATATATATATATATATATTACTAAAATAAATAATGATCAATAAAAGTAAATTGCAGTGCATGCAAACATACGTCAGGAATAATGATTATACTGGGGTAGAGTATACAGAGGATGAGATGGACAGTTATATCTACAACAAGTAATAAAATAATATACAAAATATAACATATTTTATAAAATATAATATACACTGGGGGAACGCTAACATTTCTTTAATCTGCATTGTGAGTCTATAAATGTCCATTACAATATTTTCTTGATGATCAAACTATTTATTTCAAATAATTAAAATTTTAAATTAAAGACCCTCTGTTTTGGTAATCTCATCACTTATCCACAGTCGCACAGCACTGGGTGGTTCCAGGAGCTTGACTGGTGCTCTTCCTCCAGAAACTATGTCCACCCAGAGCGTCAGAAAGTGACTTTATTTGGAACAAGTTCTGCACAGATATGATGAGGTCCAGTTCGCAAGATGAGGTTGTCCTGGATCTGGGAGGGCCCTAGGACCAGTGACAAATGTCCTAAAAGACAGAGAAGGAGAAGAGACAGAGACACTGGGAGGAGACCATGTGACAGCATGGTGGGGGCGGTGCAGAGACTGGGGTGATGCGCCTACGAGCCAAGAACGCCTGCAGCCCCGGGAGCTGGAGGAGGCAGGGAGGACCCTCCCTGGAGCCTCAGAGGGAGCCGGCCCTGCTGACACCTTGATTTAGGACTTGGCCTCCAGAACCGTGAGAACACACATTGCTGTTGTGTTAAGCCACCAAGTTTGCGGTGATTTGTTATGGCAGCCCTGAAAAACAGATACAGAGGGAAGCACAAGACACGAACCCCGGTGCCTCCTCCTTTATCCTCAAAGATTCCAGGGAACCGAGACAGTCAAGATGCAGACTTGCCCGCCCCCACCTCCCCCACACCACCCCGTCCCAACATGGATCACGTCTAGGTGTGTGGAGCCCATTATAAAAACACAGGAAACAACACCTTTCCAACAGCAGCGAAGGTAGATGGTTTCCTGGAAGATAGGGAGGAAAAGAAAGTTCTTTTTCATTTAAATGTTTTCAGAAAAGTGTCCAGATTTCTCCATGTTCTTCCTTGACCCTTTGTGGGGCTGAAACAGACACGGGAAGCAGGCTGCCAGAGGAATCCTACGCTCGAGTCAGTTCTGTCCTGGGTGGAGGAGCAGAAATCCAGGGCCCTGGGGAGGTCACATGTGGACCGGTGCTCAGACCCAACACCACGCATGAGGTCAGGGCTTGCCTCAGCCCACGGGGCCAGATCCTGAGACAGGAGAGCATCTGGGAGCCTGGCAGGGAGACCTCGGGCTGGTCACCCTGATGACCCTGATGCAGGCAGTGTTGGAAGCCGGGAACCCAGCTCTCTACTTGCCTGCCCACCCCTCCTGGCCGAGTGGCAGGACAAGCCCTGTGTGTCCTTGGCTGCTGCCTGTGCGCTGAGCTCAGCTGGCTGGGCCGAGAGGCTTGTCTGAGCTTTCTCACTTTCTTGGCAGGAGGACCAGAGGGAGACATCAGCCTTGGAACGAGCGGAGCCCTGGAGCCGGCTCCCTGCTCCGTGCACAGCACATCACTTTTCCATCTGTGTGTGAGGCTGGCATGTGGGCCACAGGTTGGAGGGTGTAATGGGCCCACCCTCACACTTCGGTCTCCTTCCCACAGGGAACTGATGTTTCTGGCGGGGTTGGGGGTGGTGGGGCTTGAGGCCGCCCCAGCTGCTGGTGTTTCACCCGAGGGGGCCGGTGTGTTTGCTTCTTTTTCATTCTCTTTCCCTCTTTCTTCCTCTCCCTTCCCCTGTCTCTCTTTCCTCTTTCTCTCTCTCCTCCTTCCTCCCTCCTGCTCTTTCTTTCTTTCATCCTTTGTTCCCTTCTCATTTTTCTTCTTTCCTCCCAGTCTGGCTTCTCCTACTTTTCCTGTCTCTATTGACAGCAGGTCTTTAGTGGGCTGGGGTAGGGCACTCAGGGGCTATAGAGCTTAGAGGTCTCAAAGCATCGTGGATTAAACTCTTCTGAAGAACGAGACTCTGTTCTGCAGGCAGTGGGACAAGGCCGTGTGTCTAAGACGGTCCATTTCCAGCACGAGGATGCTTCCTGGGACCCACGCGTCAGCAGCTCCCAGCAGGCGCTGCAGGGTCGGAAACTCTTTGTCCTCTCACAAGTCCGCGTTTGCACAAGTCTTTCTCCTGATGGTTGGCCTGTGCTAAGGAACAGACAGACTTCTTGCTTTCAGACGTGTTCGGTACTGTTGAGGAGACAAGGGGATTTTTTTCAGATCATGAACAATAAAACAGGACAAAATATATAGCTAAAGATGTAGAGGAGAAGGGGGCATGGCTTGAGGATTTGTCACTCTGTATCAGAAAAGTTTCCTGACTACGACCCCCAAGGGTCATGGGACAGGGTTAGTCTTAGAGGAGGTGGGGGTGTGAGCAGCATCAACAGGGGGTGATATTTTCCAGGAGCGAGGGCCAGGCCATGCTGCAGACTTCATGCTGGACGGCAGCGGGGAACGAGCCTGGACACGAGGGTTGTTATAGGAGAGCGGTCATGTGTGTCCTTGCCTCTCTTCTAGGTGGGCTGATGGCTTCCTTCTCTGACCACAGACTGGACCCTGGGACCAGGCTGTGAGAACTCAGCCTTGTGATGGGATCCTGACCTCACAAAGGCCTGGCTGCTCTGGGGTGTGGCGGCCCCCTACCTTGTGGACACCCCATGGCCCCACACATCCTACTGTGTGTCCATCCCGGGAGCCAGCGTCCCCACCTCTGCCTCCTGGGACCAGCTGTTCTCCATCCTCCGCAACCCCTACCCCTACCCCCGAGACAGTAAGTACCGACTCTCTTTGCCAGGCCTGACTCTCAGTTCAGTTCAGTCGCTCAGTCGTGTCCAACTCTCTGTGACCCCATGGACTGCACAGCATGCCAGGCTTCCCTGTCCATCACCATCTCTTAGAGCTTGCTCAAACTCAGTTATGCCATCCAACCATCTCATCCTCTGTCATCCCCTTCTCTTCCTACCCTCAATCTTTCCCAGCATCAGGGTTTTTTCCAGTGAGTCAGTTCTTCCCATCAGGTGGCCAAAGTATTGGAGTTTCAGCTTCAGCATCAGTCCTTCCAATGAATATTCAGGACTGATTTCCTTTAGGATGGACTGGTTGGATCTCCTTGCAGACCAAGGGACTCTCAAGAGACTTCAACACCACAGTTCAAAATCATCAATTCTTCGGTGCTCAGCTTTTTTTTTTTTTTATGGTCCAACTCTCACATCCATACATGACTAGTGGAAAAACCATAGCTTTGACTAGACAGACCTTTGTTGGCAAAGGTCCCTTATGGGGTCCCCTAAAGTTCCCCTGACTCCCCTAGGGGAATTGATCCCAATTTCTCCTATTTCTTTCAGAGAATGGTCCTTTCAGTAACTTTCTCACCCTGTCACAAAATCAATTCACCATTCCTTCCTTTCAAACCATTATTACTCTACGTTTGTCAGAGTTTTCCAAATTCCAAAACAGATGACACTTCCCTCTTAAAATCGAACAAAGAAAGACTTAAAAAAAGAAAGCTACTTTTTGTACAACTGTTCCCCCAGTGCTGTCGCATCCCACTTATCTGATGCACATCCAAGGTTTTCAAAGACATTGACCCTTATTTACTCAAATTATTTAATTAAAAAAAAAAATCTGACTTCTCCTCAACACAGCTGAAATCATTTCTGCAGATGTCAGCAATCTCCAATTTGTTACACTGAAGGATCTTTCAGCTTCTCAGCATCCTCACTCCTGACACTTGGGCGAGTTCACCATGTTCTTCCTGACATATCCTTGTTCTCTCTCAGTGTCTCTGAGCATCACCTGTTTCTGTTCATCTCCGAGCCCTCGTGCTCCTCCCATGTCCCTGTTGGCAAGGTTCACTAGTGCCTGTCAGTCGACAGTCTCACCCTGTCTCTGCAGCTGGGACTTCTGTGCACGTGACCTCCACTGGTCCCCACCTCTCCCTCGGTCTCCCTCGCTCCACCTCTTGCCCCCGCCATCTCTGCCTCCTGCTTAAAGCAGAGGGACCAGAATGGCCCCCTTACTTCCCCAGACATGTGGCATCTCCTCTTCGATGTCCTATTCTTGCTTATGGAGAGGATTCACCTCTTATTCTCTAAATTCTATTAGTCATCAATTCTCAGTCCAGAAAAGCATGTTGTTTCATTTTTATATTGCCACTGCCCCTACCCTGCATTTTCCTTCCTCCCCTTTCTCTTGTTAGCAGCTTCACTGAGATTTAATAATTCACCTAGTGTTCAATTCACCCATTAAAGTGTACAAGTCAATGATTTTTGGTACATTACATCATTAGCCTGCAAAATTGTGGTAAAATATATTTAACATAAAATTTACCACTTTAATCATTTTTTAGTTTCAACTAAGTGGCATTAATTACATCTGTGATGTCATGCAACCATCAGCACTGTTTAGTTCCAGACCTTTCCATCATCTGAACAGGAACTCTGAAGCCATTAAGTAATAACTCCCCCCCAACCAACCCCTCTCTCCTCAGCCCCAGGTAACCAAATCTACTTTCGGTCTTTAACAACTTTTCTGTTCTCCAGATACATCATATAAGTGAAGTAATGTAACATTTCCTTTGTTCATCTGACTTATTTTATGTTTTCAAGCTTTATCCATGCTGTAGCACATTTCAGAATTTCATTCCCTTTTCCAGCTGGAATATTTCATTGTCTATGTATTCCGTGTATTGTTCATCCATGTATCTACTGGTGGACACTTGGGTTGTTGTGATAATGCTGCGGTTGTGTACAGGCCTGTTCAAGGCCCTGCGTTCAATTCCTTTGGACATATACTTAGGGGTGGAATTGCTGGGTCATGTGACAGTCTATGTTTAGCTCTTGGTTCTTGTTGATCAGTCACTAAGTCATGTCTGACTCTTTGTGACCCCATGGACTGCAGCACGCCAGGCCTCCCTGTCCTTCACCATCTCCTGGAGCTTGCTCAAACTCATGTCCATCGAGTTGATGATGCCATCCAACCATCTCATCCTCTGTTACCCCCTTCTCCTCCTTTTCTCCAGGAACAACCAAACTGTTTAATTTTTTTTTTATAGCTGCTGCAACATTTTACATTCTCACAAGAAATGCATGTGTTCCAACTTTTCCACAACCTCATTATTATTATTATTATTAAATCCTAGTAGGTATCAAATCATATGCATCTCTCTTCCCCTGGTGCTTGGACTGTTATAATAATCTCCTACCTGCTCTTCCTGCTGTATTTTTCCTCTTTAATATGTGCAGTGCACTAACACTATGTTGTTTCATAGGAAAATTTTCTCTGGTGAACAGCTTTTGATGACTTTTTATTGCCTCTTGAAAAAAGTCTGAACTCTCCTGGCTTATGAAACTTGCCATTTTCTTGACTCCAATCAACCTTACCTGAAAATGGGGAGAATAATATTATTAACACTTCCCTTATAGGGTATTTGGGAAGCATAAGATGACACTTGTTTAGCATTGCTGTCTAACACATTTGTGCTCAGAGTAATAGGTTTACTCTTTCGAAGTAACAATACCTTATTTGCAGATGAAAAAACTTGAGTCCTAGAAAGATAAGTTGCTTAATGGAAACTAGCTGTTCAGTCTGAGATGGAGTTTGATTCTGAGCTGGCCAGGATCAGATCTGAAAGAACTAACCCCTTACTTGTCCCACTGGTCCACGTAGGATTCTGAAACATGGATGCTTCATGGCCCCTTGGACATCATTCCATGGCCAGATTAAGGACTGACCCTTCACAGTCCACCCATTTCCTGGACTCAGTTCCAATCTTTGGTTTGGTTCCACATCTGTAGCCCCTTCTCCTGGTCTCACTTCTAATCTTTGGTTTGGTGACACACCTGTAGCCTCTTTGCATAATCCCTGTCTCTTCCTGATGATCGTGTTTGTGAATATTGGACATGGAGGTGGACCCGTCACCACCAAACACGGTGGGGACGGCCTGGGATGAGAAGGTGGCGACAAGGGGTAGGCGGGGAGGGCCTTCTGAATGTGAAGTCCACATATGAGCAGAGGAATGATTTTATTCACATGGCTAAATAGCCCCTGGATGAAAAGAGTCAGTCGTGCCTGACTCTTTGTAACCTTATGAACTGTAACCCCCCTGGGCTTCTCTGTCTATGGGATTTCTGTGGGTTGCCATTTCCTCCTATGGGGGATCTTTCTGATTCAAGGATTGAACCCACATCTTCTCCATTGGCAGGCAGCTTCTTTACCCACTGAGCCATCAGGGAAGCCTTCCTGATGACCATATATCATTGCAAAGACCCTGTTTTCATCCAGGGGCTATTTA
>NW_011494871.1:1565058-1570489 GCF_000754665.1 Bison bison bison
CCCGCCACCGCTTGTCACTGCCTTCTCATCCCAGGCTGCCTCCACCGTGTTCAGTGGTGACAGGTCCACCTCCGTGTCCAATATTCTTCCACTTTACTCTGAAGTCACTCTTCTCCTCTGAATCCACCAAGGTCCCCTTCTTCCATCTCCTGCATCATTTCCTGGGATCTGCTTTCCTCAGTGAGCCATTTGGCTGTTCTTCCCCTACACTGAACTGAAGGTCAGGAAAATTAAAGGAAAACATGAAGAAAAAATGCAACCTGAAGAGGCAATAACCTTTGATTTATAACATATATCTCTTCTGCATTGATGCTTTCAAAGGTCTTCCTCTTACTGAGGTGATAAGCCCAAGGGATCCAAGCAGTTCTGTGTTCTAAACTCAGAGCAGCTCCAAGCATGCTGTCAGCATCTAATTATTAATGCATGAAAACAATAAAAACAATACCAGCACAACAGGCAGATCCTGCCATCTGCTACTGCTCTGGGCTAAGAGGGATGTGCGTTCAAGGCTAGCTGTTTGTTTTTTTTTTTTGGCGGGGGGGCTTCACTTTTTCCTGTACCATGTGCTTCCCATTTGAGGGCACAGGGGCCTGAGAACATTTTTAGAATTTGCTTCTCTACCAACATGGCATGAATTTCCATATTATCATCTTATGGCTCTAATATTCTAATTTCTATGTCACGTTACAAATTCTGCTGGAATATTTCTTAGCTTTCCCCATATCCTTTTTACCCAGTGGAAATCAGAGCTGCCAAAAAGCTTCCAGATGGACATGAACTGGGCCATGTAGAGCTTCCCTGTCTCCCAAGTGAGGGTCCCTCCCCTGTAGAAACCGGAGATGGGCCCTACCTCCCCAGCAGCAGGAATGCGGGGAGGGGAGTGTTGCACCCGGGATTCTAAACATCTGCTAGCTCCTGCTCCTCCACACGGAGCAGAAGTGGTGTCTTCGGATGCCTTCATCAAAGATCCAGTCTTCTTCCTTTCCCCCCATTTGATCTGGTGTTTGTAAATGGCCCCATGGGATTCAAAACATTCACAGAGGGCTTCTTTAAACCCAAACTGGAAGCCACCTGGAGACAAGCTTTCTACCTTGACTGTTAACCACATAGTTAATGAATAATACTTGAAATATATTTCCAGCAATATTTTTTTCTAGAAAGGTGAATGTTACAGTCAAGTGTGATATATGTGAATTAAATTATGTCCTGTATCATGTTAATGTAACTTTCAGAAGTAAAATTTCTTTCCCTGTTAATGAAAATTCTATATTGTAGTTTATTATAATCCCTCAGTATAAGGCTTGTGAGATAGGTCTGCTATATCCATTGTAAAATTCTTTTCATCAAATGATGCAAAATACCTTTAAAAATTCATGGCTGAACAGAATTCCTAGAAGCCATCCTTATTTGGGGGACATTTTTTTCACTTGTGGTACAATTAAAATCAATGAAAGGATAAGCTAGGTTATTAGAGGATCCCCCCGCCCCTCAGAATGGTCCAGGTAAACTCAGTGCTTCCCAAGGCTGTTCCAAACTAGCAGAATTTGCTAAAGTTCCCAAGCTCATCACACCTCTATTTGTCTCAACACACTTTCCATATTATTTTGCCTTCAACTTGAGCAGGAAAATAGACATTATTAGGTGAGCAATCTCTCCATCCTGATCCTCAGCTTTACATTTTATACACGTCTCTGTTTACACTGAACCATTTAACTGCCACATCAGAAAACCAAGCGGCAGCATGCTTTTTTTCCCCTGGAAATCCCTCCTCTGAGAAGGCAATGGCAGTCCACTCCAGTACTCTTGCCTGGGAAATCCCATGGACGGAGGACCCTGGTGGGCTGCAGTCCACGGGGTCGCAAAGAGTCAGACACACTGAGTGACTTCACTTTCACTTTTCACTTTCATGCACTGGAGAAGGAAATGGCAACACACTCCAATATTCTTGCCTGGAGAATCCCAGGGACGGGAGCCTGGTGGGCTGCCATCTATGGGGTCACACAGAGTCGGACATGACTGACGTGATTTAGCAGCAGCAGCCTCCTCTGAGACTTGGTCATGAAGAGCTTGGGTGCAGAGTCATCTTCTGTCTGAACCCAGAGTTACTGACTTGTTGCCTTCTATCGGACCAGTTGCTTCCTCTCTTTCAGCTTTTGTTTCTCCATCTGGAAGAGAGCTGTGGATGCAGCGAGCCAACAGCAGACCCTCAACCATGATAATCCTCATAGCATCTCCGAGGGCTCTCTCTCTGGACCATCTCTTCTCCCTTGGACATGAGCCTTCCCTCTCTTTGTTGGCTGAGCAGTCAGGGAAACCCATTCTTTCATAGGTGATAATAATAATATAATAATGTCACAGCCTCACTCAGTTATGTATATGTAATTACATATCATATTTAAGATCTGTACTATGGAGGCCGTATATTTCCTTATCATCAATAACTAAAGATTTCAACTCCACTTAATATGAGACCACCCCTCCTTGGAGCCCCGTAGGAACTTGCCTTCAGAGGACTATTTGGAGGCTCTGTGTCTTTCTCTCTTCCTTCCTCCCTTTCTTCCTGGTTGCTGTTTGCACCCCTTCCAGAGTACAGAGGTAGAACTCGTGGTCCCACTGTGTCAGATTCCACGTTCATTCTCACATTTCATGCACAAAAACCTCAAAAACATCTATAATGTGAAAAGACACACTGGCATTCCCCTGCTGCTAAAGCCAATGTCAGGGGTCAAAGTGAAAATATGAGATCTCTGCTGAATGTATGGGCTTCCTTTACATACATCAGATGGCTCAGCTGCTTTAAAAAACCTGTCTTCCACTGCAGGAGACACAAGAGATGTGAGTTTGATCCCTGGGTCGGGAAGATCCCTGGAGAAAAAATGGCAACCCACTCTGGTATTCTTGCCTGGAGAATCACTTGGACAGAGGAACCTGGTGGGCTACAGTCCATAGGATCGCAGAGTCAGACACGAATGAGCACACACGCATGTACACGGAATGTACAGATTTCTCAACAAGCCTGTTTTATCCCCAATATAGCATCTCCTGTCAAAGTTGTATTAATTCCAGGCTTTGATAGCAGAAATTGTTTTATTATCAGGTGAAGCATAGATCTCTTTGTAAGAAATAATGATATAAAAAGTTTTAAAAAAGAACAAAGAACAAGGAAAAAAGAGGAATAGAGCAGAATGTGGTGTAGAATCCATGATTAGTGGTGGAAGATGGAAGACATGTTCTACAAACACGATTGCCAACTCTCCTCAGATGTCGCAGATGTCACTAATGCAAGAATCACTTGGAGACATAAAGAGAAATAAATATTCATAATGCCCATGTCTGTGTTAATCTGAGCAAGTCTGTGCCCTGGTTTCCAAGCATCTGGTGTTCTGAGGCCTCTTGGCCTGTTGTGTTCTTAAGGAAACTGCTTGGTGTACGACATTCACATTTTGCTTTTTCTTTAGTTCTGTTTATTTTGAGTTGGTGGAGGCAGCTTGGAGGGCAGGAGACAGTGACTCATGAACTCTGGGTGGAAACCATACTGATATTGTGAACAGCACTTGCCCTATGCAAATCAGAGGTGCCAGATAAAATAGGGGTGTTGAATGAGACATAACCCAACTTCCTCCCAAGTAGCAGTCATGGGAAGGACAAAAGCAAGCTTCAGATCAGAGAATTCTTGCTTGCCACCGTGTCCAGGTAAGCTTTCCGGGAGCAGGTGGAATGAGCTTCGTCTGGGTGGCGGTCAGCACTGGACCTTGGATCCTACGTGCATTTTCCACTGTGAGGAGCAGTGCCTTTTAAGTCCCCCTAGTGATGTTCGGGGGAGAAGGCAATGGCACCCCACTCCAGTACTCTTGCCTGGCAAATCCCATGGACGGAGGAGCCTGGTGGGCTGCAGTCCCTGGGGTCTCTAGGAGTCGGACACGACTGGGTGACTTCACTTCCACTTTTCATTTTCATGCATTGGAGAAGGAAATGGCAACCCACTCCAGTGTTCTTGCCTGGGGAATCCCAGGGACGGGGAGCCTGGTGGGCTGCCATCTCTGGGGTCGCACAGAGTCAGACACCACTGAAGCGACTTAGCAGCAGCAGCAGCAGCAGTGATGTTCGGGAGCTCAGAGGGCTCGTTTGCTTTTTCAACGCCCTGCACAGAGCCTCCTGAGGCATTTCATCAGCATTGCCTGCCACTGCCAAGTTTTGCCCACTGGAAACTCCTGTGCTTGACAAAGCTTTTAACACCTTTTCATTTTAAACACAGATGCTTTTTTCCACAAACACCTGTACTGTCAATGAGAACATTTTTTTCCGTAAGTATTGAATAGCCGGTGACTGACAATGTAGGAGCTGAGATACCATTGTGTTAAGTCAGAGACATTGTAAGGACCCTCTCGGGCATGCTTTCATGGGATTGATCACTGGTGGTCTTCAATTTTTGGGGGCTCATGATTTGCTTGGAGTCGGAGAACTTTGTCACCAGCAAACAACACTTCAGTATTTTCCCTCAAATACGTGATAAGGAAGCAGGTTTGGGATGTTACCATATGCAGTTGTCATTGTCTTAGTTCAGTTCAGTCAGTCAGTCATGTCCGACTCTTTGCAACCCCATAAACCACAGCATGCCAGGCCTCCCTGTCCATCACCAACTCCTGGAGTTCACCCAAACCCATGTCTATTGAGTCAGTGATACCATCCAACCATCTCATCCTCTGTGGTCCCCTTCTCTTCCTGCCTTCAATCTTTCCCAGCATCAGGGTCTTTTCTAAGGACTCAGCTCTTCGCATCAGGTGGCCAAAGTACTGAAGTTTCAGCTTCAACATCAGTCCTTCCAATGACTATTCAGGACCGATTTCCTTTAGGATGGACTGACTGGATCTCTTTGCAGTCCAAGGGACTCTCAAGAGTCTTCTCCAACACCACAGTTCAAAAGCATCAATTCTTTGGCGCTTAGCCTTCTTCATAGTCTAACTCTCACATCCATACATGACCACTGGAAAAACCATAGCCTTGACTAGATGGACCTTTGTTGACAAAGTAATGTCTCTGCTTCTCAATATGCTATCTAGGTTGGTCATAACTTTCCTTCCAAGGAGTAAGCGTCTTTTAATTTCATGGCTGCAATCACCATCTGCAGTGATTTTGGAGCCCAGAAAAATAAAGTCTGACACCGTTTCCACTGTTTCCCCATCTATTTCCCATGAAGTGATGGGACCGGATGCCATGATCTTTGTTTTCTGAATGTTGAGCTTTAAGCCAACTTTTTCACTCTCCTCTTTCACTTTCATCAAGAGGCTCTTTAGTTCCTCTTCACTTTTTGCCATAAGGGTGGTGTCCTCTGCATATCTGAGGTTATTGATATTTCTCCCGGCACTCTTGATTCCAGCTTGTGCTTCTTCCAGCCCAGCGTTTCTCATGATGTACTCTGCATATAAGTTAA
>NW_011494871.1:1570589-1570984 GCF_000754665.1 Bison bison bison
GCATATAATTAAATAAGCAGGGTGACAATATGCAGCCTTGACACACTCCTTTTCCTATTTGGAACCAGTCTGTTGTTCCCTGTCCAGTTCTAACTGTTGCCTCCTGACCTGCATATAGGTTTCTCAAGAGGCAGGTCAGGTGGTCTGGTATTCCTATCTCTTTCAGAATTTTCCTCAGTTTATTGTGATCCACACAGTCACAGGCTTTGGCATAGTCAATAAAGCAGAAATAGATGTTTTTCTGGAACTCTCTTGCTTTTTTAATGATCCAGCAGATGTTGGCAATTTGATCTCTGGTTCCTCTGCCTTTTCTAAAACCAGCTTGAACATCTGGAATTTCACGGTTCATGTATTGCTGAAGCCTGGCTTGGAGAATTTTGAGCATTACTTTACTA
>NW_011494871.1:1571084-1606001 GCF_000754665.1 Bison bison bison
TTTCTTTGGGATTGGAATGAAAACTGACCTTTTCCAGTCCTGTGGCCACTGCTGAGTTTTCCAAATTTGCTGGCATATTGAGTGCATCACTTTCACAGCATCATCTTTCAGGATTTGGAACAGCTCAACTGGAATTCCATCACTTCCACTAGGTTTGTTCGTAGTAATGCTTTCTAAAGTATAGAGACATTTAATATTTTTCAGGTGCCACTAGAAGTACTTCCAACAGATTGTGACTAATTCAGTTATCAAATAGTATCTTTTCATTCACAAAGAGAAAGGTATCAATAAATCCTCAGTCAGGGATGGCAGACCCTTGGGTGGAAGCAGGTTGAATGGTGGAGCCATGTCATGGCAGAGGCTGAGCAAGGACACCACACGAAGTGGGGCTTTTGCCCTGGCTGGTAGTAAATGAAAAGCAACCCAGTTCTGATATTAGAACTAAGATAGAAATAAAGAAGTTTCCAATTTAGAATAAATATGGAATTTGAAGGAAAATTAAAAACTAAATTTAAATAATTTCATGACCTAGTCTTTAGACATACCATCTATTGTGAATTTAAAACACACTTTAAAAAAGAGACTAAATGAGTTTAGAGTTTAAAGAGAATGGGGCAGATGTCTGGTAGCTTGAGAAAAAATTAAGCATTCTCTAAGCTTGATTTTTAAAATGTGTTCTTGTATACCGTCTAGAGAATTTATGTTTGACAGAAAATACTTGCTTTATTTTAGATAGTTGATGAAAGAGTTGGTAGACTGTAAAGAACATATCCAGAGTGAGAAAATGACATTGAGAAGGAGCTGCGTGTATTTTGGAAAACTATTTCTTTCTTTTTTTAAAAATTTAAATAAATTAAAATTTTTTTTTACCATGTTGTGCTGGTTTCTGCCAAACAGCAACAGTGGAAACCTATTTCTAATGGGGGATATGTCTGTTTAATGTCTGTATGTAGACTTCCCTTCCAGGGAAGGACTGCATTGGAGAAGGTAATGGCAACCCACTCCAGTTTTCTTGCCTGGAAAATCCTACAGACAGAGAAGCCTGGCAGGCTACAGTCCATGGGGTCGCAAGAGTCGGACATGACTTAGTGACTAAACCACCAAGGACTGCATGACTAAGAAGTGTGCATGTTAGTGCTTAAAAACATTTAGTCTGAACACGGCTTTACCTCACATCTTACAATGGTTTTCCTTTTCTAAGTGCAATCAGCAAAAACTCTGTGACACCCTGTCCTTATCTATCTGTTTTCCCATGGTTGTAGTTTTCTTTGCCTGTCTTTGTCCCCCATTGAAAAAACACTCCCTACAATGAACATTTTCTAAGTGAACTGAGGATTGGTTACTAGAGGATTTTAGGAATTATTAACGAGGAAATGGACAAGAGTTGGCTCTACCAACAAAATGTTTGCAGTCCACTTGAAGCTCAAGTAGCTCAAGGACCCCCACTTGACTCAGCACCTCAGACAGTCTTCCCTGAGTGAATCTTGACCATCCTCTCTGTAGAATGACAGTTCCCAGGTCAGTTTATATGGGTGATAGATGCACCATCTATTAATGTTTAAGGGACAATATGGGTCCGAGGATGTGAGAAAAGAGCACCCTTAAAGATCTTGATTAGCTGGAAGAAATAATCTTTGACTTATTTTGAAGCATCTGAATGAGACTTCAACATGAACTTCAGCATCGTTGTTTAGACCGCGCACTCTTGGGTGTCTAAAGGTATAATTTAAGGCACTAGAATTTCTTTCAGAACAGGACACAGGATACTGAAGAAGCAACAATTGACTTGACTAGGTTATGGTGATCATTTCACAATACATACAAATATCGAGTCATAAAACCAATACAATGCTGTATGTCTATTATACCTCAAAAGAAAAACAAAATATCAGATGCAGAAAAGAATGAAGATCAATGTAAATGCTAAATTGTGTGTAAGTACAAATATTTACTATTTAAATCAAATAGATACCAAAATAGCATTCAAATTTAGTTGATGAAGGTATTTTAAATATTTAAAGTCCTTGCATTATCCAATAAAAGTAATTATTAGCATCTGAATTTTCTAAATTATGAACACATACTATAATATCTAAAGTGATCACTAAAAGAATAGAGCAAAGGATAAAACAATCAAGTTAATGGTGAGAAAAAAAGTAGAATATTTCTTTTTCAATTTGAAACTGAGATAAGGGACATATATTAGAAAATACAAAAACAGCTTATATAGCCATATTAATATTAGAAAGCAATCTGTAATGAAAAAATACATTATGAAGTATAAACAGAATCATTGCATTATCATAAATTATCCCAGTTTAAATCATCAGGAAATTTTGTCATTCTACTCTGGTATACATATCATTATATAGCTTTAAAATATATAAAATAAAATTAATTAAGAAGATATCAAAAAATCCACCATACACCTAGCATAGTAATTAAAGTCAGGCAGACAAAAATTATAAAGGACATAGAATATTTGTATTATATAATTGGTAAGCTTGAGTTCACAAAATATACAAAATGCTCTATAAAATTATTTTAAAAAATCAGGATGGTGGTTATATCCGGGAGGGCTTTAATGGGTTTTATTTCTCAGGTTCTATGCTGGGTAACCAGGAGTTTTATCAGATTATTCTCATTGCTCAAATGCTCATGGCATTTGAAATTTGTATATTTGGAAATTTTTCCAGCTTAATTTTATCTTTATAGTAATAAGATTTTATGCAAAGCATATTAATTTACCCTTTTTAATAACTTTAAGCACTTACAATGTTTCATTTGACTATGAATTATCTCAGATTGTGACATGTCTAAAATATCAGGTGGTTGCATGAATCTATATAAGCATTAATGCTGATAGTACTGATATAATAGTGTGATGGAAAAAATAGGCAATTTTACTGTATGATAATCTAAACAAAATAAAAAATAAATCAAAAGTCAAAGGATCAAAATAATAAATCAGAAATATAAGAAATAGCTTATTTAGCCATTTAAAATTTTATTCTATTAATGGAGATATTAATAGATTTAAGGAAATGATATTATGAAGTATCTGAAATATGTATTTCATAATCTGAGATATTTTACAGCAAAACATTAAAATTCCCTAAAATTCAGTGAAGCATTAAAAGTCCCTAAAATTATTAAAAAGAGTAAATTATTATGCTTTGCAGAAAACCTAGTAGTGATAGTGACAAAATTGAGCTATATTTATTTTCAGGTATCTGTCATGTAAGGCAACAGTTCCCAATCTTTTGGCACCAGGGACCGATTTCATGGAAGACAAATTTTCCATGGACTGGGAATGGGGGGTGGTTTCGGGATTATTCAAATGCACTACATGTATTGTGCACTTTATTTCCATTATTATTACATCAGCTCCACCTCAGATCATTAGGCATTAGATTCTAGAGGTTGGGGACCCCTGTTGTAAGGGATACCATGAACACAACTAAAAGAAATACTTGCAAAACATCTGAGAAAGAGTTATTTATTATAAAGATCTTAGATACAACAAAATGGTAGTAAAATAATAGCTCATGTGTATTCAGTGTGTATTTTGTAACTCCCCTTGTATAGATGCTTAATCCTGATTCCAAACCTGTGAGGTAAGTGTTACTTACATCCACATTTTTCAAAAGAGCAACTGGAGGCTTAGAAAGATGAAGCGAGTTGACAGAAGTAGCATAGGACAGGAGTTATAACTCAGACCTGTGGTTCTGTGTCCAGGGTCCCTGCAGGGTTAAGACCACCACACTCTACAGCCTTCCTGGAAAGGAAGGAGTTACCCAGTTAGAAAATTAATAACAAAGACCAAGGGGCCAAGAAGTGACATGCCAGAGATGCAAACAGGAAAGAGACACACATCCAATGTCAAACTCACTATAAAGAAAACGCACATTTAAACAAAAAAAGGATACAGTTTTTACCCACTGGAGTTTCAGAAAAAGTCACTTTAGGTATCCAAGGCTGGTGACATTAAGAGGAAATAGTTGCTCTCATGCACTTTTAATGAAAATTTAGTATGATCTTTTTGTAGCACACTAACCACTGTTTATAAAAATGCACAGTGAACAAGCTCTTTGTCTCAACAAAACTTAGCAACGATTCAGGAAGAGAATTTGAGATGCATGGACATTACAGCATCATTTAAATAGTAGATATTTCCCCCGCCACTCCAGAGTGGGGTTCAACACAAGAGAAGTAGCCCAGTGGTGGAAGCGGGGTGAAGGACGGCTTCCAAAGAAACAAAATGCAGAGGAGCTGCTTCATAGCTTTAAGCACCCAGGAGAAACATGTTGTCTTCCCCACAGTCACTAACGTGGCCACAGGCAAGAAGAGAAATCTCCATGCGTTCATGCTTTCAGGAGTTTCCCGGGGTGCATCTGCCTCCCCATCAATGCTTTTTCTCAAGACAAGTGTTTGCCTAGTCTTCAGGGGTGGTAATTTCTGATACAGGTCAAAACTCTGACCCTGATTTCCCAAGAGAAGTTTTCAATCTGTAGGCACGTTTAGGCACCCACGGTTGATTGTAATTCTAAGTTCTTTCTTTAGATGCTCAGCTTTAGAGTAAGATCTGGCAGAGTTACTGGCCACGTGAAGTCAGAGTGGTGAAATGTTGACTTTTTCCTGGAAACGTGTATCATCTTCATATTATTCAACAGCCTTCTACTGCTGTCCGTGTAGAGAGATGATCTCCAGGTCCTGACAGAAATAGGCAGGGTGGAATGTTTCTTCTAGTTCAGGGGATGTTTGCATTGGTTTCTCCTCTATGCTTAGTCCCTAATGACCCTGCCCTTAAGTAGAGATTGCTGTCTGCAGCCAGGTGTCATTGGTGGCCATGTGGTCACACATACAAGCACATGCTGTTTGCACCCAAGGCTCTGGTCTAATTTCACCTTCCCCTCACCCAAGCCAGCCAACAAGAAATAACCCGTGTGAGTCAAACGTCTAGAAATTCTTCCCTGAGATAATGCACTTTCCTGAAGGAGGAACAACAGATACCCTTTCATACAAATAAAAATAAAACAAAACTGGAGCTGTCAAGTTCATATAAGCTTTCACAGAAGAAAAATGTCCTTTGAGTCTTAAAATAATGCTATTTTAGGAGGCATATTGTGGGACCACCAGACAGGTGCAGCTGGGTTACAGCAAAGTCTCTGCTGATCCTAGTAATTTGAGAACTTCCAAATTTAAATCTTCTGTGCTGAACTGTGCCTTATAATCACATTGTAGAAAAACAAGGTGATTTTGACAAACCTGTTCTTAATTTGGAAACCTTCTTCCTCATGTAATATTCCTGTCGAGCCCTTTAGAATGTTGCAGAGTTTTAACAAAGCACAACACAGCGTGTGGGGGAGTGGTACTCTACAGCGTGTGGGGGAGTGGTACTCAGTGAGACCTGCAGGGGTGGAGTCTGTGATGCTGTGAATTGTTCATGGGGTTTTCTAATAATGAACATGATTTTCATAATCCAAACTTCAGGTACCACTCAGGGATCTGCCCGCTAATTACAGCACGAGGGCCCAGTAGATGGCCAGGTTGTCGGGCTGCGCGGTGGAGCTCTCTGCCAGGTACCTGCCCCATTATAAACAAATTGTAACAACAGAAAGACAGTGTTTTATATTCTGGAGAACTGCAAGGAGATCTGAGGTTGTCAGGTAACATGGTAATTACGTTTAAAGAAACTTGATAATTCAAAAAAATACGTTACTGAGTAATCTGCCGAAACATGTAGTTATTATGTGGCTACATGTCTCTTTCCATTATGTTAGCACCAAATTATGGGTTAGAATTCTTATATCTACCTTTTTCACTCTCTCAACAAAAGATGCCTGAGTTGAAACGCTGGTGGGGTGGGGGAGGAGTTCTTTCCCTACTATAGTTGACAAAAGAATGAAAGTTTCAAGCACAATGCAACATATAATTTCTTTCAAGTTTCTTCTTAAGCCAACATCTAAGCTGCACAGGGAGGCCCTCTGGAAGACTATTTTTGTCATTTTGAAGCTGGCATCATGTACTGCTGATGGAAGAAGAAAGCAAGAACAAATGTCATTCAAAGCACTCTGTGTCGTGGCCGCCTGGGGCTTCATCGGAACGCCTGCAGGAACAAAATCCTCCGGGCGTCCCCAGCAATTCCCATTAAAAGGGGGGCTGGAGTCCCACGGAAGCTTGCAGACATTCTAAGTCACCTGAGGCGGGTTTTAAGTTTATTGTAAAGCATAATCACACAGGTTAAGGGGGTGGATTAGCATTGCAGCTGGCAAAGAGGAGTCAAAGGAATAAATAAATCCATTCAACAACACCAGCGCTTGTTCCTGGGAAATAATGCAGAAGGGAAGGAAGGCAGGTCAATTCCCTGGTGAAACTTTGTGTTCCATGACAGGCAGCAGGGAGATGTCACCTGTTAGCACCATGTAGATGCTTGCTGTCATCTGTGGAGCAGTTTCTAGAGTATAGTTGTGTTGGGTGTGGTAGGCCACTCAACAGACTTTCTGCCTAGGATGGCATCTGACACTAAGCTTATGGGAGAGAAAGGTAAACTGGTGAGGAGCAGTAATGTTCAGGTGGGCAGTGAAAAAGCACAGGGAACGAAACCTACTGGATGAAGGACTTGAGCTGTGGATCAACTGACTTGCCATCAACTTTTGAGGACATTTTGGGGACACAGCGGCATTCAAATAATCTAATATATAATCAAATACTCATTAATTTAATAATGTATTACTTTATTTTTATTTCTTAAAGGTTCTTTTGTAAAATTTACGTGCTCATTGATCTAAAGTTTTAGGGACATTGTTAGAGCTTTTGTATTTTTAAAATTTTAGGACCAAGTACTTGGCATTGTCTCCTTTTTGAGCTGCACTGTTTAAGTGATACCCAAAGAGCATTTAATCAAGAGGAGCCCTTAGTGTTGGTCCTCATGCTATTTATACCCATGAAAATCTGTGATTTCAGTGAATAAACTATTTATTGTTATTTAGTTTGCACAAGCCCAAAGAAGTGGCTGTTAGCACAGGGAATGAATGAAGCATACCACGAGTAGGAGGCTGAGTTGAAATAAGAAGGTAAGGTCTTGAATTCAGATTCCAATGGTGTATTTCTTCGTGGGTTTGGAAAGTCAGGTTGTCTGGTTGTTCCTGTATATGTGCTGTGTTCTGTGTATTGTGTCCTGGGTGGGGGCAGAGGGCAAAGCAGCATCTTGGGTTTTTAGTTGCCTGTGAACTTAAAAACAATCTGCACGGTGCCATCTCCTTTAAGTCTGGTGAGTCTCTGAACCACGGGGCTGGAGCTCTTGGTCAAGGAAGACCTCACAGCCCTCTTTTCAGCCCTGGTCAGACCTGGAACACAAGACTCATTTTTGGGCAGCACCGTCTCAAAGGGCTGTTTACGAAGTAGTGTGAAGGGTCTGGAAGTTACAAACACCACACTTCATAAAGCAGGGGCTATTCAGCCCGGATAAGAGAAGGTTCATGGTGGCCTTTCAAGTGTCTGGAGTTCTTTTGTGTTGAATAGACAGTAGACTGTTCAGCTCTGCTCTTGGAAGGCAGGACTGTGAACGACTGTCAAAAGTTATAGAATATGACCGACCGGCTTAATGTGAAGTGGACATCTCCAACTTTCACTGCTTGTCAGTCAAGCAGACCTGAGTGACTCCTTCTCCAGGACAGAGGTTGGAACTGTGGAGTTTTCTTCTTACCCTGAGTCAGGGCTTTGACATTGTCTCTACTTAGCATAATAGCTAAAATCTTATGGTAAATTGGTAATCATTACTACAGTTACAAGTTAAAAAAAAATTACTCCTTGCTTCTTCACATGGCTTCAAATCAGTTTGGTTAATTATAATAAAATATATTTCCACATGAATTGGGATAGGTTATGATCTTTTGTTTAAATTTCCTAATATTTTATTTTTAAGGTGATTACCTAAACACGTCTTGGGTGGCTCAGTGATAAAAAAAATCCATCTGCAATGCAGGAGAAGCAGGAGACATGGGTTTGATCCATGGGTCAGGAAGGTCTCCTGAAGAAGGAAATGGTAACCCACTCTAGTATTCTTGGCTGGAGAATCCCATGGACAGAGGAGCCTAGTGGGCTACAGTCCATGGGGTAGGGAAGAGTTGGATAGAACTGAGGACTGAGCACACACAGCACAACCTAAAAACTTAACAAAATAATCTGATGTGAAGCAATATTTTATTAAAATCCACCATTCTAAATAAATGGGCTGACACTTCTTTGAAGTATTTTTAAAAAGTAGAAAATTTTTATCCATGAGCTGATGAAAGCTGTTGCCACATTGTTTGCACACACAAGTAGGAGTCAAGTTCACTGTGATGGAATTATCCCCACTTTTTTGCCACATAATCAGATATCTAAAGAAATTTTCTGGAAGAAGGAGAGAAATGCTATGGTTGGAAAGACTGTCATTTACATGAAGTGTGTGAGAAGAGATGCTTTGATACGATCATGAGGCAGTAGGTATGATGGGATTCTGGTCAGAGTTGGAGGACTTCCCGTGGGGTCATCAGAGGAAGAGATGCTCTGGGTTCCAGGCTGGAGCCTGGAGGAACTAACTAAGGGTGTTCTTGAACATAGCGACCAAGATAGAAGTCGTATTTCAGAGAGCAGAGCCCATGCTAACTGAAGAAAGAGACAAGAACATATCTGGGGGAGGATGGTGCAAAGTAAGAGGAAGATGAAATACTGGGCAGGGTGGCGTTTGACCTGGCAACTCAGGAAATGGCCTGGCAACTGGAGGAAGCTGCCAGAGCAGGGCTGGTGGGGCAGGGACCGTGTCAGCCGGCCCTGGAGTCCTGTGAGATGCTGTATAGCAATTCCAGTCTTCACTCGTATTGTCTCCAGATACCTTCTAGGGTAAACAGCCCCTGAAAGCCCATTGGCTTTCCCTGGTCCTCCTATTCTTTAGCCCCCAAATTCATCTCCCAAGGTGGGGATGAGGGGCAAACAGTTCATCTGTGTGGTCCCTTCCTCTCGCGCATCCCTCGGCCTCCTCTGTCCCCATGTCAGCCTCCTCCACATGCTGACTTCCATGCTGCAGCAGGGGTACCACACCTACGCTGTCACCTCCTTCCCTGGACTTCTGGCCTCCTCTCCTGCCCACTTGCCTTCATCTTCATCAAGATTCTATCCAGGCAGAGTCCTCCCGTGCTTCCCTGCTGGTTGGGATGGGTGTGCAGAGCCCAGCCAGCAGATCCTAAAGGCACAGGGAAGTCCTGAAGTTTACTTTCTAAACTGGAAATCACCAGAAACTGATGCCAGTCCCAGATTCCATGCATCAGCCGTTACCTGTTGCTGATCTCAGGTGGTTTCACCCAGTTTGTTTTCTATCAGCTCTAGCCTAGGCTCCTGCTACTGTGTGTGTGTGTGAGCTCAGGCATGACTGACTCTTTGTGACCCCATGGACTGGAGCCCTCCAGGTTCCTCTGTCTTCTGTCCACGGGATTCTCCAGGCAAGAATGCTGGAGTGGGTTGCCATTTCCTTCTCCAGGGATCTTCCCGACCCAGGGACCAAATCCGAATCTTTTTCATGTCTTGTATTAGCAGGTCTAGCTCCACAACTATGGGTTGTCCCATTTCCCCAGCTCTGTGCTTTTCACACCTTTCTAAACTTATGCCTATATGTGTGTGTTCAGAAAGCAGAATGTTGAATTTTCTTCCTTCTTTTCTTTTTAAATCGGTGATATATGATGGTCAAATCCAACCCTTAGAGTATGCGTTAGTTCCAGATAAAAATGTATGACCTTAAAACCTTATAATCCGAGTTACTCTTGGTAAAAGCAGCTGAAACTTCCATTTATAGAACCTATTTAGAGATTTTTCCAGATAATAAGGGTTGAAGAGAAACACCAAGGACGGCCCGAAAATAGCAATGAGGCCTCCCCTCGGACAGCTGCAGCCGAGCTGGGGGGACTTCACACTGGTCTCAGATCTGAGATGAGACTCTGAAACTCGACCAGCTTGCTAACAATAGTGTACCGTGCTGAGTAATTGCTAAGAGGGAAAGACACACGAAAGAGAAAAAAATAGTAATATACCACATTATTCCTATTATTTGAAGGTACTCATGAGACATTCGAAAGAAAAGTCACTGGAAAACATACAACATTGCACATGTCAACTCCTACTTGTTAAAAAAAATTAAAAAAACAAAACAGTAGCAATTCGCTTATTATTGAAAGTACATGCAAATGCAGATATGTTTTTAGAATGGAAGGACTGTTTCTGTCTCAATTAAGATGCTTGGGTGCAATCTAGATGAGGTCAGTTATTCCACCTTTGCTGAGTAATTTGGCTCTGACATGGTCTCTGTTTTGCATTGTTAGGCAGAGTGTGGGAGGTGGTTGCTGATGACAGGGTGATAACAATCTCTGAGGTCTAATGTAGAGAGGTGCCATCCTTGACCTTATCCTGTGTGCCAGGATCTATCAACCCACAAGGCCAGCTCTCCAGGCAAGTCCTTTGGTCCATCCTCAGCAAGATGGAGGCTGGTTAAGCAGCCCCCCGAGAGGTGCCCTGCAGCCCTGAGCAGATTCCAAAAGACACACGTGGGCTCCACCCAGTGGAGGAGCCCATGGGGAAGCACCCCTAAGTCGTCTAGGACTTTGGCAGTGTTGGTCTGGGAACAGGAAATGATACGCAGAGGCACTGCTGGCAAAGCAGAATCCAGAAATGATGTTTCTAGGTCCCTTGGACCTCTGAGTTGAGAGTAGTACAAATGGCAGTTGAATTCATTTGATTTTCCAAATATGACAGAGGAAAATAAAGGAAAATGTTTGTGGTTTGGGGCTAGAGAAAGCCTCTTAGAGAAAGAGTTAAAATTCAGAAGACTTCAAGGAAAAGACAGATTTATCAACATCAAACAAACACAACTGGGGAAAACATCATAACATCAAAACTTAAGAAGCATGCTAGAAGAAAATATTTGCAACCAGATTAGACATGATTTATATCCCAAATACACACAAAACTGGTAAAAATCAACAAAAGAAAGATAACTCGATAGAAAAAAGGTGACAAGATATGAACAAGTAACTAATTTATATTAAAAAAAAAAACCCAAATATAACAAAGCATAAAAACAGTAATGATAAGTGTTGTTGTTTTGTCACTCAGTCATATCTAGCTCTTTGAGACCCCATGTACTGTAGCCCCTCTATCCGTGGGATTCTCCAGGCAAGAATACTGGAATGGGTTGCCATTCCCTTCTCCAGGGGATCTTCCTGGCCGAGGGATCAAACCCGAGTCCCCTGAATTGGCAGGAGGGTGCTTTACCACTGAGCCACCTGTGAAACCCAATTATAATTACACAGAAGCAAATTAAAACATCATTTTTATGTCCCACATATTCCAAACAAACAAAAAGTAAACAAGATGTACCAGCCCAACTTGTCAAGGATGTGAAGAAACAGCGTACGAGACAGTGCTGCTGGGGCTGAATTTTGGTCCAGGTTTTTTCAGAAGGTCATCAGGACGTATTTAACAAAAAGAAACAATGAGCAAATGCTATTATTCAGCAATTTCAGTTCTTGACAGTGACCTGCAAAATGCTTACTCATTTAAAATTTTATACTCATAGTATAAAAATAATAGGGCTTCCCTGGTAGCTCAGTCAGTAAAGAATCTGCCTGGAGTGCAGGAAATGTATCACTAGACATATTACATTTGCATGTCACACAATAACCCAGATAGTGTATTACAAGACATTTCAAAGAAAATATTCTGGAATCATAAGAATCAAATTGAAAAACAAATTTTAGAAGTTTCTTAGTAGAATTTCCCATTTTGACAATAACAGCCATGTTTTCAGTAAAACCTCACTGAGAAGCTTTAAAAGCACGTTGTATATGTGTTGTCCCTCTTACGTTCTAAGCAAGCACAGAAACAAAACCTCACCGTTCACAAGTTCAGAAGAGCCTGTCTCTGTGACTCTGCCTTGTTTCCTGTAATTAGACTAAAGAGTCCTCAGTGAAGGCATGGTTCTTTCCATATGGTCAGAGGAGGAACAAAGACAGTGGGGTGCAGAGTATAATATTCTTCAAACACTTCAGAAACATTTGGTAGGGCTATTTAAAAAGTTAATAACTTAGTGCACAGGTAATAAATGCGCTCTGTACAGAAGCCCATGGGCACCAAACAGAACAGAGTGAAATGGGCCCAGTTAACCTTCCCGTTCTTGGCCGCTTTCACCTGGACTTGCAGGGGCGTGTGATGCAAAGTCAGCACACTTGGGGGGGCTTCCCTGGTGGCTCAGACGGTAAAGAACTCACCTGCCAATGCAGGAGACCTGGGTTCGATCCCTGGGTTGGGAAGATCCTCTGGAGAAGGGCGTGGCAACCCACTCCAGTATTTTTGCCTGGAGAATTCCATGGACAGAGAGGAGCCTGGCAGGCTACAGTCCATAGGGTCACAGAGAGTTGAACACGACTAAGTGACCAAGCATGCACATAATACACATCTTATTCTTATTGTAGTTGGTGACTCCTTACCTGTGGTTCCACAGCTTTACTTTCTTCCCTTCTGAGATCTTCAAGATGATTCTAAGCCAGGCCCCTTCCTTTCAAAAGGCTGTGGGATATGCTATTTATGGATATCCTACTTTTCCTTTCTTTTACAAAGCTTTATTGATAAATATTTTTTCCCCCAAAACTTTGAGGTTTAAAAAATGTTGCAGTTTTTTTTTTTTGGGGGGGGTGGCTATTTTTGTTTGGTTGGGGAAAATCTTATATATGAGTAATTACAAAAGGAGCGTAAATTCCTAGAAGCAGAATTGATAGGGCAAAAAGAATGTGCATTTAGAATTTCAGTAGTGCCATTTGAGTGTGCCTCATAGAGGCTGTGTTTGTCTCCATTGACAAAGAATGGAAGTCTTGATTTTCCTATGTCTTTGGTAATACTGTGTGTTACCAAATGGTTTGCTAATCTGAGAAAAACAGTATGTTATAGTTTTGTGTTTCTTTTGATATGAGAGGAGATGATAACCTTTTCATAATTTTGAGCATTTGTACTTCTGTTTTTCTAATCTCTTTCTTATGTTCTTTGACCATTTTTCTCTGGGATCTTGCTTTTAAAAATGTCAGAACTTTTTCTTGAAAGAAAAAAACCCAGCTTTGTCTCACCAGTGTTTTTGTAAAGTTACACTTCATTAACAGTGTTCAGTGCTGTATAGATTTTAAAAAATCGTAACGAATTAGAAGTTATCCATGTATTTTTCTCTTGTTTTCTGCTTTTTATCATCTTTCTTGAAATTGACTGATTGGATGGATATTCAAGTACAGTTGATTTACAATATTCGTTGTCATTTGGTTGCAGAGTCATGTCTGACTCTTTGCAACTCTATGGACAGTAGCCTGCCAGGCTCGTCTGTCCATGGGATTCTGCAGGCAAGAATACCAGAGTGGGTTGCCATACCCTCCTCCAGGGGATCTTCCCGACCTAGGGATCGAACCTGCTTCTCTTACGTCTCCTGTATTAGCAGGTGGATTCTTTACTACTAGTGCCATCTGGGAAGCCCCAGGAGTTCTTTAGCTGTCATGAAAAAAAATCATATTTTACTTGAACAGACTGAACTTCTAGTAAATGTAAGGGACTGTGTGAGACTTTCCTGTCTCTTGTATCACTGTAAAATTCTGTGAGGTAGATATTACTTTCAAGATGGGAAAAGTGGGTCTCATAGTGTCACCCTATTTCCCAAATTCCGATAACCAGGTGATGCTGGAGGAGACGTTTCGGGGGCTCAGACCACGTTGAGGCAAAGCTGCACCTGAGCAGCCTCCTCCGTCCCTCTGACCCTCCTCACACCGCTCTCCTGGTTCCCGGCATGATGGCTGCATTTCTGTTCCTCCGATGCTCCTCCCTTCCGGCTCCTCAGGGCACAGGTGTGCGTGTGGGATGAGAACCAGGAACGGGGTTTCAAGGTGATGGGACAGGCTTGTTCCAACCAACCAACCTGCAAGAATGTTCTTCACGAGTAGGGCCTGAGTGAGACAAGGCAAGGGAGAAAAAAGAGGTGTATGTATTCAACATTTGGACCTTCTGTCCAGTGTGAGCTTTTATGTCAGTCTTGACTTGTAAAAACACGGCATTAAAATATGATGTATCTGATTCCTGAGTTTATTGGCTCTACTTGAATCTGGATTGCAGGTCAACGGTCCACTCTCCTCACCCTGAAATTCTGCAGAAACACATGCAGGAGGGAGACAATAAAGAAAACCTCTGCTCAGAAAGTCAACTCCTTGGTGAGAAGCCACCAGAGGCAAGGAGAGATAAATCCCAATTCTGCTGAGACTGCCGAGGGTCACGGACAGGGAGCAGCAAGGTGAAGCTCTAATGTTCACACTTTCCAAAATAATCACATTTTTGCTTCTCTGTGACTTTTGAACAAATCGTATACTTGTTCCCACGTCTGTGCTTGTCAATGAGAAAACAATACATATTCTGAAGTAGCACATTCATTACCCATTCAAATCCAAATTCTTGTGAAATGTGGGGTTTATTTTTTTTTTTAATTAAAACCAGTATCTTTGTTTATAAAGACATTATCCCTTTAACCAGTCTTTTCTGGTTGCCTCGTTACTTTTCAGAATCACATCTTGGCTTCTTTGAGTCAATTTGTTTTAGAAATACCTGGGATTTATCAAACACGTTTTTCTTGTTAGCTGTGTGAAGTTGAAGGAATAAATAGGATTGTTTCTATCTGCTCTGCTTAGGTAGTTCTCGGAGATTTCTCACTGTGTATTTTTATAACTTTTCACAGTGGGTTCAGCTGGTGATATGATCACCAGGCTCAGAGGTTTTAAATAATTCTGTTTCCATTGCATATCACACCCAGCATCACACTAGATACCTGCTATCACAATTACATCTGGGCAGAGGGATTTCTTGAGGCATAAGTCTCTGTAGGCGGGGAATTTCTGTGAGTAATTACTACACAGGAGCATCCCTAGTAAAGAAAGTGAAAGTTGTTCAGTCGGTCTGACTCTTTGCTACCCCATGAACAGTAGCCCACCAGGCTCCTCATTCCATGGGATTTTCAGGCAGGAGTACTGGAGTGAGTTGCCATTTCCTTCTCCAGGGGATCTTCCTGATGGAGCGGTGGAATCTTGGTCTCCTGCATTTGCAGGCAGATTCTTTACTGTCTGAGTTGCCAGGGAAGCCCCTAGTAAAGAAGATGTTCACTTAATCAGACCAACTTCCCCTCACCCCATCAATCGGATGATCCTCTCACATCTACGCCAGCCTCTTCTGCCTAAGAATTAAAAGAACTTCCAGTATCCTTAAATACTCTCGTGGTCTCCAGGGCCATGACTGGGGAAAAGTGGAGGAGACAGAATCTTGCTGGAAGTGTCTGTGGTTCCTTTTCCTGCAACAGTGTGAGGTATCCACCCATAATTTCCTGCCAGTCCCGTTACTATTCCACATTTAATTCAGGGAAGTCCCATTTGGAAACATGCGGAGGAGTGACTCTGAACTGTCTTCTCATTTGAGAGGAACGAACATCTGTCTTTGATCATGCTCCTGATTAGGTCCTCAGAAGCAAAGATAAAACACGGTGAAGAGCTGATATATTGAAAGCAGAACTGAGGTTTTGGATGGAGGAAGAGAAGAGGACAGCAACAATTAAGCAAAAATCCACACCGTGGACCCAAGGTGTACACAAGCCCCAGGTCTCCTTCTCCTGACTCGGCCAAGAAACTTTATAGAGTCTGTCTCCACTCATCACTGCCCTGGCAGAAATATTCACACATTGATGAATCACACTAAAGCGGAGGCAAGACTTAGAATGTCCACCGTGTTGAACACAAGAGCTAAAGGGCACTGCACATTTTGACTTATTGGAAATTGTTTGAACTAAGGAACACAGTATTGAGGAAAAGTGGATCCATTTGCCATTTGAGGTCCATATAGTCAAAGGTATGGTTTTCCCAGTAGTCATGTATAAATGTGAGAGTTGGACGGTAAAGAAAACTGAGCACCAAAGAATTGATGCTTTCGAACTTCGGTGTTGGAGAAGACCCTTGAGAGTCCCTTGGACTGCAAGGAGATCAAACCAGTCCACCCTAAAGGAAATCAACCCTGAGCATTCATTGGAAGGACTGATGCTAAAGCTGAAACTCCATTACTTTGGCCACCTCATGCAAAGAGCCGACTCATTGGAAAAGGGTGCTTCCGTCAGCCTGGGGCAGCGGGTCTGTTGGAGCAGCCACACGTGGGACACTGTGCAGAAGGACAGGGCCCTGTGGCTCTTCTGTCAGCCTGGTCTGCTCTGTGGCTATTAACCTAAGGAATGTCTAAACCTAGAGTTGTCGAAAAGAAGAAGGCTGTTTTTGTTGGAATGTCTGGGATTTTATTCACTTTCCCCAAGATTCCCATTTCAGAAGCTTTAAACTATACGAGTATTTTTTAAACAATAAAATTTTGAGTTTTTCAACGCAGTTCTAAGACGTAGAACACCCCCGAGAAGTCTAGATTTGGTTCACCCACAAAATAATCCAAGCCAAGTACCTTGAACTTAACCTGAACTCCTCCCCTCCTCCCACCACCGTAACATTTTCCACTCCTAACATCACTACTTTAGAACTTGGGTCTCTGGCAACTGTGTCATCCATGATTAGTAAAACAGTGACACAATGACATCATGTCTATAAAATAATCACAAAAAATGCTAACTATTAATGACTAAGTCTCAGAATGGAATTCAAGCAATGCCAGTGGTGGCTAGGTTCGCTTTCTATATACTCATTTTGTGAAATTTAATAGATTTGATTCCTACCTTCTCCTCCTGCCTAATTTCTTCCCTTCTTCCAGTTCTCCACTGTCCCACCCCCTCTCTGCCCCAAGAAGCTTGTAGTAAGGAGGCCTGTTACGCTTCAAAACCACCAGGTCTGCCCTCTCAGGTCACTGGTGGGAGATTTTGCTCATCTCCAGCAAGGAGCCTAGCTCTCCTGTGGATCCAGGTCCTATCCAGACACTCCACGGTTCATGAGCCGTGAACCAAGGAGCCAGGGAGAGACACGGAAATGTGAAAGCGCACACTTTGTCCAGATGGAGGCAAGTAAAACTCTGTCTTGCCTACTTGGACGGTGGAAGCCAGGAGTGCAGATCACAAAAGCCATGGAATGTTAGCTGCTTACAAAGCAGTGGGGTGCTAGGTCTGGAATTCAGTCCAACACCTCCACTGAGTGTCGCCAACATTTTACAAACACAGTAGGCTTTTAAGCCTAAGCCAGAGTGAGTTGTGAAGGAAATGCCATCATGGGAGAAGCTTCCAAAATGCCCTGCACCATTGCTAACTGTCTGACTCCCTGAAACTCCTTACTGTTGCTAGGTCAGCTGTGAATCTTAAAGTCTATATTTTTGGAAGAAATACATGTGCATTTATTTATTCAGAAATATTAAGAACATGTTCTCCCATGTTAGATGTGAGGGTTTTCTTTCCTTTTTTCCCTTTTTAAGCCATGGTCCAGCATTCATGCTCTGGTTGAGTGATTTCTAGAGTGTGACATGGAGCCCGAGTGCTGTACAAATATGTTTATACACTGCAAGATCTGTTGTGGACATTTCCTGGCTCACTTGAGTTCACTACGACTCACTTTCTTGTTTGCCTATAAATCCCCAAAGGACAAAAGTTCTTCTGATGCACCAGGTGGGCTCTTAACCACTGGTGCCACCTGGGAAGCCTGTCGAGTCCTGGTACCAATGCCTAAAGCAGCCTACCGGTTACTCTACTGCTGGTGACACTCTGGACAGCCGTGTGAGCCTCCATCCTAACTCCTGCTACAGACTCCTTGAGCCCGGGGCTAGCAGGTTTTGAGGCCCCAGATGAAGCACATAGAAAGGATACAAACGGGGCAGCCCTTGTAATGAGTCCTCTCTGTCTAGCATCAGAAACTGTGCATGAACTCTGCAGGTGACCTTTCCCCTTCCTCTACCTCTGCTTAATCAGATCACGTGACCTCTGGGAGCCTGGTGCTGGGATGTTCACGAGGACACGAAAGCATGAAAACACACCCTTTTTTGGGGGGGAGGGAATCCATGCCTTTGGAGGCATACTAAAATCCTCTTGAATGCTATTGTCTTTTTCTTATTGAAAATATCAAGTCTGTTTTCTATATAAACAGGCATTTTCTTTTATCTTGCTGCTATTGTTTTACATTCCAATCTTATGGCTTAAATATTTTATTTGTCTCAAAATCATTTTTTTTTAACATGGCCTGATTGTTTGAAACAATCTCGCTTATGTTGGAAAAGAATCGTAAGTGACCTCTCTTTCAACTGAGGAGGAAAACAAACATACAAATAGAGTTTTTTCCCTGGATGACTTGCAGGGGTTAGTCATACATATTTCCTCTGGGTTGAGCATAACCTGAAATTGAAAGAGAAGCATGAAAATGGCTTTCTGAGTATCTGTCCCGTATGGTGTTGGCAGGGAGACTCTGGCCGAGGCCACCAACTGGAGGAGAAAAAAAAGATTTCAGTGTTTGGTGATTAGAACAGTTGTGTATTCATTTTACATCTTTAAAAAAAAATTATAGCTAATTTATGATGTTGAGTTAGTTTCAAGTGTACAGCAAAGTGACTCAGTTACATACATATATATGTATATATATATATATACTTTTTTTCAGACTCTTTTCCACTGTAGCTTATTCAAAGATATTAAATGTTCATTTTATGTCTTTAATAAAGGTAAGTCAGAGATCAGAGTGTTAGAAGGAGGGACAGAGGACCAGGTGATCTGTATTTACACATTGGGCAAAATCACAGGGCAGAAGACAACTGTCTTTGTTGTCACTGTGGTCCTAAAGCTCTCATTGTGCCCCGTCTTGCTTCCTGCCCTCCCAGCCCTCTCTGAGTCCCGTTCTGTAAGGACGCCCTCTGTATCTCTACCGACAGTGGAGGTTGGCGGACGTTTTCTGTCAACGCCGAGCTAGAGAGCACTGCTGTTAGTCCCTTCGTGCCCCCACGTGTGACTGGAGTGTCTTCCTGTAGAGACGACAACTTCCCCAAAGCAATGCCTTGCTGTGAGCCCACTTCTGCCCTCAGTTGGTTTCTGAAGTTGTGGATGGATGTCAGGAAAAGCACTGATGGAAGTGGGAGAATTTCGTTTCTCTGGAGGCCTCACCCCACCCCACCCCGACCCAGACATACAACACACAGCAGAGGGCAGTGTTGCTGTCCCTCTTCTATTTCTGACCCAAGGGGCCCGACTGCCTCCATTCTGGCTGCGGGATTCTCCTGGTTTCTGACAACAGCTTCCTGTGCCATTCATTTTGTTGGGGTTATTGGGAATTTCTTGTTGATTCTGAAATGAATTTGATTGTTGTCCCTTATTTTTAGCCAGTGGTGTTAGAAACATGTACTTACTATGTGTCTTTCCAGCTACATTTATAGTATCGTTCTGGGTCCTCTTTTCTGCTCATGTCATGCTCTTCTGCACTAAGCAGCCCAGACGTGGGAACAGAAAAATGATGTGGGCTTGGATACCCTTGCTGCCCTCAGGCACTGGTAGGATGTTACCTGTAGAGTTACCACTGTGGTTTCCTCACTGGTGAGGTGGTTCCCAAATACAAATGGAGTAATAACAATGCATTTTGGATGAAGAATTAACTCTGAAGTGTTTATTAAGATTTTGCCACAGATATGTCACTTATCTCAATATTTGGGAGAGTTAGGGCTTCCCTGGTGGCTCAGTGGTAAAGGATCCACCTGCAATGCAGGAGACTTGGGTTCAGTCCTTGCATAGTCCCTCCATAGGGAAGATTCTATGGAGAAGAAAATGGCAACCCTCTCCAGTATTCTTGCCTGGAAAATCTGGAGCCTGGTCGGCTACAGCCCACAGGGTTGCAAAGAGTTGGACTTGACTGAGAGACTAATACTTTCACTATCACTTCAGTTGGAGGAGTTATAACCACTGGATGTATTTGAAAAGCAATTTTATCCTCTAAATGGGATGTGCTTGAATAAGGCTGCCATGACCTTTTTCACCAAGTCTGAATTGACTATCCTTGCAGAGTATATATCCTTGCAGAGTAAGGAAGCTGGGTCACGTGGAAGCCTGGACCTGCTTAAACGGGATCCTCTTCCTTGAAAAACTCTACCCAGTGTTTAGCATAATTTAGAGATTCCTGCCGAACATGACTGTGAAGACCCCAAAGATTGGACTTCCCTGGTGGTCTAATGGCTAAGAATTCCATGCTCCCAATGCAGGGGGCCTGGGTTCAATCCCTGGTCAGGGAACTAGATCCCACATACCACAACTAAGACTGGGCACAGGCTAAATAAATAAATGAATATTTTTGAAAAAGGCCCTAAAGGTGAAGAATTGAGGCCTGAAATAAGATTTAGCTAAGCTCACAAGTTAGTGTCAGAGACTGGCCCACTCTCCCGGCACCCCGGGTATAGCTCCCCTTCTCATTCCCCATTTCCCTGTGTCTACACTCAACTTGCCCATCCCTGGTGGAACACACTCAGCAAGCGCCCTGGCTGTGCACATCCTTGTGTGTCCCTTCAGGACCCAGCGAGGGGCCTTGGACATAACCATAACTCAGACAGCATTTGCTGAGCCCTGAGTATTTCCTGCCTTCCAGCACCTCACACCCTTAGCTGGCTCATGTACTTGTGTCTAGGCAAGGCCTCGTGTCTCCTGATTACCCGCCACCATCTTCTCCACAATAGAAACTGTCGAGGTCAATTATGTGTCACTTAGGTGTTTTCCTCTTTGCACAGAAATGTTATTTTTTCTTGCTACCCTGGAAGAATTTCACAAGAATTTCAGAGATTTGACTAAACGATCACAGAATTTCTGCATTTCTGCCAAACTGTGTTTAACAATAACAACAGAGATAAATAGCATTAGCCCGAAAGTCACGCAGGAGCGGGTTCAGGCGAGAACAAAGCACCGTGTGTGCGGATCAGCTGCCTGGCACGGGTCTTATAGCCCTGCTCTGCTGCCAGCATGGGTGACCCAGAGAAAGGCTCGGGAAAGGCTGCCGCACGTTGATTTGCTTGGAGATTTTGCTAATACGTTGCCTGTGATGTGGTCTTTGTTACAGCAGTTCAGTTCAGTTGCTCAGTCGTGTCCGACTCTTTGCGACCCCATGGACTGCAGCATGCCTGGCCTCCCTGTCCTTTACCATCTCCCAGAGCTTTTCAAAGTCATGTCTATTGGTGATACCATCCAACCATCTCATCCTCTGTCGTCCCCTTCTCCTCCCATCTCTGATCTTTCCCAGCATCGGGGTCTTTTCCAATGAGTCTTTGTTACATGGAGAGATGTAAAACACAGCTTGTTTTCAAAACCATTGGTAGTGACTGATAGTACATACTTCAGTGGTGCCAGTGATCTGAGCATACCATGTCATCCTATACTTGCTCACTCTTCACTGAACAACTTGCCACACAAGGAGAATGCGTTTGGACTCACTTGACCTTATTGCACAACCCTAGGTTCATGAAGAATGTCTCAGAAGGCTGGCGGAGAATAGTGGTATGTCTAGGACAATTGACTGTGTTTCAGCTCTTGACTTAGCTCTTATCCTAGCTGATGGCCCAAGCGCTTCCTCTCATGAAGAAATATTCAACAGAGTGGCATTCACAGCTTACACTGAGGCCTTTCTGCTTCGTTCAACTAGTTGTAATGGTTTCTCTGGTTGTAGGGGGATTTGTAGGTAACTTTAGTTTGTAAGTGAGAACTATAAAGATTTCTGGTTTCATAAAAGTGGAGTTGAGAGTTGGGCTTTTTATTTCATCAGAAAATGGAAAGAAATCCACTGGTTTCTTTAGTATGTATTTTCTAATTTGAGCATGAATTGCACACCAAGCATTGTCTTAATTACAACTGATCTTTTTAGGAAAGCTGTCTTTGATGTCCTGTCTTTGTCTCCACCGCACCCTAGTCATTCCACAATCTGCTGGGGGCTGTCTCTTTCCTTACCACTCTATAAACACAGTCCTAAAGGTTAACGATCTTGATCTTACCTACCTTAGTGGGATGTTTTCCGATCTTCCTCTTATTTGACCTCTCAGCAATGTTACACTTGACCAATCTCCAAATCTTGAGAAATGTTTCCCCATACTTCCTGTGACTGTACTGTCTGATGGTCTTCCACCACTCCGATCACTCCTCAGTCTTCTTTACTTCCTCATTCTCTCCTTTTGGTCATCAGAAGTTAGAATTCCTCATGGCTCAGTCCCAGGCATCCTTTACTTCTTCAGGTGTACAGTTTGGGGCCTAATACACCCAGACTTGTTTCTCAAGTTTTAATATCTAGTCTTGACCTCTGTTTATCCTAAAGGAAATCAACCCTGAATATTCACTGGAAGGACTGATGCTGAAGCTGAAGCTGCAATACTTTGGCACCTGATGTGAAGGGCCAACTCATTGGAAAAGACCCTGATGCTGGGAAAGATTGAAGGCAGGAGGAGAAGGGGACAACAGAGGATGAGATGGTTGGATGGCATCAGCGTCTCAGTGGGTATCAACCTGAGCAAATGCTGGGAGATAGTGAAGAACAGGAAGCCTGGTGTGCTACAGTCCACAGGGTCACAGAGTTGGACATGACTTAGTGACTGAACAACCACAAAAGACAACAACTTGACCTCAGTGGAAGACGGATGCCAGTGAAGTCAAGGAGTGAAGAAAGTTCTCGAAAGAGTATGTAGATTGTTTGTCTCCAAAGGCAGTTCCCAAAGATGTGCTAGAAATGTGTGGGGAGCAGGTGAGGACTGGAGGTCTGGGCAGGGTGCCAAGAAATGAAAACATGATGGAATTGACCGAGGAAGAGAAATGGGAGCCCTCCCGGGTCTGAACCTGGCAGTCTGTCTGAGATTGTGGCCTGGATGCAGAGTCGTGTCCAGATGACTTGGCTCGTTAGCTTTGGGGTTGTTGAGGGTCCTCGGACCTGCAGTCCAGCAACCTGGTCATGGGGTAGAACAGCGGCAGCACCTTCAGTAAGAAAGCAGAGTCTGGATGGTGCTGAGCCCGGGGGTACGGAAGTACCCATGAGGTGAGAAGTTGGGTGGGCAAGCTTGTCCAGCCAGGAGGAGAGAAGGATTCGGAAAGGCAGGGCTGGGAGAGCTGAGGAAAGGTGAGGCCAGAGGAGAGGAAATCGGGGAGTGGGTGTTCAGTCCACAGGGAATGTGACTCAAGTTTAGTGGAGAAAATAGATGATCGCAAACAAGCTGTCTTTCATTTACATGAAATGATCCTCTTTTGATGGATGGATACAATTTCTCAACTACATCCATATTTTACACTATGACTTAGAATCTTGACACAACAATTTCTGCAGCCATCTGCATCCCTCACGTGTGACGAGATTTAGATCAGTCTTTTTGATGCAAAAATTTCCAATTGTTCCTACTTTCAAATTAAATAAAAAATCTTCTGCCTCCCCAGCCCCACCCTCAAAATTCCAGAGGAAAATCTTTACTATAGACATTGATCTGGTTTCCTGTCAGACAGAAGAAGGAAGGTAAGAGGGTGTGGTTTGGGAAACACATCTTGCTTTCCAATTAACTTCACGCTATTTAAATTATAACATTGAAACGAGAGAGTTTATTGGGTCATTGTGCGTGTTGCATGTCGCTGATAATTTCTGTCTGTACACTCACCTTTTCAAGAATAAAGAAAGACAATAATAGTCTTAAGGCATCAGGAAAAAACACAATTCATTTGAGTCTTCCCTTGTGACTTATATACCACACAGGGTCATAGAGTGGAAAAATCTCAATTTCCCAATCTCACAATAATTTGAAGATAAATTCTCCTATTACTAGGTAAGCCTGAAGCACATTTACCCCTGTGGGCTTATGATCAGCTGAATGGATTCTAGAATAGTTTAAAATTGAGATCATGTCTACAGATCCAAGGCATCACATACTACCATCAGGGGTTTCATGCTAAAAACAAAGAGAACATTACCAGGCCTCTTTTTTGATCGTGGCAGCCAACTAAGAATTCCCTGGCCTCTTCTTGGCTTGCTCATTTTCCTCAATGTATTGCATTTTCACCCTGTAAAAACGTGTCTCATTGAAGCCCCCATTCTAGGCACAATTTCCTTGTTCTCAAAACTGAGGATGAGATAAACACCACCCTGTTGGAAAGATCCCCATCAAGGGGAAGAGCTCTTCTCTTCAATTATACAGGATGTGATGATAAATAGATTTGAACAGGACTAGAGTGAAGTTTGAGGTATGAACTTTCAACTGTTACCTAATTTAAATAGCTTTTGACACACATCGAGCAAGTGTTTTTGAGCTGTGAAAAAAGCATTCCTGAAAAAAAGTGCCAGGTTGGCTAATTTTCGCTGATATAATAAAAAGACAAGACTGGAAATTTAACGTTTAAGACATCATCAAAAGCCATGAGTGTTTAAACATTTCTCACTCTAAAAGTTTCAAAGCCAAAGTATTCTTTCCAATTAAAACAGTAATTAATAACAGCTTAATTTATTATTTATGCATTAGACCTTGCCAAACGGCAAATTAGGAGGAAAAAGAAATAGTATTCATGTAAACCATTTGAAAAAGCCAAGTAATGCATTTTTTGTTCCTTTTGCATCAAGATTTTATAATCAATGTCCATTATCTCTAGTCGACTTGTTCAGACTCCAAGCCCAAAGATCTAAGTTTATTGACCATTAGTCTAGCTGCAGTGTTCCAAGACTTCCTAGCTGCCCTAGACTGTGAATACCAGATGTTAGCCACGAACTGAAAAATTTAGCTTAATTGATCATTAATATTAGTCATGGGTGCTTGAATGCATCACTCAATGGGCCTCAGTGCTTCCTCTGGTGTACCTCACCCACAGGTGAGGTTAACCTTAACCTGTCCTTTGCTTGTCTCCATCTGTTCAGCTGTAAGTGACCTGAACGCTCAGATGAATTCATGATCTCAGGAGTCATTGCCTCTTGCTACTCCATTAAAGAAATCCCAGCCCCCACCGAACTTGACCCTTTCATGCTGTCTTTGCAGTGAAAGTTCCCTGGCTGCTCTAAGCCTAGGGGAGGGATCAGTTCCACCTGACCTCCTCAGTGTCATTTCCAAAGAATCGTCCATGCACCTTCATGAAGAGTCGCTTTCTTCCCAGGTTAACATGACCAGCATTCCCATGTTTAACCCTCCTTTTTGTTGTAACTCAGTCACCTATGTTCTGGCATCCTGCTACAATTAGTGAAGACCTGCTACTTAGGTCACACTCACCCTCTATGGCCCACTTTGAGCCCTCAGACTGGCCAGTTTTGACATTCACACGGCCCAAGCAACCAGCACCTCCGTGTCCAGTTCCTTAGAAACCACCAGGACCATTGACCTTCACCTTGGCCTATTTTCAACCTCCTTCACTCTAGGATTCTGGGCCAGAAAATCTAAATTTCTTTGTGACCGCTTCCTGGCCTCCTGCCTCACATTCTGGTGTTCCCTGGACTTGCTCAGCATCCTCCAGGCTCTTTATTCTTCGATGATCCTTGTCTATCCACCTGTCATACACACCTCAGTTTGGCGGACAACTGGGAGCCTTTTCATTGACCTCTCCTGCATTTTTGCTATGTCCTGGTGGTCCCTTAAGACCATTCATTGGGGAAATGGAGGCCTTCTGATGTGAGCCGTGCCTCGTCTCCTCTCTGCCCCCTCTGGGGCATGAAAACCATCCCTGCTCTTATCTCATTAACCTCTTCCCCACTCTAGACCAGGACCCTCTCTTGTATTCATGGCCTCGTTCTCTTTTGCTTATTTTAGGATCTTGTCCATCAGCAAGGCATCTTCTCTATTGTATGGTTAGTCTTTCCTTTTTATACTGACTCTTCTCTCTCTGTTCCTATTTTCTTTTCTTCTGTTTTATTTTTTGGCCATGCTGTATGGCATGTAGGATCTTAGTTCCCTGACCGGGGGTCAACCCCAGACCCCCTGCACTGGGAGCTCAGAGACTTAACCACTGGACTGCCAGGGAAGCCCCAGTCTCTCTTCCTGTTTTCAATGAACAATGCCACTGTTTTAGAGTCACTTAAGTTCAAAATTGGAAGCATTCTGTGCATTTTCATCTTTTATGGCCATATCAACCTTGTAATAATCCCAGTGTTAATATTCAGTTATAGAGTGACTACTATCTGTTGGCACTAAGTGCTTTGCACATATGTTTTTAGTTCAACTTCACAGCAGCTCTAAGAATTTGATATTGCTCTTGTCCTTTTGCATGCGAAGATATTGAGGCACAAGAAGTTAAGTGGCAGCCTGAGTGCATACTTGGTAAGTGGTGAATCAGAGATACAACATCAGATGCTGGGTATATCTCCTAAATATGTCACGATTATTCCTACAATAGTAATATTGTCTTATTTCAGGCCCTTGAAGCTTTTTGTATCAGTAGCAAAGTTTCCTGGAATAGCCTTGCTGATTCCTGTCTTGTACCCCTGGTGACTTTGTGCTGATAGACAAGTCGGTCTATCATAGACTGTAAAGTAACTCCACCGTCCCAAACTATGAGTGCTTGGAGTAGAAATGATGACTGTTTTGTTTGGATCAATCTTGTAATTTCTTTTTAAATTTACATTAATGGTATATAAATGTTTTGATTGGGCTGATTTGCTTATGGAAGGGATGTAATAAAGTAGTTAACTTCGGGTTGATACTTTCAAATCCTGACTCCAATAATTACCAGGTGCTGGATTTGGGGCAGGTTACTATACCTCTCTCTGTGTTAATTCCTCACTTTTTTTAATTTTATTTTAACTTCTTTATTAAGGTGGATACACATTCTCATATTAATTCTTGTGAACAAAAGCAACCAAAATAAGGCGATAGTAAGATGTGCTTCACATAAAAACAATCAAGTGGCTAAAAGGAGATCTGGCCCTGTACAACAGAAAGATTAGGAAGCAAAACGTGAATAAGTCCTATATTCCAGAAGCTACCCAAATGTGTGAGCAAAGACAGCACACCCATAATATAGCTCACTTAGGTTCCTTCTTTATGACGCATAATTCCTTAATTATCCATTTGTGAAATAAGAACAAACATTAAGAAATGTGAAATCCAAATTGCATTCATTTTCACAATATCAATACTAAACTCAAGACAGCAACTTCATTGAATATAAATGTTTCAAAAGTAAAAGGCAATCTTAATTTTTTTTATCCTATGAATAGGGTCTGCAAAAATAGGTAAATTATTTTACTGTACTTGCAGGAGATTAGGTCTCAGCCGCGACTCACAACTGTCTCCACATAAAATTCTGTATTTGTGTACCCATATCATAGGGTGGTTCTTAGGAATAAATTAAATTATTTAACATATGTAGAGTGTTTTTTTACAAGCATCTTCCATGGATCAGCATTAAAGATTGCATTGCATTGCATTGCATCCTCCTGCAATGCAGGAGATGTGGGTTTGACCCCTGAGTCGAGAAGATCCCCTGGAGATGGAAGTGGCAACCCACTCCATTATTCTTGTCTGGGAAATCCCATGGACAGAGGAGCCTGGCCTGCTGCAGTCCATGGGGTCACAAAGAGTCAGACAAAACTTAGCCATTGAACAATAACAGAGTATTTAATATTTTTAAGGGAACCTGGTATGGAGTAAATTGCTATCTCTGTGTTAGTCTTTTTTATCCACATGTGCAAGCTGTGCAAGCTGGCCGGAGATCAGGCCTAGAATTCAAAATGGTCTTGATAAACCATTTGCTTTTCATCTGCAGACAATGATTGTCTTCCTGCTGGGATCACTGTGATACAGCTGTGATGAGCCACATGGCTTTGCTGTGTGGATCCTGCTCTTCTGGAACCGAGTTGTGTTGAAGCCTGTCTTCTAGGATTTGAAGTTGCCCTCCTTGACTTGGAAGCAGAAACAAAGGCCATTGCCAAAGTTGCTCCATATAGACATGGATCCTCTCCCAAACAAGTGTAGAGTTTCTCTGAGAAAAGCATAAGGGTTCTAATCCACATTTTCAAGATACAGTGTTAGCCACCCAAAAAGCCAAGAAATCAGTCTTGCAGGCACCGCAACTCCCCAGGAAACATCTGCAGGACCTTCTGCCATCAAGAAGAATGAAGTGGGCCTGGGGAGCCTGGGGCTTGTGGGGGGCTCCATCTGGAAGCAGTGATGGAGGCAGTCTGCTGACTTGGGAGGGGGAGCTTTCTCCAGGTTTTTGAAGACATAGAAGGAACATGAAAGGTGGTTTGGACAATGGTTCATGTTGGCTTGTCCTTCATAACTACTGGGCATAGTTATCTTTCAAAATCCATCTCTTGACCTAACGTCTATTCCACCTTTCGTGAGCTCTAAAAGACCTAGGCTCACCTGTTGGTCATGCACTTTTGAACAGAATTTGATTTCAATTGTTTCAGTCCAACAGTTTATCTTCTAAGTTAAAACTGGACACACTTGGCAGTCAGGCACATGAAACAATGCTGGATTTTGAAGTCTAGGATGAAGAAAGAAGACTAAAGATGGATTCAACCTGACCTTGGAAATAAGCAAGTAGCTCATAAAAAGAGGAGGGGGCCTGGGAACCAAAAGAGACAGCCTGACAGCAGACAGAAAACGATTTAACACCCAGACAGGGAAGAAAATTGAGATCTTCAGTGACAGCCAAAAGATACAACCCACACGAATGACTTCGAAATGAGAGCTGAGGGCAGGCCGTGTTACGGAGACTTTCCCATCACGAGATGTAAGTTAATCTGCTTTGCTAAAAACAAACACATTTCACCCCTGAGAGTATATTAAGTGCTCTGAAAAGGGTCTGGGATTTAATCTACAAGACACATTTCATCAGATATTTAGAATTTTCACTGTAGAATTCCTGGCCTAGAGTGCTCTGTATTTTCTGATTCCTGAGAGGTAATCAGAACCATACCCACTCAGGGAGCAAGTTGCAGGCCAACGTTTTCCTAACCCTGGTATTGCCCAATATGGAAACTCTAACATCAATTTTTCCTAAATTATGGTTTCAAAGCATTTAACAACAAATTACCCGTACCCATTCTATTTTTATTAAAAAAAAAAAAAAGCAGTGATCTAAACAAGCTAGAAGTCACTTCATTGATTGCCCTTTCTGAAGTGGAAGTGTTAACAATTGTACCTGTTTTCTTGTGATGACGTTTTGGTATTTTCAACTTGAAGACGTTGAAGACTACTTAACTGTTCAGCAAGTCTTTTCTACTTTACTCTATGTGTCCTGTAACATAGTAGCTGTACCTTGTTTAGTCTTCTTGTAGATCAAAACAGATACCAAGAAAATAAATTGTATGATGACAATTTTACTTTTAACCAGGTAAGAGAAAATGTATTTTTCTCTGAGCTCCCTCATCAGAGAATACATAGTAATTAGGCTGAGTTAATTGTGAACCTATCACTGGGGTACTTGACTTATTCAGACCCTAAAAATATTTTGAGGAAGTACATCAGATTATCTGATAAGCCTGTGGTTAAAAGATGATAAATATTGGCCATAGGAGATTAGTGGAAAAATGAGCTCATGTTAATTTGAATGGAATTTAAAATGAAATAAGACACATGCCCTTAAAATGGAAAAACATAGGACTTTCCACATTGTGCTTGATTTGAAAGACCCGTTGTGGAAGTGTTCCCAATAGAATGTGGAATTCTGGAAGCTGCATGTTTTCCTCATTTTTAATTCATTCCTCTCTATCAAATGTTATTTCTAGAAATATTTTCTACTGGCTCTTTGCTCTGGGTTCATCTCTTTCCTCTCCATTCCTCCTCCTACTGTCAAGTTCAAGCCTTCAAACTCGATAAGTGCAGTTGCTTCCAGCTGCTCTGTCCTCTTCAAGTTGTAAGAAGACACCTACATAGAACATTATATGAACACATTATTTTCTTCCTTAAAATCTCTTGGTGATTTTCTAGAACATAATGATCGGATCTAAGCTGGATCAAAAACTCAAGCTAAGACTGAAATATAGGGAAAAGGACAGTGGATATTTAAGAAGTTTGGGATGGGAGGATCAATATAGTGAAGCTTAGTGTCCCGCTCCATCTAACAGGCAGTGGCCATCTATCAGAGAAGAAAGGTGAAGAATTGCCCTGCATCAGCCTTGGGGGTCTGCGGGGGCTGTGCTCAATTGCTCAGTCATGTCTGATTCTTTAAGACCCCCAAGACAGTAGCCCACCAGGCTCCTCTGTCCATGGGATTTCCCAGGCAAGAATATTACAATACAATAATACTGTTTCCTACTCCAGATGATCTTCCTGACTCAGGATCAAACCCGCATCTCCTGCATAAGCAGGTGGATTCTTTACCACTGCTCCACCTGGGAAGCCCCATTGCAGGGGACCCTTGATCAGAGCCAGGAACCGTGGTGCTGTCTCTGTGAGGACCTCGAAGGTGCCCACCAGCTGTGGGGCCTGGTGCTGGCATTACTGTGCAGTCCCACACTCCTGCCGGCTCAGTAAACATCATAAGTACAAACACACAGCACATTTACCGAGCTGGGCTTAAGGATATTCAGCTGTGAAGGGCCTGTGTAGAGTTGTTCGTGTGCTATTTCCATCAGGATGTGACTCTTTGCCTGAAGAAGGAAATGGCAACCCACACCAGTATTCTTGCCTGGAGAATAAATACCATGGACAGAGGAACCTGGAGGGCTACAGTCCAGGGGGTCGCAAAGAGTTGGACACAATGGAGTGCCTGAGCACACATGTGGGGCTCTGACTTCTGGAAATCTTAGAAGGCTGCCTTTCCACGGAAGCCTGACCGAGGTCAAGTCCACCTATGACTTCATATAAAAGCTGTTGGGCTACGTTCTTCTGCAGGTGGGGAGGATCCACTGGTTGGGTGAGTGACCAGAACTTTTCAGCCGTGCCCACTGGGAGCGAAAGGTGCATCGGCTCGGTTCACAACTTAATAACTAGCTCCTACAGCACTCGCTGGAAATGAGTGAGCTGGGAGGCAGCAGGATGGCTGATTTGGACTTTCCGTTGCCTGCTCCCATTTCAGACCCAAAGAAACACCATGCACGTGGCCAGAACAGGTCAGGGGCCAGGCTCAGTGTCGCTTGTGCTGGAGGAGGCCATTCCTTGGATCTCTTAAAGGCCAAAATGCTGTTTTTAGAAGGAAAGTATGCTCAGGACAATACCGTGACCTTTAACTTAGTCAATCAAAGAAAAGTCTCTCAAAAGAGTCATGCAAACAAAAGAAAGCTGCCCGAGTCTGCTTTCAGGGGAAGAAGAGAAATGGGGATGTGAGGCCTGGGTGGCCTGGGTGTCCTGTTTTCCAAAGAGTATTGTGAAAAGCTTCAAAAATTCTTCAGAGGCTCTCAACAGGCTCCTGCCCTGGGGATCTGTGGCTTCCTGGTCACAGATGTCAGAGGTGACCTCTCAGAAAGGTCTTATCACTAAAAATTGTATCTATGTTCCCATTTCCAAACTTATTTTTTGGTTGGATTAAATAAGCAACATATTCAATATTATCATCTGGGAATTTTTAAAATTGTATTAAGACAGCAAGAAATTTAAAATACTGAAATATAAAATATTTCCAATAGAACTTAAAGATCCTCTTTAAAATTGAAATCTTGGCCTTTTAGATGGTACTTGTCAAATGTGAGGATTCCAAAACATTTCTCATCAGATCTACAATTTCTCGATTCCATTGGATTTAGGTATATTTTCCAAACATATGATGACCCAAAGTACATCTTTAATTGAGAAATTTTTTCCAGTGATTCTATGTACTTCTGTTGGAGACTTTACTCTCATAGAACTCTTATGCAAGTCAGGGAAAGACAGTGAAAAAACCTGAAATAAATATACAGCATGTCAGTGACGAGTGCAGGGTGAGGTGGACAGAGTGTGTGTAAGAAGGGCATCTTGTGATGACTGACATGGAATGAGAAAATAATAAATCATAAAACATGTCAGGTGATCATCTGAATTATTCAGAGTCCTCAACACCTGCTAATGTAAAAATAAAAGGTGATTGATTTTTTTGCGTTGGCTTTTTTCACAGACTTAACTCATGAAATGATCCATCACAATTTTCAGTTTGTTTGCTCTCATGTGATCTCATATGATTAATTTCTTCAGGAAAATTAAGTGGTGACAAAATCTTGTTCAGAAGCATCTCCTGGCATTTAGTGAAACCTCGTGCTCAAGTATAGAAGGTATTAATGTCAATGGAAAAGGGGTCCCATGGTGTCATGGTGAGCACTCTGTACTGAATCCAGTGATCCAAGTTCAAATCTCGGTGGGACTTTTCAATTTGGGCTTCCTTTGTGGCTCAGCAATGTGGGAGACCTGGGTTTGATCCCTGGGTTGGGAAGCTCTTCTAGAGAAGGGAAAGGCTACCCACTCCAGTATTCTGGCCTGGAGAATTCCATGGTGTTGCAAAGAGTCGGACACGACTGAGTGACTTTGAATGTTAATGCACCAAACCCTTCCTTCCTCACTAAGCTTCACACATTCTTGTGTCCTTCAGGCTTGATAGTCTCTCTCACCTTGAAGATACCCACCATAAGTGTTTCTCCCAGGACGGATATGAATTCACAGGGGAGGAAAACCAAGCCAGCTCTTCAAGTTATCCCCGACGGCACTATTCCGAGTCTTGTGTTGTCGTTTCCTGAAACTCTGTAGTCTGCTCCTGGAACTCCCTGAAGCAGTTTCCTCTCCAGCGTCCCCAGGTCTGTGCACACAAGGGCTCAGGTCAAGCCGCACGTCCTCCCCTGTTAGTGTGTGACCTGGAGCACATTTCCTCTGGCAAAATGGGAATACTATTCCACCTTTTCCATAGAACTGTCAAAAAGAAGTGGGCAGGACTCGATAAATAGCTGTTTACATTTCAGCTATTGCCATTATAAGAGTATGGGCAATACCAATTGGCAGAATTGTTGTCAGTAATATGATAGAACATACACAAAGCAGGTTTTTTTGTTGTTTTCGATTTTTAATTGACTAGTCAGGACAGCCCAGGCATGCCTGCAGTTACAAACAATATCCCCTCCGCCCCCTCCATTGAGTGTGGCTTAAAGGTCCATGGGGGTATCTGGTTCAGCACCTGTGGCCCAGTTGGGAGGTACTGGCACTGTGCTCCCCTCAGCGGTGCCCAGGGGAGGGGCCTGTGCTGTCCTGGCATTGCAACCCCATGCTTTGGGGTTCACCTGAGGGCACAGGAGGGCTCAGAGGCTCAAGCAGACTGCTCTGCTCACATTTCCTGAGACAGTGTCAGCCACATGGTTGCCCAGCTTCAAAACACCTTTGCTTAATGCGGTGATAGGAGTGGGGTGAGGCGAGTGGGAAGATGTGTGAAGAGTAGTGGTGTCTTCCATAATTGCTGCAGAGGCTGCCTATAGCCAGATACACTGAGGTTCTCACTGCTTATTTTGTTGGCCAATTATAATAAAAATTGGGCTTTCCTGGTGGCTCAGATGGTAAAGAACCTGAGTTTGATCACTGGGTTTGGAAGTTCCCCTGGAGAAGGCAATGGCAACCCACTCTAGTATTCTTGCCTGAAAAATCTCCTGGACAGAGGAGCCTGGTGGGCTACAGTCCATGGGGCCAAAAAAGAGTCAGACATGACCTAGCAACTAAACAACAACAACAACAATTGTCAATCAAATGGAAGGACATTTTAGGATAAGTATAAAGATATGATTTAAGGTTAACATTTGATAGAAAAGTGTATAATCTCACTTATGTTATTAGCTTAACAATTACTTCTTACAAGTCTTTTGGGGAACAAAGTGAGATTTTCCAAAGTTAAAATAAGGAAATAGGAAAAGTTAAAGCTAATGTGTTGTTGTTTAGTCGCTTACTCAGGATCAAATATAATTCTGAAGCCCAATACATACAGATGAAAATCCACGAAAACTCATTTCATGCTTCTGTAAAATTGCTTTCAATTATTTTCAAGGATTAGTAAACATTGGGAAAGGTGAATAGAACAGCCTGGTGCCACAAAGATTTAACAGGATGGCTAAAATTAGCCTTTACAAAGAAAACTGCATTTTTAAATTAAGAAATTGGACAAAGTCCTACTGAGGCTTATCTGGGTCTGGCGTTGAGCCTGTGAAAGTACTTATTATGGTCAAACTCTGCTACTGAAACATTTATTACAGCTGGATGGAGACAGACTCGGTCCAGGGGAGAGATGATTCTAACTGCATTCATATTCAATGTCTAATCACTTATTTTTAGTAATCTTTACATTATTTTCTTGTTCAGTCCATTTTTATAATTTTAAAATGTCACGTCAAGAAAGACTATACAACTATTTAAACATTTCGCATTAAAAAAACAAGGACGATATTTAAAATTTTCACGTGAAGTGCAAAGGACATTTGTGAAGTCGAACTAATTGAGGAATTTCCTTCACTGTGTTTATAGTCACTTCTCTCTAGAATCTCATGTCATTCTTCTTACAGTTTAAACTTAAGATGTCAAATTAAATTTCTGGGCAGTGTGAAGAACCCAATTTATCAAACTCTAGTCATTGAGAAAACCAACTTACCCCACACCTTTCCACTTCTCTTCCTCTCCCTTAGGCCACTCACAATGATTTACTGAAAGAGGGGGCACTTTTTTTTTTTTTTTTTTGTCCTCCAGAAAAAGAATACTAAAAAAGATTCCCCGGAGGGCCTTAGACACAATGATATTGACATGTCATGCCTGTAAGTGGTGTAATTTACCACCCAGGGAAACGCCCAGGGCTAAGTTGTGACCATCAATATTTCTGAATAAAAAAAAATGCAGACTTTACAACAAAACAGCTTACTTTCTTAGTACAGATTATCAAATAAAAAGAGTGGGCTAGCGATTATGCAGCCTCTAGCATCTTACATCAAAATAGAAATAACTGGACCCAAAATAACTTGCAGGCCCATCAGTCAATCAAATAAGGGCACTCCTGAAACACAACAAAAAAAGGAAAAGATT